>NC_050187.1:28280885-28610885 GCF_008315115.2 Sander lucioperca
AATCAGAAAGAAGCTACAAGAAGACAAATGCAGCTGTTTCATAAGAATGTTGACCCACTTCTGTTTATGTGTTGCAGAATCAGGCATCAGAGGTCAAGGGTTATAAGTTGAGGGGTCATGTAAGTCATGACTGGATGAGGTCAATGTGAGGTCACTTCCGCTTGGGGATTCCAAACTATTCCTGTCCATCACATAAGGCAACCTAGAAGACCTCTTTTACCCGGAGCCTCTGCCCAAGTCCCTGCTGTCAGAATGATGTACAGCAGAAGGCAATAGATGTTGAGAGTGCAAGAAATTGAAGGGAGTCTGTTGGGGAAAAAATGTGCACACACACGCACACAAAGAAATACATGCTCACACACAAATATAGCTCTTGCTCCCCTTTTAAGATCTTACACATTCCACGCAAGGTTTTCCAAATGTATGTCACTGGCTGCTTAAAATACATTATTTGTATAAGTCACTAGATAGGTAGTCTGTATCCTTGATGTTCCACTTCTGAGATTGCTCCGGTGCTGCAGGAAATTCCGCTGGATGCATGTATTTTCCGTGTCCTTTGGCTTTCTTTGCGTTGGAATTTTAAATTCGGTGGATTAATGAGGACTATTGTTGACTGCTCCTCAGATCTCTGCAGGGTAAATTGAGACAGCTAACTAGACTATCTGTCCAATCTGAGTTTTCTCTCGCACGCCCATGCCAATTCTGATTGGTTTAAAGAAATGCTATTAAACCAGAGCATGTTTTCCTCCCATCCCCGAATGCTATGTGGAGTAGCCAGACCCTCCTTCAGCGTGCTATGGAGGAGGGTCTATCAAAGCGAGACTACTAGATAGGTAAAGTTTTAGCACTGATTTTAATTACTTTTTCCATAGCATTCAAAATCTAAGAAATAGGATTTAATGATGCCAATCAACAGACAGCAGTTTGAAAATTCAGGATGTCTGTTCTGCAAATGGCACATTGCTTTTCTCAGTCAATCTGGAGATGTAACAGATACATTTAAAAGCCTTCATGATGTTTTTATCTGTGAAGTATTCACTCTTGATTTTTTTATTGGGTTGTATTGGGGGTTCACTATTGTTTGTGTATTTACACAGACCCTATAAACAACTAGTTTACTTTTATCCTTAGGCTATTATAAAAACTGTGTAGACAAAGGCTTAATGGAGCAAACCATTGTTTAAAGCAGAACACTGATGCTGCATTTGCATTTGCTGATCTATCTCGGAATATCTGTTCATGCATTATTGTTAGGTGTGATGCTTGTGAGTAATTACCGAACAGAAGAAGCCGTTTCCGAAGAAATGTTCAAACCCTGTGGATGTGTCAGACTTTATGACACAGACACTGTAAACCAGCCTGGAAGGCACTCTTTATGAAAGCACTTGTGTTTTGTTGTGACAGTTCAACCTATACGAATAACATGATGCAATAAGCCAACCTGCTTTATTGACTATGTGAATCACCGTCAGTCTTGATTCAGTGTAGCTACCAGCTAAACGCTTCATGCTACGCGCTAATCTCCAGAGTATAACTTGATACAGGCGGAGCACATCTCTCCACTCTGCTTCAGGGATCTTCATCTTTGAAACAAGATTGAATTATTTCTCCTTTCTCCTGCTCAGTTGGAGAAATTAAGTTACAGTGACCAATAACAACTGACTTCTTGTGTCATAGACCTGTGTCAAAAATATGCCAGCAGAACACATAGCTAGATGCTAATTTAGCAACAAGTGAGGGCCTACACCCCCTTTGACTATTAGAAGCAAATTACAGTGACACAAAAAACCAAGCCAAGAAGAAGAAGAAACATATTCCCCATATTCTTTCAACAAAGACATTTTCACAATAGCTTCCAAAGTTAAGAGGATTGTGTGCAGCCTTATTGATTTTTTTGTAGCAGTGTCCGGGAGATGGCGCCGAGAAAATGAGGTCTGGCTCGAAGGTTTATGTCCTGCCACAGTTAGGAGGAAATGTGAGCCGAGGATTCAGCTGGCCTTTTATTGTAAATGTGCTCCCTCTAGATGGACTTAAAGTGTCTGTTGTCCTGGCTATAGGAGGAGAATTAAATATGAAGGGTATCAGTAAATGGGCAGGAAGACTCCAAACGAGTGCTTAGGGACAGTTTCCCATTATTGTCATCTATTATCCTGGACAGATTGTGATGTTGGCCACTGAGTCGTTGAATGCAATCCACTGCACATTGGTGGCAGACAGACAGGTTATGGGTTATGTGAAAAAAAAGTAGCACAGTTAACTGTAAACGGGATAATTTGGGTCTACTTTGCACCACAATCAAATAGAAAGCATTCATAATTAATGCAGGATGTGAGACAATACATCAGAACAGCACAACAGAGCTTCCAGTTCATGATTAAATTACTAAATAATGTTGAACTGCTGTAAGCATACTCTTATACAGTGCATTAAGCCATATTCTTGCTTATGGCAAACATGCACATCATTGTAGCTGTGTTATTTGGTGTTTTTTCAAGGAAGTAAAAAACAGAATTGTGTGAAATCTGACATATAAATCTTGTCTAGTGCCATGAGAATAGGTTGCTGAAAGATTCATTGAAGCTATGACCGCATATTCTTGTCAGGCATCCACCACTTTAGCACCACGTGATATGTAACTGTAGTTTTCTTACTGGATGTGTACTGTGTCAGATACTAGCGTAGTTTTGGGCTCACCTCTGCGTAGCCGCTGTAAAACGCTGGTCTGTACACAGACAGTCACTCTGAATAATAGGCCTGCAAGCCATAAATGTCAGCCCTTTAAATCACACACCATCCAGCGCTGTGTCCCAGAGAGAGAATGCTTCATCACCGCTTAAACTACAGCCGCCCATTTATTATGTGTATGTTTATAAATCACTAAGGAGACCTCACATTCCTGACGCCTGTAAAAAAAGAGAGAGTGAGAGGAAAGGAAGATTGGGAAGAGCAGGAAAGGGGGACTGAAGTGAAGATGTGTGAAGAATGGTCAGAATGAGGAGCTGCTGCACTCATCATGTCTCATTGTTTCATACTACAATGCATATGATGATAAATATTTTGGGGGAATGTTCAAAAACTGGATGCAAAGGCAGATGATTATTTAGTTGTGTTGCCTGTGTTTTGTAAGTCTCTCTCAATTGTTGTGTTACTTTAAAAAACACCTGAGTGCAATTAGTAGGAAACTAAAGCCTGGAGGCATGAAATAAAAATATACGAAAACTCGATCATTCTCTTTCATAATGCATGAAATTAGATATATCTTCATTCTGCTGTTTAAACAAAACATATGCAGGCGTCATATTAAGACTGTATAGGGATGTCAAGGTGCACAGCGGCATGAAGTTTTATTTTAATCTGAGCCAAAAAAAACGTGAGACCATATATGAGTGTAAATTAAGTAAAAAGTCCCGCACAGGGTCTATATAGTCTAAGTGAAAGACATAACACATCTTTTACTGTGTAACCTATAACCGTAGACATACACAATGTACACTCCTTCAGCCGTGATATCAGACAGGTGTCTGCGCAGTGTCAAGCTACACCACCTTTCTCCTCTTTTGTTATGGACAGTTAATATTAACACTCGGCTGACAGTGAATTCCCCAGCGTCTGCCAGAAATGTCTGTCCACAGGCAAAAATATCGCTTCTCCAGAAGATCAGTCAAAATAAGCCAATCAGGTCTTTAATCCTGGCCCTTTAACAGTCCCAGCTCGGAGATTTACGAGTTACAGTGAGATGTACAGTTATCCAATATATGTATATACATGCTTTTTATGAAGCAGAGTGCTTTTACTCCTTCCATTCCCCCTCATAAAAGATGGCACATTCCTAGATTTTACTCAACCAGTGGTCCCTTTATGTTTGGCTCGAGGGTTTGGATGAAGACCGACTTTTCTTTTCTTTGTTCTCTCCAATCTCTCCAACGACTGTGTCCAAGTAAGACACAGAAAAACTGGTAGTACCAGGTAGATACACAAGATATGTGTGTGAGGTAATTCATATGATACATTGATGTTTGTTCTGTCTTGCTTGTGTGGCATATTAAACAGAAGAAATACACTTCAAAATGCTGTTTTTGTTAAGGTTTGTTTAGCTATAAAACAAACTGTAGGTACAGTAATTTCATGACTTTTCACGATGCAAAGGAAATACTAAATAATTTGTTATATCTTATTTAATCACAATGTTGACATGTGTGGATTGTTCTGAATACATAAAGTGGTTGATAAATGTAAAAATGCCTTGGAATGGCAAGACTAAGATTCATTGTACACAAGTTAAATGTTGATAGAGTTGAATAGAATTGGAGCTATGCTTAATTCATGTACAGTGCACATTTTAGTTAAAATTATGGTTTATGTTAATCAAGATGGCAGTATATCTTCCTGATATCAATGGACTTTTAAATCTTAAGAAGGAAAACCTGCAGTAATAGGAGCTTCTGACTGCAGTAAATATGTCTTGTGTTGTGTTTTGGAATTAATGGCAATACGATAAATAATAAATAAATAACAGTTAAACATTACACTGATATTATCCTTCTGAGACATAGCAAAAAAATAGCATTGCATTTTTTTTTTTTTATGATTGCCAAAGAATGACCTATAGACAAACTTGTGCACCCACACTAAACAGTATTCCATTCACACTGACTGTAGTGTACCCCTCCTAATCACTGGCCCACTTTCTCTTTTCCCAGGCTGCTCTGTTTTCCCTCAGGTGCTGTGGGGAGTTCGACAGCAGAGATTGAGGAAACCACATCTCATCAGCTGCTTGGATCCAGCGGGCTGCACTGTGACACACTTCTAGCTGTGCCCCCTTCAGATTCCAAATTCAGGTTTATCAAGTCTATTTTTGTCTGGAAATTGTGGCTTTGACCCTTGAACTCCTCACCACTGGGTGCTTGTGAGCCTGCCAATCTAGGAGTTTTCCCTCAATAGTGTCTCTAAAGGAGCCTCTGGAGAAATGGCATTAAATTGTTATTTGAATACAACCACAAATCCCAAAAATCCAGTTCAACAGGGACCCATATTAAGTTTTGTCAGGAGTGGTTTATGTGGTTTGAGTCTTTCTTTCCCTCATATATGTTGATGTGATAAAGGAAATGCATTCTATAACTGTACTTGGAGGAGGAGAAAGGGCATTTAACAGCCACTTGAATTAGGGCAGCACTACATTTCACATGAACATGCAATCAGAAGGCAGAGGGTTGAGAGTGAGCGAAGAAACGGGATGCAGCATGAATACACTTTCTACATGTTATTTGTTAAACTGCTAGAACATGGGACATTTTGTTCCAAAATTGGCTACATACCATTTTAAAAGTAAGTTGTTGAGTTGTTAAATTATGTATTGCAGGCTGTTTGTTCTAGAAACAGAGAAGTAATGGATACTTAGAAATAAACACTGTAAATCTTCACCAGACTTTCTTTTTGAAGATGTGGGCATCATTGCAAGTTAAGATTTTTATAAAACAAACTCCCCTTTACATCAAAAGTTAATGCTGTAGCTGCTTTCTGTCAGTTTGTACTTTTTGATCATTGCCCTCAAAGCTGCTCGGCTGCTCGGCCCATTCACGTACATGTCAATACAGACCCTTGCCTGCTCTTAATTGAGACATATATGTATCGAGCAGCCAGATCTACAAGTCACTCATTGAATATGAAAAATGGAGTATGGGAGGAAGAGGGGAGGGTGGGAGAGAGATCAATGATATGGATCTGCATGTGCAGACTGAGCCTCCATCCTGTGTGTGTGTATGTGTGTTTGCATGTGTGTATGTTGAGGTGCAGCAGTGTTATTGGACATCTGAATGAGTAATGATGCCGTCCCAGACTGTTCAATTACCACCAGCGCTCGTTTATTAAAGAGGGGCTGGAGAGATGGAGGAAGGAGGGTGGTGGCTCTGGTGCCGAGGGAACTGAGGATGAATAGGTGGAGGAAATGACAGAATGAACAAATGCAGGAAATTCTACTTGTATTCCATATCATTAATTGAATATTAGAACCACACCCAAATTTATATTTTAGCTTTTTCAACACTGAGATATTGGGCCTTATTTAGGTGCTATTGAGCAACAGTGGCTGTTTTTATAAAAAAAAAAAAAAAAAAAGAATTTAAAAAAAGGATGTGGTTAATTAATGTGCTGTTGTTGTTGTTGTGGAAAGGCTAACAATAGCTATTGCCCCCGATACATCTGATTGATTTTGAGTTTAGATCATTTGAGCTTGTTAGCCAACAGCTATCTATCATTGTCTTGTCATATGTGATTAGCAGAGAAGCTAACAGATGAAGTAGAATCATTTATTAGCACTTGTATTTGCAAGCAGTCCCATGCTAAGATCAACAATGGAGGCTTTGTTAAAATTGCCTCCTGGCTAGTTAGCCAGACAGACTGGAGGTTTACTGAGCTGATTTAGGGATGGGAAAGGACTAGAGGACACAAGACAGGACATGGAAGGTGCAGGGCAAGCTTACCTCCCTTTTACTTACTTATTGACCAACAAAAACAACATTAATTCTCAGCTGAAGTTCCGTAATGAGACAGTCATCACCAGAAACAAATCACAGTTGCTTGTCACCATAAGGTGTGACATTGGTCACACCTTATGGTGACAAGCAACCTCATGCAGCCATGCGGTGTTCTCTCTGAGTAAAGGGAGTAGCGTGATGGGGGTTATACCGCCAAAAAACCTCTTAGCAAGAAGGTTGAGGTGAATGGTTGGTCATACAAATAATTTGACATAAACACCAGAGATTGTTGTTTCCCATCTCCTACCAACAGCCAACATTTGTTTCTTTTAGACATGATGGTCTTAATTTCCTAACCTTAACCTTAACGTAGTTTCAGTTGCCAAAGAGTAACCAGACCTTAACCATAGACGTGGAATATATTTATTTGGAAAGCGGTGCAAAGTGACCGTTGCAGTTTTTCTTTTGAAGATGTATTGTCCATGGCTTCTTGAACATTTGTGATGCCATTACAAAGCATAACTCATTCATTTACAATGTTCTGATTTTCCTATTTGGAACTGGATTCCTGACCTTTTGGTCAAAAAAATTCTTCACCCAAAACTATCAAACCAGATGCTCCCATGTTTCTGGACAGCAAACTACAGAGAGAAATTCTCTGCCTCTCACACACACTCGTCCCCTGCCCTGCCCTTTCCTTTCCATTTTGCCTTCTCTTTCCCACTTTTCACCTCCTCTCTTTTCTCACCCTGTCTGTCTGCATGTCTGAAATGCTAAGAAAACATTGTGGCTATGTTGGCTATGCTGAGAATCAGTCAGCAGCTGCTTGATGATCAATTGAAAAGAAAATAAATCGTGGCCAAAGGAATTTGGGTTTTGAACTTTCCCCACTCTTTTCATAACTCAGAAACGATGCCAGGGAGGGAAACCAGCATTTGACAAATGATAGTTGATATATGTGTGTGTGTGTGTGTGTGTGTGTGTGTGTACATGCAACACCCATCCATGCATATGTGAGCATGCAATACATTTGTGCTTTTGTGTGTGTACTCAATGTCTGTGTGTATTTTCATCATCAATCTATCTGTTGCATTGTTATTCTTCTGCAACCCAACCAGAGGGCTGTTTCACAAAAGCAGAATTCAGAAGAAAGTGAGATTTGACCTAGTTTAGTCAGTGCATCCTGGCTTTGTGGGTTTCATGTTAGCCAAGTCACACTGAGGAGGTGCGACTAGGTCAAGCCAGGGGTAGGTAATTCAGATAAATGCACATTCACGGCTTTCTTCAACAGACCACAAGGTAGATCCTGATACTGATTCTGAAGTGGAGAAGACGCATTCCACCTACTTTACACCCTGCGAGCAGGAGCTACTAATGGAAGCTCACAAGGAAGTAAAGCATATGGTATATAAAAAAGGAAACACAGCCGCTGTAATAAAACAGCAAGAAAAAGCGTGGTACGCAATAGCTGACAGACTGAATGCATAAGAAGCTAATTTACTAACTACTGCTCTTAATTGAAACCGTCATTATATCATTATACCATTATATTCAAGGAGTTAGGACTTTTGCAAATTAATAGTTGTACACTTTGCCTTGAAGTTAGCAGAAGTTAATGTTATTCAGGAAATGTATGATCAATCACACTGCTAGAATACGACCATGTTGCAATATATATATATATATATATATATATATATATATATATATATGTGTGTGTGTGTGTGTGTGTGTGTGTGTGTGGGTGGGTGTGTGTGTAAATTCAGCCAGGATAACCGGAAAATCACAGCTTAATCCACTATCTAGGTTTTGTGAAATAGCCCTCAGATATAGAAATTAGTGTCTATATTTGTATATAATGTTTGTACATTTGTATCTCAGAGAGAAAGAAAGAAATTGTAAGGAGAGCCTCATTTGCCCTTGTCCATTTGAACCACATCCTGCCCCCCCTCCATGCTCACATGAGTAATCATACAGTAGTACACCCCCTCTGCTATGTATACACACATTCATAGATTGGCAAGAAGTGCTTGACTCATGACTCAACCCCAGACGCTCGCCAACGCCACTGTGTTGTTCTAGTGGTGCCACAGTACTGTGAGCGTCCTCGCTCTGTCCCTGCCGTGTCACGAACCCACATAGAGGGTATATTGTTTATTAGGCTTGGGAAAGACCAGAGTTCAAGGACATTAATAGCTACAATGTGTAATATCCCTCCTCCTCCCTTCTGCTCCACATCCTACTCATTCAGCTTTTAGGAAATGTGGGTTTTGGAAATGGGGATATTTCATCTGGGAAAGTACCATTGACAAAACTTGACTGTACTGATGAAAAGCAACTGTTAACTACTAAATTATTAAAATGCTAGAGTTTGTACTGCTGCAACTTCACCACTTGGAAATCAATAACTTAAATGTGAAATTATATCAAAAATTGTTGTTATATGTAGCATGTTTCTGTTTGGAAATCATTAGCTTAAATAAACATTAGGGCTGTCAATCGATTAAAAATTAATTAATTAAAATTTAATCTAATTAATTACATACTCTGTGATTAATTAATCGAAATTAATCACATACATAATTAACGGTGCCTGAACCGATACTTTTTAAGAAAGTAAAAAAAGAAAAGAAAAAAAAGGGTACTAAACAACAGTTGGTGACATTAAAGAACGGCTTGTTTATTGCTAAGGTCATATGGTCAAAATTAAATGATTTAATAATAATGTATAACAATAACATTAACTTATTTCACTAGTAAATTGCTGTTGAACGACAAAAACAACCACCAGATGGGAAATGGGCATTTACAATAACTTCAAATGCACCACGAGGCTGTAGTTTACCAGTTTCATTGAATGCACCGTCTGTGTTGTTTCTCCGACCGCAGCTGCAGATTATTACATACTGGTGCTGAATCCTCTACAGTAAAATACAGACAAACTTTACACCGTTTAGCGTTAGCTGTCAGCATATTATTTCATATGAAGAAGAGAGATACAGTAATAGCTTGTCCTTTATATCGTACACAACAGTGCAGAGGAGCAAGACCTTCACTAACACACATTCCCTTCTAAATATATACCACCTTTGGTCACATTTCAACACACAAAGAGTGTTTTTGATCATAAACAAATGTTTAACCCCCCTCTTCCCTTCAGTGCGGTGGGTGTGCTACTATGTGCCAGCATCAAATCTTACGTGCCACCATGGATCCTGAGATGATTAGCCTGAGCTTGTCTCCTGTGCGCTAATTGCTAAACCCAGCATCAACTTCGCTATTGTCTAATTAAGTCTTAACAAGATAACGATTAGTGACCAAATCAGGGCTTTGATAAAGAAAACACATGCGAAAGTTTGTTCTTTGCTGTGTGGTTAAAATAGCAACGAGGTACATTTCTAGCGTTGTCACCGATGTCCATATCTTTTTTTTCACTCTGTTACAAAGTGACCTACAATCAGAAGAATATGATTTATTGCTTTCTAGTAAAAATGTGTTTGTTGAATTGACAATGGTGGATAATGCACAGTTAAATTGTAGTATAAAGAAATGAAAACATCAATCAATCAGTACAACTTCATTTTTATAGCACGTTTCATACTGTCGTTCAAATGTGACTGACAGCCTGATAAGTCGGCAGAAGTACCAACAGTAAGACATCAAGAGACCAGGGCACACAAAACATAAGTCATGTGAAAATGTAAATAATATGTAAATAAACATGATTTAAGGGAAATTAAAACAATAAAATAGATGAAGACAATAAAACATATTTGGAGAGAAAAACAGTTAAAGAAGAAAATTCAATGATAGAAATTAAACACTAAGTTTATGTTTAAAGATGTCAAAATGTTTGTATTATTTAAATTTTTAGCTATTTCCAGATCCTTATTCACACTGAGTCGCTGTACAAAAGAAAACAATGTAATACATAGTGTCATCATTAATTTCTTCATTGCATTTTGCAGTTAGAGTTTCATTTTGAAATCATTCTATTATTATGAAACACAGATATCTAAAGTTTCACAGATACCCGCTAACATGTGCACAAATACATGTAACTACATGCTTGTACGCCCTGAACTGCCAAATATAAAGACAGAGGCAACTGTTTCATTAGAGGTGTCACAAACATGAATTATAAATCAGCAGTCCCCTTCACCTCAGTCTTCAGGCTTTCACTACCCCCTTCTTTTATTTTTATGTAAAACACATTGTGAAAGGTCAGTGGAGAGAGACAGCAGAAGGATGATAGAGTCGGGTATGGGTTTCCGTGTCTGTGTGCTTGCATGTATGTATATATATATATATATATATATATATATATATATATATATATATATATGCGTATATGCGTATGATTATGAGTGTAATTCCTTGGGGTGTGTGAGTGTGTCTGTCTTTTCAGCAGGGGTGAAGCTGTGTCTCCTATGCATGCTGTGCTCATTGAAAAGTGGTGTCTTGTGCCCGGGGGCGGGGGGGGTGCCGGCGAGAGGGCAGGCGGGCAGCCAGGCGCCAAAGAAAGAGGTCACATCCATATTCATCGCATTGGACATGCACATGTAAACCACTTTTAATATGCCGTGACAGGGGAAAGTTGTGTTGAGGCGGAAGGAGAGGGCGAAGGAAAGATGGTGACAAATATTGAACGAACAGTTGTGAGAAATGTCCACGTGTGCGTCTTCATTTGGCCATGACTGACTTTTCTGGTGAATGACCTGCAAAATACAATGATCAGAGATAGGCAGATGGAAACAATTCTCATTGTTAGAGCCAGCACATCCTGAAACATTTTAATTGAATTACCATAGAAGCCGCTTTAGCCAAATAATATACATACATTTAGCTGTAAAAACCTAACTTTTCAAGCACCTATCTGGAGCGCTGGAGTTTACTGCTTCAGAGTAATTCAGAAAAAAGTCAAGTGACAGACAACTACAGAAAGAGTAATTGAGTATGATTTCACTTATTTAAAAGGCAGTGAACCTGCTGCGAGTAAGCTAAAACAAACCACAAAGCCTGTTAAAGAATTAGCCCAAAGGTTTGGTTTATATATATATTTTTAAAGGATGATGATACTTGTCATGGACTGTGTATAAGGAAACCAGAACCCTGATGAAGGCAAGATAGCAGAACACATTTGGTGAATAAAGCAGTGTGTACTGGAGAAGTTATATATTAGTTATATTTTAGTAAAAATTATTTAAAACATTTCAAACATATTCAAACTGACCATTGCAGTAATGGATGCTGTGCTGAAACTTGGCACAAAGGATAAAAAGCACTCATTACAGTAATCATGCAAACGTTCTAAATGTATCAGTTCAACAACTCAAAATTAGATGTTTCTTCTTCTAGTAAAGTAAAACCATTGTTAAAGTGAATGATTAGAATATTTGAATTCAACTTTTTTATTTTTTAAGAAAAGATCCTATATGTGATCTCCACCACACAGGCTTATGCACATTCAGCTATTATAGAATAATTACAGCATCTACAGTACATAAATATCCAGCTAATTCAAGCATTCAACCTGCATAGAAAGACTGGAAAACAAAAAAGAATGCTTGTTATAACAGGACACTTTGAGGTCAGTGAGGGCATATCATCTTCACATCATAACGGGGGGCCCAGGTAGCTAGTTATGACAATGTGGCATTATATAGCAGCGTTTGAAGTCAGCCAGTGACAGCCTCTCACTATAACCGCCTGTCAAAAGCCCCTGCTTTGAAGTCAGCAGTGATGAAACAGTGAACAAAAAGAAAGAAAAAACATAATCCAGTCAAATTAAGAGGTCATGTCAAAGCAGCATCTAACATACTTTGAGAAGGTGCTATGGTTTCTCTGTGTGTGTGTGTGTGTGTGTGTGTGTGTGTGTGTGTGTGTGTGTGTGTGTGTGTGTGTGTGTGTGTGTGTGTGTGTGTGAGGAAAGGAGGGCTGCAGGATGGCAGTTTAGATAGAATTGGAAGAATAGGATCTTTTTGCAGGACACTTAACCTCCTCATACCCTGCTGGATGGCCCTTTTGACAATGGTACTACTTACCATCTCACTGTCATGAAGCGCTGTGTTCATACCTTACCTGTACATTGGACCATCCCTGGGGTGGGAAGGGGTCATGGTGGGGGTCGGACTCAAGGGATGGGATTTTCTAGTAACTCTACTCCCGACTTTTCAGACAACACCAGGGTCCCCTGGGCATCTCCACCCTCTATTGGCTTTAATTCCAACAAAGGTTTAGTGGCGACAGGAGCTTCCCTAAGCGGACAAATTATGCTATCGGTTTCCCCGCTCTTGTTGGGGAATGAGAACGTCTGGCTTCCCTGAAACTGGAAGAAAAGTTCTCCATCTGGAAATGTGTTTAGAGTCAATCAAATCAAAGTTGACCTAAATTTGCAAGCACATTTGTTCTCTCCTGAGTGTTTAAATGCACTTTGATCCATTGTGTTTAATGGAAGGTAGTCAGTTTTAATCCAAGCACACAATACGCCACCACTGGCATTGTTGGGGGGTCTGGGAGACAGGTTTATCCTGTCCAGCAGAGCAGTGTGCAGTGAATCTTTCTGGGCTTTAACCTCCAGCTTGCCTTGAACAGTGGGGAATCCTCCTCAATCACTATAAGAAGGTCCTCTCAGCCCCACTCATATTTTAACCACTAGCCCCACACCATGAGGCGCTGTGTAACGGCCCGTCAGTGGCTGTAACCTAAGCGCCAAAATTGCTTTTTGACGATGTACCTAGTGTTGTTTTAAGAGCCCCCGTCTGTCCTGCCTAGCCTCCACCCCCACCCCCACAAAATATGATTTGACCATCTTTCTCACTTACTCTTCTCAGCATGGGAGCAAAAAGAAAGAAAGAGAGGGAAAGTGAGAGGGACTGGCAGGAGGCAGAGAAAAGCATTCCAAAGTGGTGAAGAAGGGGAGACACTACGGGAGTTATTTCCGCAGTGAAGAGGAGAAAACCTCTTTGCAGTTCTTAATAGGATCTGGTCACCCAAGCTGAAGCCGGGCTACTCCTCTTGAGAAGTCCTCCCGGTAAATATCTGAGCAGGCTTTTAATCAAGAAGCAGCAGACATTATACAAACAAGAGCCTGTGCTGACGTCATTCTGAAAACCGGTCCCTTTACAACTGAGAGCTTTGCTCCATTATTCCATTATTGCAGATCATATCTCACACAAAATATAGCTTACAAATCTGAATTTACCCATTTTTGCTGCTTAAAGTTTTCAAAGCTCCATTGTGTAATTTTTTTAGTTGATTCTTAGCGAAAACCCCTTTGTTCTTTAGTATTCTCGTAAGCGTAGAATCTGCCATTCAGAATCATTCAGAATACATACGAGCGAGTTGCTCGAATGACGGCCGCCATTTAGCGCCTTCATCTTTAAAATACATTAACCAAAGAGGGACATACCTCCGCATTTCGTGCTTTTCACTCAGTGGCACTGACTGTGACGAATGTCAGGGAGGGAGAGGGAGAAGATTACTTGCTACTGCCCAAGGGGGTAAGCCTCTCTCCACAACGCGTACACGCGTATACCTTGTATCTCACGTTATGGCTCCGTAGCAGACGTTTTTGTAAAAATAGGCAAACGATTGTGTCATAACCACGCGACTTACTGTCGCATAGTAGAGGAATTACCGTATAGTACAGGAGAAGCTCGCAGGCAGTTTCGACTTACATTAGCTGTTTAAGTTTAATTACTAATGTTAACTAGCATTTTAGTTAGCAATAATTAGCCTGTGCCTATGTTCTCTCCTTACATATACATACACTCTCCATCTCTGCAAGATTCAGAATGATTGAGATTTCTCTTGGCACAGCTACCAGAAGACTTACAACTTTCAGACATGTTGCTCACGTCACATTTACGTCTTCAAGCTCAGTTGGAGGCTGCGCAGTAACGCTCCATCACCAGAAAAGTGTTTCTAATATCCTTCACTGGTCTCTGTAGAAATCACTGGGGTCACATTGTCCATTTCTTTTACTGTCTATGCTACTAACGGCAGATTTGAAGGAAGTTAAAAAGAGAATTAAAACGACAACAGGCAAAGCAACAAGACCAAAGTTATTATTGTTGTGGCTTTTCCAAGATAGAAAGAGATCATGAGGAGGAAGGATTTTAAAAGGGACACTGAAGTTGCCTGCTTTCTTCTCGACAGGTAATTCTGCCTATTTGTGTAAATTCAAAGTTTTATAGTTGCTACTTGCTTGGCTAACAATAGCATGGTTGTGCATAACGCTAGAACGACGTACTTTTCCTCGCATCAATGATGAAAAATGATTGTCTACCTTGTAACATAAACATAATCATATGTGTCGTGATTTCCCTGGCAGACAACTCACGTAATGGAGTTGTAACACAGACTAGCTACAGCTAGAGCAGCTGCGTGTAAACGATGGAGATACTAAGGGCTAATTTCGGTTTCATTGACATTGTTCATACTGCTCAGAGAAATATATTAAAAACACAAACCTGCTGTTGCTTCTCTCCTACGCTGTAAACATTGCCTTACACTATTAATCTCGTACAATATACAGAATAACGATTGTACTGATACTTTACTAACATTAGCTTGCATATGTTTGGGAACCTGATAGCTGATGTTAGCAATGAAATGGTACCAAAATAACGTAAAACTATTATTACACTGGAAGGAACACTCACGGACGAAGTCGTCGCTAATTTCGGGTTCGGCCACCCTAGGAGTTTAAACACGCGGAATGGGAGGGGGGGGGGGGGGGGGCTAGAAAGTAATATTCAGTTGGTTGTCATATACAATTTCACCACTAGATGGGAGAAATTCTTACACAATGTAGCTTTAACCAAACTGCACACATACAATAATAACTTTCATGGTACTAGAGCATTAGTGCCAAATATCTCCTTACCATTATGATGGCCATAAACTAACTATAACCAGGTTAAAAAAAGACAGATCTCTGTCTTAGCCCTGATCTGTCTTGTGTGTAGATACACCAAACCAAGCCAACACAGCTTTTATATACTGTCAAGTTATGCTTCAGGCTAATGTGTTAGCAAATCTATTTAGGCAAAATTTTCACCAGATTGTTAGCAATGGAGTTGTCTTTCTCATCATCTGACAATGTAAGTCCCATATTCACATTTTTTTTCTGGTTTGGTCAACATTGTGGCCTAGAAATCACATTTATATAGCCTACTACTTATTTATTTACCAATTACATTTTGAAAGTAAACATATAATTGCTGCCTGGATTATGTTAACTGACAATTTTTTTTTTTTCCAAAGCACCGGACTTTAACACTGAAGACAAGGGTTTTTATTCTGAGTTGTGCGTGTTTAGGAAACAAAAGCACATTGGTTAGGAAAGACTGTGGTTTCGGGTAAATGATAATAAACAAAACACAATCTGTGCTGTGCTTCAATTTACTTTTGACTTTTTCAATATTGAACCAAGACCACAATCTTTCCGTAACCTTAACCAAGTACTGTGAGTGCCTAAACATAACCATAAATAAATCATGCTTGCTACGAGCAGATAATGTAAGTAAAACAAATGTGAACAAAAGTCAATGTTTTGCAGAAACATTCAATACCAACATTTTGTGACTTGGCAAAAAAATGAAATAACATTTTCTGCAAGTTCCTTTGAAAAATGTATTTACTGTTGCAAGTTAGTAGTATATAAAAGTAATTTTTGGATTTGGTCTGCCATCTCCTGGGAAAAATATTTGGCTTTATATTGGTTTTCCTGATGTTCGACTTCACCAGTCACTTGTTTTCTTCAATTCTTTGCCAGACTCATCCACTATAGCCTGACCACAACCATATTCATTCTGTTCATGGTGGGAAATGGTTTTGTTTATGGATAACACTTTAAAATAAACAAAACAATTTAAGAACATTTTAGGAAATGAGTTCCACAAGAGAGATGAGAAGGGGTGGGATAGATATAGAATATATCACAGTAGTTTATTAAAATATAATTGAGTCAGCCTGAGCCCTACTTCAGGTCTGCTGTGGACAACCATACACCCATTTGTTTAAAACTCAAGTGACCTCAGTCTGTTTAAAAGTTGGAACAGCTGCCACCCTTGCCAACACCCATGTCGCTCTGCTCATCTCTTCCCATCCCACTCTCCTCCTTAGGAACATATTGTTCCCACACCGTGCCTGCATCAGTGGTTGACACCCACTTGGGAGCTCTGAAGCACTGTGTACATATGACCACAAGTGGTGTTACTGTTACCAGGGATCACCTTACCCTCTGCCATCAGTTAAAAGTCTGACAGAAACCCAGAGTGGGCTAATGGGAGGGCGCTGTGGTATATACATCATCCTCACAATCGTCTGTTCTGTCTTAGCATTTCTGTTGCATAGTTGACACAGATACATTTCCTTAAGGGCAAACATACTTACATTTTTGTAAATAGTCTAAACATGTCTACCCTCATTGCCGTTCTAACTTTACAGTATTTTGTCAGAGCTACATTTAAATATGTGTTAATACAGTACGTTTATGGCTGTTAGGCAGACAGACACACCAGTACTGTATTGTATACCAGCAGCTTATAAAGTTGTTTGGCTAACGTCTGGTAAAGATTCCTCTCCATCTCACAGTGTTGTATTTCTTGCCATTTCCGGTTAAGCCGAGGACCAAGGAGTCAAGGAGCTATCGAATAAGGGTTATGAGATGCAGCCTTGGAGCCTGGCCGACTTCAGCAGTCAATGGGAGGATCGTCAGCTGATTAAGCTCACCTGGACCCTTTGGCTATAAAAGCCATGTGTTCGTTCCTATCTCGCTTCCTACATCTGAAATCGCCCCTGCATCACTTTCCTGCATCACCTTCCATGCCTCCATACACTGCTTTTATTGCTGATCTACACACTCTATTGTTAATTTGAATTAACTTTAGTTTCAATAAATTATTCTTGTTTTAAATATAACCTAGGTCACGTTCAGCCCCGACAAAACGTAGCAACACATTTTTTTAAACTGAAACAGGGGTGCGTTAAACACCTTGTTGTGTGTGCATGCTCTCTGCCTTTTTATTACTACAAGTTTACATACACATCTCTGCTGATTGGGAAGCGAAATTACGAATCCCACTATGGCCACGCCAAGACCTGCCCTACAAAGCAGCTCGATTGATTGGGGTTAGGCATTTGACCTCAAGTGGTTAAGGTTAGGATAGCCGATTGGTCAGGGGATAGGACCTGTACAAATGGGGTTATGTTACCTTGTGTAAGCATGGACGCCTGGCCAATAAATGCTATTGAAGGGCGGGTCTTGGCCTGGCCATAGTGGGATTCGTAATATCGGGATTGGGAATCACCTGTTACACAGCCAATAAATGAGAGAGAGCCCACCAAATGAAAGAAAAAATATCTCAAAGCCATTGCACACCGTTTCACAACGTTCCGAGGAAACATGTCATTCAACCCGGAAACTGTAGCAAAACGGCGCTCACCAAGGAGAGGGGGGTCAGGATACCAGTATGTGTGTTTTTGAAGACATTTGTTGTTGTTACATGGATGCTTGCTTCTGTAATTGCATGTGCAATTGTGATGGAAATTGTATTTTTAAAATGTATCAAATATCTACTTGTACAAGGGTAAATTTTCGGTATTGGGAGCTCCCCTGTTGGTGATTTAGTCCACTTAGTGAAATTTCTAGCTACGCAAATAAGGCCTGGTTGTGTGAGGTGTTGGTTGTTGCTGCTGTTTTGTTATATTGCTTTCCGCAATCCGCAATCATACAACAAAGGCCTTGATAAAACCATGTGAAAGTCCAGTATTTATTCACCTTTTAGCCCTGTTTCTGTTTTCACCAACTCCTGGGAAAATACTGTATATGGCTTTTTAGATGCTAATTGCTTAACTGTGTTCACCAGCTAGCTAACTAACTTTGTCTGCCCTGGTACTGTATGTTATATGATATGTTATATCAGAGTTTTTTTGTGTGCAAATTGCTTCTCTGTATCGATGAGAATCAACTACACAGTGAATCTGCAGGCTGTAAACTATAAAACTAAAAATAATGAGCTGAAAGAGAATAAAGGCCTGCACAGCTGCAGAGTTAGCTGTTAGAGTTAATCAAAAATATTGATTAATGCAGGTTTAAGTTTTAAGTTATAAGCTCTAAGTTTAAGCTCTAAGTAATAATGTGTAGCGTCCCTTGAGCTCTCCTGTCTTTAACAAGGATAAATGAACAACAGGTAAAGGTCATCACGTAATAAACTGTACTGTCTTTACATTAGGTTTGCCTGACATTATCAAGATGAGATACATTTATTTTTCATTGATCTCAGACAGTAGGTCACTGACTGATAGTTTGCCTCTGTTCTGTCTGAGGTGAACTACTGCCGTTTAGTCATTCACGTCAGTGGTTGTTCAGGGACTGAGACTTGATATTGCCAATGCTTGCTTCTTGGAAACCTCATTTGGATGGAAACCTACCACTCTCACTCTCTCCACACTTGAGAGACATGTATCCTTAGCACTTTTGTGGGTCATCACAAGGGGGAAAAAAATGCCAGTGCCTTTTCAGCACACCCTTGCCCCTCCACACTGCACAGCTCCTTCTTTCACCCCTCTAGCGCCTACCCAACCCGTGATAATAATGACGAACATCATTTATGCAAATGTAATTAGGCCGAGAAACATGATAGTGGAGTGCTGGGCGCCAATGGAAATTTATCACTGAACACTCAGGCTCTAAACATTCAATTAAAATATTGAATTTCACCGGATTTAATCTAAACGTAATAAATTAAGCAGTGCTAGAAGGGTTTGCAGTAGAGCAGGCTGACATTTGGCTGTCAGTATCACACTTGGTGATGGTCATTCATTCTACTACCAGCCTCCAAGATGCAGACTTATATCGAAAACTAGGAGAGAAGGTGATGTCTGGTCCTTGTATCTGCATCTGGGTCAGTGTTTTGTCTTCCTTATGTCTGGAGAGGTGAGGTTGGGCTACCCTGCCGAGGCAAACCAGTGCCCCGCCAAACAAAAATCAATAAATGTACAACTAGATGTGTAGTTTTCCTGTCACACTGCTGTTGAAGAGGTTTTTTCAAAGGCGCCAAGTGTAACTTGTAAACACAACATGAGGTGGGAAAAACAGATGTATAGCTGGTGAGGACACAGCCACCCTTATTGGAGAAGTTTGGATTTCAGTATCCATCATGAGATAGCGAGTGTCTAAACAAACTTGGATGAGACCAAATCACTTATGGAGCTTTTGTTTGTACCTTTTGTACCAGCTAGTCGCTTACTCTGTCTTTGTTTGGTGCTGAGCAGACCAGTGGGTTTATCAGCTGTCTGTTGCATCTGGAAGTGAGGTTGATACGAGCAGTGGGAGTGAACCAAAACAGTAAAGTTGTGGGCCGTAAAACCAAAACAATGACTTAAAAGATTCTAATATGCTCCCTAGAGCTAACGGGAACCGCAAGGTCGGGAAATAACTATTTGTGGCTTTCTTACTCTGAATGACATCTTTCTCATGAGCCCTGTCCCCTAAACATTACGTTCCCATACAAATAAACTGCATTCTCAATAGTGTTTCAAGGGAAATGTATTTTGTCCCGGATTATGTTTGTTTGTGGCGTATCAGAAATATATATATATATTTTTTTTTTTTTTTTTTAAAGTCCACTGTACAAGTTTGCGTATGGAGGTCGGGGTGGATGGATGGGTCAGATTAACACCAGCCTTTCACAGACCACTGTTGTGTCCCGTGTGAAACCAAAAGTCAAAGACATATCTTAATTTACGTACGTAATGTAGGTGTATGTAACAACCATTCCTCTTTTAATCCAAACCATGATCTTTTCCGAAACCTAACCAAGTTTCAATTCACAACATTAACCATATGTTTGAAACTGCACACAACGTGCGCCTGTCGCTGGTATGAGGATGCTTCATCCGGGACAATATACGAGGACGTGTAAATACGTTTACCTCTAAATGTAATTGAGAATGCAGTTTAGTTGTATGGTAATGTATTTTTTTTTAGGAGACAAAGTTGTTCATATTGCACCTAATTAGTGATATATTGTTGGTATGTATGAAAAAAGAATACTCTATGAAAACCTGCTTTCTTTGGCTAAAGTCTCCAACAATCAACAGAACAACAGATGTTTAGTAAATTAAGGTGAACCCGCACTCAAAGGGCTTGATAACAGCATACAAATCTTACAAACAGCATGTGTTTGTCTTCATCTAATTGGCTTTTTTTCAGTAGAGTTGGGAGATGGTAAAATGTGTTGCTTGTGGATGTGTTTCCAAGGTGATACATTTTTCACTCTAAAGGTGACGAGGAGTTGGAAAAATTGACACAGAGTAATTTATGCAAGACCTAAATGAGAAACTTTGCTACAGTATGTGCTGGTTGAACAGCTTCATACTTGCATAAAAAACTAAAATATGTTGTATATAATTTACATTTATAAGCACACATTGCGGTGAACTGTGTAAGCAGCTGGATGCCCTCACCTCTGTTTCTGCTTAATGTAGCGTGAGTGCTTCTTGAGAGCTGATCCTTACTCAAGACTAAAGCTGCAATTCCAACCTCTGCTCGTACAAACAAGCTTACAAGCTGTGTGAATACAGATCCAAGAAATTGCTGTACTCTTGAGAGCTGTACTCTCAGTGCTTGCTGTGAGACAACGTCAGAGTTTGCATCTTGTAAAGTGTTCTGCTCTGTTCGTGTTTACACACAGAGGACATGGCCGCCTGCCTGCCTTGGCTTCATGGTAATAAGCTGCCATTGTCCCAGTTCTCTTAATATCACATTAGAATTTCATCTCAAGGGGGGATTCAGTGTGAGAACTTTCTATGTTTAATGAATAAGACTGGGGAAAGAGTATCTTAATAGTTGCATTAATGCTCTTTTTTGTCCCCCATCCCTCTGTACATATTGTGCATAATGTCAAACATGACCTGATTCTTCCTCCATTTCCATAATGCCCCTCTGGATCTTGGTGGTATTTTGTCTCATTTTGTGCTGCATTTGAAAGCAGAAGTCAAATGAGGTCTGTTTATGAATCATTGCTACAGAAAACTAAGAATGTAATGCAGAGATGTCCTTCAAAGATGCTTTTAATGCAGACTGCATAAGCCTGCCACTTTAAAAGGCTTAAGTAATGTAAAAACATTTTAGATCCTTTCCACGGCTTCCACACAAGACTTGTTAATTTCTATCCATTTTATTATGCTTGGCAAACCCAGTCTAAATGTATTTGTTCTACCATGATGGCAAAAATGACAGTGGCACCTATACCAGCTTTTATACTGTATGTCTAAATACACTATATGACCAAATGAATCTTAGCCACAAGAGCGTTAGTGATGTTGGCTGATAAGGCCTGGCTCACAGTCTGCAGTCCAGTTCATACCAAAGGTGTCGTGTGGCATTGAGGTCAGGACTCAAATTCTCCCACACCCCAAAATAGGAACAGTTTTCTGTAAGGACTGGGCTTTGTTTACAGTGGTATAAACATGTTGAAACCGGAAAGGGCTTTTCCCAAACTGTTTTCTGCAAAGTTGGATGCGGATTCCCTTTAACTGGAAGTAAACAGGCCTAGCCATAACCATTAAAAAGTAAAGATATGTGAACGGGCTGTCCATATACCTTTGGCCATATAGTTTAAATAAAGTCTAGACTAGACACGTTAGCAATGTAGCTGGTAAACTGCTGTGTGTGCTATGAGCACTTGAAGCAGTGAGTTTTCCATTCTTGACTTTAATCTGGACCTTGCTGTGTCTTAGATCTACTATCCGACACCAAACACCGGCCTTACAGCCACTGATAGCCTGGCATGACTTATTTATCTCTAATTAGCTGCTTTTCATTCAAAATCATGAAACTATAGACTGGAATAGACATAACTCATCCCTGCATCTAGGCCAATGTTTAGTCTAGTATACCGAGGTTGATCCTCCTCTCTGTATTTGATAGTGCCATGATCCATTATTCACTAAAGATCAAGTTTTAAAGCAGGGCTGTTGTGCAGTTTTAGTGAGCCAGGGAAGACGATTTCCTGTGAAGAGATTTTTTCATGCTTGCTCAACCAGTCTGACAAATGGTTTTAAGGTGTTTGATCTGTAACTTTTGGTGTTTCCACCAAAAAGACATTTATCACTCAGATGTAGCATGGCACTCTTTACAAAGCGCTTTATTCTTTACAACCAGGGCACAGGATTAGTTGTTAAAATATAATATTTCAGTTTTGTCTTGGTCTATGATTTTCAAATTTCCATAGTGGGTAAAAGGATAAAGGAGCCGTATTCACTTCCAGGCTCTTCATACTTTTTCTAGCTTAAACTCTGCACACTCCCGCAGGCCCGGCTGCTCTTCCAACCACCAAGATTCCAAAATTGACAAGCTCCTCTCATTTAATATCAAACCACTCTCAACGCTGTTACATTCATCAGAATGGGCTCACAATATGAAATAACATTTTGCTCTCTTGTCACTTTTTTTAAAGACCACTACAATATTTATTTACATCTTTCTTGATTCTTGCTCAAATGTGTACCTGTACACTCACCCTTTTACTTGCGTGTACAAAAAAATAGTTGTTCATCATGCTTTTTGCTCTTTTTTTTGAGTTTATATTTGCTCTTTCCTTAGTTTATGTGTGACACTGAATACTTCTGTACAAGTTATCCTTTCGCTCACCTTTTTTCTCTGCTGAGTGGTAATCTGCATTTTTCCTATTTATCACATTGATAGATAATTGATCACCAAAAAAACAGACACAAAAAATTAATACATAAAACATAATATCACAATAAAAAGGACACTATTAAGTCAGTTGGAGAGATGACAGCTTGGATGTTGCATGAAGCTGTTTTTCATACTGTATACCTAAATATTAACTATGCATGTGTAATAGCATATCTTGCTAGAGAAATGAAGTATTTTAATTGCCAAAATGTTGCAGTGCCTAATACCCCTGCAGCTGTTTTCCAGGACCAGACTTTATGACTCACTATCTAAATATTGGATCTGCACCATAAATATATCTCCAGTCTATGATGTTAGCTTTGGTCAAGTGCTTATTTTGGATCATCAAGAGAGCTACAGAGACTGAATTGGTGTTGGCTCATCTATCTTTTTCACTTTTCACCTCTCAGTCTCTGTTACTTTTCCTCGGCTGTATGAAGCTGGTGATACAACCAATTTGTGTTGGCAACGTAGAAAGGAAACCCTAATAGCAACGAGCAACAATGTAAAACAGATTTTCTTTTTAAATGTATCAAACCCTTAGTACAAAACGTTATGCCATTAAATATGTAATTTTTGGCAACTTTGTATTGTCTATATATGCTCTATGGACAATTTCTGCTGTTCAAGTATCGTTCAATTGTGCAAAGCGTAGACGCATACCAAACATCTCTTATCTTGATGAATGATGTGTTAAGTTCCATATTTTCCAAAGCATTTACTTTGGATGATCAAGACTGGCAGAGTTTTGATTGATGGGTCTTAATTTGTCTTTTTTGTGAATTAGTGTCCTCTCTCCATTACTTACACTTTCCTTGAGTCCTTAATAAATTCCTTTTGCGGCTCTTGTTACTGTACATTCCTCTACTTAAACCTAAGACATGCAATAGTACCTAGGTCTCTCATAATAGATGTCCTAATGTTTTATTTACCTGCAAGACCTTAATCAGCTCCCTGATTTCCTCTGTTGTTACACACCTTACCTTGAAACATAGCCTGTGTATATCCTCTTATCTGACACTGCTTACTGTGCTCGCCAGCCGGCGGCCAACAGGAGAACTGGAGGTGGCAGACAGGGTTGGGAAGGATGTGTTTGTGTGTGTGTGTGTGTGTGTGTGTGTGTGTGTGTGTGTGTGTGTGTGTGTGTGTGTGTGTGTGTGTGTGTGTGTGTGTGTGTGTTGCGCAAGTGTGTAGATGAAAGTGTTTTGGACGGTGTCTTTTGTGCAATTCTCTTTTATACATGCAAGTCTTTGTGTGTTTGCATCTGCGAGTGTTAATTTGTGTGACATGTGCCAACTCCTATGTCAGGGATGAGGTCACACCCTCCCTCCTCAGCATAGGTGTCTGCAGAGGTTTGTATCAACTCAGCAAGTAGGGTGAACACCTTTTATCCCACCCCACGCACCCGTACCAACAGGCATACACACACCCAGCCCCCGAGATATCATTAGCCTTTACGCTAATATCAGGCCCCAAGGAAACTTGGGAAAATGGGGAGGGTTTTGAGCAGTTTTTAAGCATGTGTTTTTAGCGATGCATGCAAATGTAAGTGTTGTGCACTTGCTGCTGAAATATCAGGGATGTCACAGAGGTTTCAATGACAAAATAGATGACTCCTATTGGCAAAGATGTTTACAGAGTGATATATGGAGGCTATGTGTATCAGCTGCTTAGAATTTAAGGTGTTGCCACTTTAATCAGCATTCATAACATCTAAAGGGTCAATCACACCCTTTAGTGTGTTTTTTTTATCTGATCTACTGTAGAGTAGAACAGTTTTATTTTGCCTCTCTGTGCAGTTATAAGGGAACAAATCTTGCAAACAAGGGATATGAAAAAAGTAACTTTGTTGTACAAAGTTTTGTCATTCTTCAAGGTTTTTGATAACTGTAAAAACGAAGTAGAGTGTATTTTATCTTTCCAGACAGTGATAAAAAAGTAATTTATAAATTTACACTCAACGAACAAAGGCACTCTTATTCTTATCTGAGAATCTGTCAAGACGTTTACAACCAGTTTAGAAAGCATAAAGAAATGTGAGCATCAGGGAGCCTTCTCAAGCATGAGGAGCTGATGGCTGTCAGATAGTTAAACTCACAGCCACAAAGCCTCATGTAGACCTCATCACAGTCAACTTGGAAGAGAACAACCGTACATCATTGTGTATCTCAGTGCAGTTATTTGGCTCAGATCACATGATTCACTTCTGCTCCAACAGCTCTAAGGATGCTTAAAATCAACATCTGAATGTCTGGTTCTCATATTTGCTCATTTCTTTTCTAATGTCCCAAAAAGGTACTACAATACACAGTGATATGTGTCAAATCCAAACAAAATTGGCTGTGACATTCAAACTGTGTCACAGAGATCACACTCCATGCAGAGTATGACATATGATTTACTCTAAAAGTTGCCATTTACATTATACACAGTCAGGGAGAGAGGGGGTGTTTTGGAAGGAGTTCCCATCAAACTTTATGCACATGGCTGCTGCATCATTAATGACCTAATATGGGCATAACGAGGCATTGAACCTGTCATGTCCAGTTCAAGTGTCCGTATCCTGATTTAGGTCTCAATCACTCAGCTACAGTTTAAACTTTCATACACACACCACTGATACCCTGTGTCCTGCTGCCATGAATAAGCCACTAACAGCAGAGGTGGAAAAAGTACTAAAATATTGTACACAAGTAAAAGTACCAATACTTTGATGAAATATTACTCAAGTACAAGTGAAATTACCTATCTGAAAAATTACTCAAGTAAAAGCAATAAGTAGTTCATTTAAAATGTACTTTAAGTAAAAGTTACTTAGTTACAAAAAACTGTAAAACGGGGCAGTGGGATCTCTCCCATGTAGTGAAACTAGGACAAGAAACTAGGACTGCTACCAGTTCAGTCACCTTTGGCAGGCACATCTGGCATTGCATGATGATACTATTGACCCTCTTGAATTTAAATGAAAAACAGTCTTTTAAATGTGGCCAAGGATTTTCGTCGTTTTGCGCAGCAGAATTCGATGTTTCAGCTAGCATTTTCTACTGAAACAGTCTCTGAACCATCGTCGCTCGCCTGATCCACCTCCATCTCGTTCTCAATCTCCTACAGAAAGACTTGGCGCCTGGTAGGCAGCCTAGATGCTGATCATTTGTCACTGTAGTGGTTCCGGGGGAGATTTTTTTCTTCCTTTTGGTTTTCGTTAGTCAGTTGTTGTTTTTTTACTCAGTAACGGATAGGATTTGTAATGTAATGAAATACAATACTTCACTCAAAACGTAATCAAGTACATTTTAAATTACCGATTTTAAAAACTACTTGAAAAATACAAAATACACAACAAAACTACTCAATACTAGCCTGGTTGACACCAGACCCTTCTCAGTTGTAACTGAGAGTGGGTCTGGGAAAGGTTCATTGACAGTTCATTTCCAAAGGGGTGTCACCAACGGACGCCGCTCAAATGCTTCTGGGTGCATTGGATAGTCAACCAATCAGACCAACGATCCGGGTGACGCTGCTCTTCGGTAGCCGTCATGTTGAATGTAAACAAAAAGCTGCTCGCCGTCGCTGCGCTACCATCGTCGCGTAAAGCCCGCCTAAACGGTTGTGATTGGTGTAAAGCCCGCCTCAGCGGTTGTGATTGGTGCCTCGATTTCGGAGACATTGGAAATGGGTTTGAATGGGCTCTTCGCCAGACTGACTTGCATAGCAAATCTCAAATTTGCCGGAAGTTCGTCAGGGTTTACCCAGGCTAACTCAATACAGTAACATGAGTAAATGTATTTCGTTACTTTCCACCTCTGACTAACAGAAACACCCTGTCTGAAGATAGATCAATGCTCTTTTTGACCATCAGTGCAAAGACACTCCAATGTCACTGTAACCTGCTTAATATTGGAGTACAGATGCCTTAAGTAAGATCTTACTGTCCCAGATAACAAAATGCCTTTATTATACTGTATGTGTGTTTGTAGGCAGTGAATCAATATCTTATAGCCTATGACATGCTGCCATTTTTTGACCTTCTCAAAGACAAAGAAAGAGGAGGATGGTGCTTCAACAAAACAAAATGAAAATATTCCAAACATATTTCTTTATGGTGAACATTTATACTTTATATTTATATCACTGCACACCATAGGTTCTTGTCATTAGGACTTCACAGTCTGTACATGAAAAATCAACCAGAAATCCTGTTTCTTCTCAATTCTCAGGCTCACAATCATTCATTACTTCTTAATTTAATACTTCTTGATTGGATTTGATTGGTTCTATTTACTTGCATGCTCATGTGATTGTGGAAATGCTGAGCTGTGATATGTGGAAATGCTGTGAGTTTTGTTACAATTTTCCAATAAATGACTACCTTATTAAATAGGTTATTCTATTTCACTCATGATGATTACTTGAGTCAACGTAAATTGGGTTGTTAAGTATGGTGGTGATTACATGCTTTTTTGGCAGTGAGAGTTTGCGTTCTTTTGTTTTTAGTGGATTTGAACCATTTTGCAAACTGTTTATATTTCTTTTGTTCCTTGCTGTGCGTGCAGTGCTGAATGTCAGCAGATGGTCAAACAAAAGTCTCAATTCCTGTAAAAAAAAATCTCAATTCTCAACAACAAAAGCTATTATTGAGATTAGGTGATGTAGCCACGTTCCAGTGACTCTACACAACAGCGAATAATGGGCAAGAGAGTGCAAACAAGAGAAACAAAAATTAAACTCATCTTTGTTTGCCATTGTTTTATTTTGTTCTTTATGGATATTTTCCTTAAAAAGACAGCCTGGTCTCACAGAATTCCGTGAAATGATCACGAATTGTTAACACCGCATTACATGGTGGTGGCACGGAATGTGTGAAAATTCCGTGTGGCCACCACGGAAAACAATGCCAATGTAAAGTCAATGAGAAGATGATGTAGCATTAAGAGTGACTACGGTAGCGAGTAGTATGAAAGCCCAAAAATCTGCATAGGGAGGTTGGTTGGGGTGGTGGATGGGTCAGACAACACAGGACTTTCACCCAGGAGACCGGGGATCGTGTCCCGCGTGTCACGTTTCCTAAACACAACCGTCCTGTTCTTCTTTTACTAAACCCAACCGTCCCGTTCTTCTTTTCCTAAACCCAACCGTCCCGTTGTTGTCACAGGTCCCGTTATTGTTTTCCTAAACCCAACCGTCCCATTCTTCTTTTCCTAAACCCAACCGTCGTTGTTGTCCTGCGTGTCATGGAAACATAAGCCCACCCGTGACCTTTTCCTTAACTTAAGGGGCCGTGTTCATTTCATGGAATTCTTCCGTGGGCCCATCACGGAATTTTCAGCAATTCCGTGAAACTGCCACAGATTTTGAGTTAAGGGGCCGGTTCATTTCACGGAATTCTGTGAGATCAGGTTGTAAAAAAGAATAAACTCTAAGCATATCATTTGGAAACGAGTGTCTTTCCACCATTCTGGTGTTGTCTGTCTCGCTTACCACCTCTGCATGTCTCCTTTCCAACATTCAAACATTACATTCACACAACAGCTTGTGCATGTGGAAATTACATCTCAAACCAAGTCATCACTTTTTAACCTGTTATCAGTCTTATTTGTCTAACCTTCACAGTTCTTGAGATGTGTTCGAAATGAAAAAAACAAATACATAATGAGCTTCCTTATTTAATTCCTTCAGTTTAGTACCTGGGACTTCTTAAGCGTGATTTATACTTCAGCGTAAAATCTACACCCTGGCTACGTACGTAGGTACGTGGAGACAGAGACTTACGCCAGACCCTACGCCGTAGCCTGACGTGCACCTCTCAAAAATGTAACAACACGTCCGCAGCGCACGTCGTGTCTTGGCAGCGTTGCATTTCCCCCGACTCATTTCCTGGTTCTCCTTCTCCATAAACAACATGAAATCAAGGAGAGGGTTAACTTTTCCTGCTATAGATGTCCCACCCTGTTCAGAAAGTACAGGGGAGACACTTTGTTTCTCTCGCTATGACTCGCTACTCGCTCCGAAGCTAATCACCGTCACTCTCTCACTTCTCCCTCGCTCTACCACACTCCACACACACACACATGCCGGCTCGACGCACACACCAACACACAAGTATAAACTTCAGGCCACTTACGTAGGCTATGGCGAAAGCTCTGCGTGGAGCCTCTGCAGAACCATAAATCACGCTTTAGTTTCCATAAAAAGTCTCACAGTGTATGTGGGGGAAAAAAGGGCCTTATCTGACCACCCATCAGTGTAACGTATCAATCAGAAAACTGAGTACTCTGTTTGACAAATCAGTTTGAAGGAAGGCAGACTCTGATTACCAGCGTATTTGATATCACTTTCTGTAAATGTCATGCACACATGTGCAGGTGTATATTTAACTTAACATTTAACTCTCATTTTTCCATTGATCTGATATCATTAGACGTGAGTGTTTAAAAAAAGAGCACATTTCAATTAGATATTCATATCTGGTACAAATGATATGTAACATACATTTTACAAATAAAACAGGTGGCTACGATGGTTTTCAATATGCTTTCCAGCCGCCGAGATCATTTTTTTTTTCATATTTCCTTTCTAACACTGGAGTCTCCTCTGGCTGTGGTGTCACTGTTCGACCCTACAGTATTTATTTATCTTTCTCACACATTCCTTCCCAGTGAGCCAGGCCTTGGGCTGCCAGCGGAGGACGTGAAGTCAAGCCAGGGAGCCAAGGCCACTGTCAGCTCTCAGTGGTTAGAATAACCCAGAAAAACCTCCTGGGAACCGGGCTTGGATCAGACCAGAGCTGGCAGGGAGAACGAGTGAGAGGTAAGAGATGAAGGAGAGTTTAGCCGGACCTATGTTGAATATTTGAAAAAAAAAAGCAACCATGATCATAATTGTTTTACAGTTTTTGGTCACTTATAACTTTAAATATATATCTTTTTTTTATTCTTGCAACCTTTAGTAGTACTTTTACTTTACACAATTTTATTTTATGATTTTATTTTTTGAAAATTATTATTTGAAAATTTTATTTTTTTGTTATATTATAAAATATAAGAATCCTGTGACATTTCACGTTATGTTAACAATCAGCTGTCTGTCAGGCTACGATTGCTCAAAGTCAAATTCAGCAGTTGGATTTGCATCATGCGTGTGCACACATACACAAACTGTGGTCCCATTTAGAGAACTTTATGATTACGTTTATTTGTTATTTTTTATTCTTCATCTAGTAAACATATTGTTTTGCCTATACACGCACCTTAGCTCAGCTGTATTTGAAACCTCTAGTGTTTGGATATGATTTTGCATCTTGACAAAATGACACAGACTTTCAATATCACCACAAACACAGTCAAACTTTAAAAATAAATTTAAAAAATGTAGCCGTATTCTTAATTATTTATAAGTATTCAGTATTATTTTCCTACAAAAAGCCGGTCTGGACTTTTCTCTCCATTTGGTGAGCCATCTTTGTCTGGTGCCACTGTGGCTGTTTAATAGGTATGGAGCGAGTAATGTGAGTGGCTGAGAGTATAATGGTTAATCGCCACACCCACAGAATAATCGTCCACTTTACCCAAACATTTGAAGCATGGCTTGCTGCATACATGTTTTCTTAAGCTAGAATTTCTACAATTTCACAGTATCCACAAATACATTTCATGGATGGATGAACTACTATTAAGAGAGTTCTTCATTGAGGATATTTGTAGACATTCATTTCCAAATCCAACACAAACTGAAATTTAACTAACACACAACAACATAATTTGTCTTCTGTTGACACAAGAATAAAACTTACTAAATGGCAAAACAAAGGAATGGAATGTTATACCACTGTGTTATCTGCTGCCTTGGCAACTACAGTATAAAGCCTCTTCACTGATATGACTAACTACTAAAATGTCACACATTATCTCAAATCTCTTTCTTCTTACTCATTATTATCAAGCTTGATCGCCCCTCCTCACTGCCCCTGAGACAGTGTGTGCCTTTGACACGTGTGGAGGAAGGACACACTATCAGTATTTGTAATTACTTATTGGTCATGATCAATTAGCAACATTTTAAGGCACTACGGTAACCTTGTATAAATACACTGGTGGAATTCAATGGCCATCATGGTTGACAATTAAATTGGTCTGTCACTGCTGGGCCCTTCATTAATCTCAACTTGTCATTCTTGTTTATGCTGGCTATAGTGTCTGTGTGGGTGTATGAGAGGAGTCGGCTCGAGTGTGTGTGTGTGTGTGTGTGTGTGTTCAGAGGAGGTCAGTTCTGTGATGTGAGAGAAGTTGGAAGATGTGTGTATATATGTGTCATATTCACATGTGTTTATTTGCATCAATCTAAATGTGCGCATGTGGAGGAAGTGTATATTTTCTGTGTGGGCGCATAGACGTGTGGTATGTGGAAATCTTTTTAATCGTAACTGTCATGTTGAAGCGAGTTGGCACCCTGAGGCGATTACCTCATGTGTCCTTGAGTATTTTCTAAATTGCTTGGAGATGTTTAGAGCCTCTCCAAATGACTTTCATAATAGCCGTGCATTTACACCATGTGAGAAAATTCCTACTCACTTAAACTCGCTTTTACATCGATTGAATTCGACAGAAAAGCTATTGTATGTTGCATTTAGTTTCAAATCCGTAATCCTCTTGCCGTTTCCCCTTGGATTTTCCTGAGTGTATAATTCCCTTAGTATACAAATTTAAGAGTTAAGTTGGGGCATAACTATTTAATTTAGTTTTGATTGTTGGTAATTTTATTGCCGTTTTGGTTAACAGAGCACTAATGGGATCTATTACTGAGTGATGTTAGCACTGGGAAATAAGACACACACATACACACACACACACACACACACACACACACACTGGTGGGAAACAATAGTTAGAACCACATACACACTCTTGTGCTGCTGACCTTTCACCCTCTTCACTGTCTTCTGACCCTCCCAGTGTGACCCCCCCATTGGCAGGAGGGTGGGTTGGCATTGGTCACATACCCCCCCACCTCTCTCCTCCTATCCCCCCTCTCCCCCTCATTGCTTCTGGGTGAGTGTATCTGACTGGAGACGAACAAAGGAGCGTGTGGGCGCCTCAGGACGCAGGCTCGCCCTGGTTCGTATTTCCATATGCATGTCGACACCTATTTTGTAACTTGTCTCCTATATATATATACAGCTTTCAGCAGTGATATGATGATGATTTATAAATGTGTGTGCATTTGCATGTGTGTTTGAGCGGCTAATGACAGTTGGTGGATGGACTTTATGGCCTTATTAATTCACAATGAAGTGGTTAAAATGTGTTTTTTGAGCCAATACTTCCTGTTGATGAATATGTTTTGGTTTAACTTTGCATTCAGTAAATACAAATTATTGATGATTAAGAGGCCCAATTTTTACTACTTACAACTGTATTTTCTTCTTGTCTTGTGGGTCCACTGATGCTTTTGAAGGAGAATAGATGTGACTACTGAGGTAAACAAGGCGATACGTTTATGACCTTTTTGTAGCACAAATTGCCCAAAAGCTGATGTATTGTGATGGTGATTACAATAATCAATACTGTTTACTATCTAACTGAGCATTGTTTAAAATATTATTTAAGCTTTTACCTCCTATAGCTCAGAACCAATCAATTCACTTTCCACATGGTTTGAATTCCCTATTTAAAGTTGGAGGTATAAAAATAATTGAATGCAAAATATAACTGGACTTTTAGATTATTATACTATATTTTATAAATTATTAAATCAGTCTAATACAAAAGTTAGTTTATTGAGTTAAATATCACAATACAAACTACTATAACTTAACATGATCAAACAAAGAAATAAGATTCAAATAATATTTCATATTAACACATTATGTCAACACATAAGTAATGATGATAAGTTTTAAAAGCAATAATGAATATATTCAGAGGAAAATTGTTTTAAAAAATTAATTTTTTGACTAACAAAAGACATTTTGACTTGCTCTTGTTATAAATAAAGCAAAAATAAGTACTTAAATAGACGGTCATTACTTTATAATCCTTTGTTCTTAATTGCTGCCAAGAACAGACCGGCAAATGTAATAAATTGAGAACATTTGCACATGGCAGTTTTTTCCTCTTTTCTTAGCAGACTGTTAGTGTCAACCATCAAACATTAAGCCATAATTAGCAGGGTGTCCATGCTTGAATGGTTGTGTGTTGAGCAGTGGAGTGGACAGCGAGGAGGAGGGTCATGCTAATGAGGACAGACTTGTCACAGCCGTGGATGACTGGCATGTAGACCCAGAGGATGGAGACACTCCTCGCTAATTAAGAATCCCTAATATTAAGTTGTGTGTGTGTGTGTGTGTGTGTGTGTGTGTGTGTGTGTGTGTGTGTGTGTGTGTGTGTGTGTGTGTGTGTGTGTGTGTGACTGCAGAGCATTAAACAGTGAGCAGTTTGTTGGAGGGTTTACATGCAGCGAGAGTTCATCCTCACACCTTCCTTATCTGTGAACTATGAGTCTGGAGGCCACGAGTGGCGTTTTCGTTGTATTTATTGTAGTTCTTAATTACATTGTGTAAATTGTATCAATGCCCAACTTTTATCTTACAAATAAATCTCACTTCCTTTTTGGCAGTGGTTTCACAGAGGACATATCACATTACCCAGTCTTAATTTTGTCTGTTCTCACAACAAGACTGCATACAAAAATATCAAGCATATGTAATAACAAACAGGCAAGGTTGCATTCTGATGTACAACTTCTGTAAACCTCTCTGGTACAGCCTGTGAGCTCCTGGCCTATTACCATGGCCCTAACATTAAAAAATTTGATTGGTAAAACTTGAGATAGTACAAAATTTGTTTAATTCAGATTTATATGTCCGAAGAAAGAACATTTTATGTAGGTAGAAAGAACAGTATTAATAGGCAAACATTATTATTAATTACATTAATTATTTTAGTCAATAAAAAGGGAGAGTCGTCCAGTAAAAACCCTAACGTGTTGTTGATGCAATGCATTTTGACATAGCTTTGAGGCTGTAGTTCTCTTTGGAACTTTGGTTTAAAATAATGAATCTGGGACTGGGGCTTCTTTCATTCTGAGAGACTGACAGCAAAAGCAAATGCTTAATCTTGATTTTACATAGCTGCAACTAAACTTCTTTGTAGTGTAAAGCTTCTGAAACTATTTCAACGTGACATTATATGTGCACATTTGGCATTATTTACAGGAACAGGGGAAATCCCATTCCTCTAAATATCAAAATGGACAACTACCTTATCAATTAACATTTCAGAGTCTGATGTTATTATAATATAATGTATATAGCACCCATGATACTGCGAAACATTGTGCACAAAACATCCAAATCTAAATAGATTTTTGCATTCTGTTATATTGTATAAATTTATGTCATGCATGAAAGAAAACTGACATATTTTTTGTATGTGTGCATTGTCATTACCCTATCCCAACTGCAGACAGATCCCCGTCAGCATCGCTGGCTGGTAATTGGAGGGAGGTGGCTGTGATTAAAATTCATATTTTACACCCGCCGTCACATCTGCATAGCCACAGGACAGGCCTGCAGCTGTCAGTGTGCCTGGGATCGGGCTGGTGGTGTGTCTGTTTTTATGATGGGTGGGATGCATGAAACACTCACACGTCAGTGCATGTATAAACACACATAGGCCCATATGCATGTACACAACTACTAACAACACACACAAAGTCATTGTGTGCCTTCCTCCTCTCCCTTGTTCCAGCTGAGTAAGACCAGGCCCGCGTCATTTCACCTCAGGGTGCCTGCTGGGGTCAGAGGTTGTGTGTAATGGCCCAGTGCATCTCCCAGCACAGTAAGCCTACTCCAGGAGCTGACACACTCGACTACTCCCTTCCCCACCTCCCAGCCCCTTTATTAAAGCCAATACAAAGACAAGGAGCGTGTGTGTGAGTGAGTGTAAGCCAGTCAAAGATCACATTCAGAATTTCAAGTTGCTGAACCATGAGGTGGGAACGTGATATGACCAGTGCCTACTACTGAATCTCCACTGTGGTCATAGACCATGGCCAACATTCAGTCAGTCTGTTTGGTTTATTTAAAGTCCCTCTCAAACTCAATTTGGAGTCCTTAATTAAACTACCTGTATAAAGCATTTCCTTTTGAATGAAAATCAAAATTTGTGTGTAGTTATGTGCATGTTGTAATCAGTCAAGCATGTTTGGTTATAGTCCATGGTATAGTCACTGCTGCTGTATCTTAAAATACAATTTGTTTCCATGTAAAAAAAAAAAAGAATAACAAGCCATAATTGAATTGAATTTTAAAATGTCACCTTAAAAACAATGAAAACACAGGAAGAAAACAATAGTGTAATGAGTGATGTGGTAATGTATTAGACTAAGCCATGACTGTTCAGCTTCATGCCCAATACAAGTATGTACCTGCTCTCTAATAACGTGATTTTAATTAGAGTATGGTAAACATCTTAACTTTCAGAATTGAATTCCATGTCAATCTGGTTGTGTCATACAAAAAAAAGAGTCCAGACACCTAAGATGGTAGATGTCTACACAGTGGAAGTAATGCAAAAAAAGAGTCCCTTTTCCAGTTTCTTCTTTATCTCTCCCATTCAAACCAGCATCTAGATTAGTCTCAGTAACTCTCTTAAGATCTTTTCAAGCTGATCATGATCTGAGTCTTATCCAGCAGGATACACATGGTGGTAAACTTGACCAAGCTTGACATGCATCTGGGTTGAATCCCATCATCACATTTCCACTTTAGTTGTTTTAAGGCATTTCACATTAATGTACAGTATCTATCCATGAGACTGATGATGAGAGAGCAGGTAGGCGTCCTGTTAAGAGCAGGATACAAACACTGGCTTGTCTACTCCCTTCAGTATCTGTGTTTCAAGAACAGTGACATGTCACATTTCCAATGGTAGTGGTTAATTTCATGCTGTATAGTTTGATGTGATATTTGCATACAGTTAGTAATTTATTACTGTGTGTCCCTTTTTATGAAAGTGTGTGTTATTGCACTGCCGTTGATGGTGGCAGTTAAAGTGTAGGGAAACTGTCAGTGTTAAGATGGAGAAGGAATGAATAATGACCCTTGTGAGGTTATGAATTATGGTGTGATACAACATTGGTTTAACTTCCTCTTTAGTTTTACACAAGGTCATGTCAGTATTATTTAGACATGTATGACAGCCTTAGAAATGGTAATTCTATTTAACATTTTAGAGATTCCACAGATTACAAAGACTCCTGCAGAATTTAGGAAACATTGCCTTAATGATTGTAACCAAGTGGTAAAACTTTAACCAAGACATTATTTCATTTTGAGTACGACTAAAAAATGAAAAATGGTATTTAACAGTTTATATAAACACAGTTACAGTAGTATTAGTAGCCATATTGGCCTGGTCCACAGCCATTTGCGCCTTGCAAAGAATATAATTCAGTGTATCCTATCCTCCTTCGCGCATGAAATATTTTGGACTTGAAAAAAGTAAAATGTAAAGATGGTTAAAATCGGCACAAAAAATCACTTACTGACACCTTCAACACAAATACACTATATTGGTCAGTAGGAGATTTTACTGCTCAGTTGAAACTCCCAAACATATTCATCTTGGTGACAATAAACATTTGTTAACAGACACAGATGGAGTTTTTAGTATGTGGCAAAGCAAACTTTCTTTGGAGAATCTTTTTCCTGCAGTGTATTTTTTTTTAGACATGATACTGTATAGCAGAGACCAGAGATGTTACTTCACTTTTATGAAATTCGGTCTCAAACAAAAGCTATATTGATCGATCCCTGGTTTCATTAAAAAACATCATGGTTCTCTCATGACACATTTGGACTGTTGTGGTGCCATTATGGTGACACATTTCTATAGTACTGCATTTCCCAAACCCCCCTGGTTAATGGAAGTCAGTGGAGAGAGAGACAAACGGTCTGTGTAGGCCATGCTTAAGACCAGGGATTAGTGTGTGTGTGTGTGTGTGTGTGTGTGTGTGTGTGTGTGTGTGTGTGTGTGTGTTTGTGTGTGAGGTGGCTAGCTAGCTAAGTGACGCAGTGATGTCATAGTCCTTGTGTTTTCACATGGGAACCTGATAGCTCTGAACAATCCAAGGCGAGCAATTTTTGGCTCAAGCGCACTTGACATAACAGAGAGATAATTGTAGACTTTGTGTCCACGGACCCTCCAGAGATCCAGAGGATCAAACCCCTCTAGGATTTTGGACACTTTGATGACGCGTTAATGCCTGCAAAAACATTTACCGCCTCAGAGATCACAGATGGAATGATGTAAATGTAATGCAGTTCAAGTTAACTGCCCCCTGATATCAGAAGATGATGTGAAGTTTAGTTTTATTTTGTCTTAACTGTTGCCAGGATGTTGAATATAAAATACATTCATATTGTATTCCACTTTCACACCTTTGTCCCAAAAAGTCGCCATCATAGATGACATAGTGAATGATATTATTTAGTGTAATTTAGTAATGGGAATTCCAGCGTATAGTGAGGTCAAGTAGAACTCAGTCAATATCTTTGAAGGCTGGATGACTGCAGTCTTTACCTGATTTTCTGGACAGGAGCTGACATTAATGTAACAGTAATGGCAGATTACATTGACCATGCTTTAGCCATGGAGATTTATTGGTAAAATTTGTTGGAGCACACATGCTATTGTTCACAGCAGGCATAGTGGTGCATGATGCATCACAAAGTTCTGCACTCTTCAAACCACACAAAGATAGGCTACATTAGAGACTGTATGGAGCTTCCAAGACACTAAACTGTGTCTTGGTAACTTGTGAATAATTTTGCAAGAGTAATGATGATTTTGGACCGCTGCACCCTCAATGCATGTGTTGACCTTTGCGATTAATTGGCTTCATGCATGACTGTTAGAGCTCCAATCCAGAGCTGGATGTGCAAAAGGAATTACAAAGGAATATGAACAACTTAATTAGAAAAAAGGGACATCTTCCCAAAAGAATTACAAGCATTATGTACCATTGCCTTTCAAAGTTACTGTCTCAACATAACATACATCTATTTCTAACCCTACTTCTGTTGTTAATAACATCAGTAAATTATAAATATAATGTAAATAAATAAATTCTTAACCTCTTTATGTTACTACATTGTGCCCTTCAGAGACGTGCAGAATGAAAGGTGATGGCTCTGTCTCTTACAAGAATGATAAAAAAAAAAGTAGTTTAAAGAGGCAGGTTGCCTTGAAGCGAAATATGAATACCTTCTGGATCGTAAAACATCTTTGAAAAGTGTGAGAATGAGAGATGCATAATTTTAAAACTATATTTAACAGTTTTCTTTATATTGCTTGACACCTGGCAGTAATGACAAGCTTTGGCAGGCAACCTTTACTTTATGGCTTTCCATAAACATGATTATCAATATTCTGCCACTGTGAGTATGATCATCAATATTCAGTCACCGGGTGTATTTCTTATCCTTTGTGGAAATATCCTGTCAATTTATTTGATCTATGTTTTCAATCACACCCTCACAGAAAGAATACATTCAGAAGTGCTAGGGTTAGGGTTAGGGTTAGAGAGTTGATATATTGTAATGTATCTTAGTGACTGCAAAGGCAACTTGACTTCACAGTATTGATAGCACAAACACTATGTATTGTATGTATCATGGATATTTATAATGAAATAAGCAAAGAACTGATGAGCTTCAGCACAACTGCATTCCAGCTGTAGAGCTGTCTTCCTGCATTTTCAGAAATTCTTCAAACAGATTCATCCCAGAATTCAACTTTCAACTCTTTAATAACACCAGTTATAGTCATATAAATAGAAGACATGATATCAAGAGAAGTAGCATACATACTATATGTAGTAAAGACAGGTTAGTAATAGCAGGTGTAATGGTGGTGGAGGTGATAGCATTTGCTAGTAGTTGCACAAGTAGTCGTAGTAATGGTATTTGAATATATAGCGGTAGTAATGGTGTTTATCATACTAATAGTAGTAAGATGTCAATTTATATCTATCTTATCTTTAGGCTATGGTAATATTTAAAAGTCTGCTCTTGAGCTTGGGTGTATGACAAAATAATCTAAACTCAAGGTCCACTCACTTTTTTGGAGCTCTCAACTGCATTTTATGGTCATCCGTTCCATTTGCTAATAAACATGGCCTGTATTCTTTAGCTTTCATTTGAATAATGTCTGTTTGATTGTGTTGGATTAAAAATAGTGTTTGTAATTGTATTTGCAATAACAAAGGTAGTTAGCATGTTGTAGTCATAATAATAGTATGTTACAGTGGTAGTAACACTGTTTCTTATAGTTTTATACTCATAATGTGTGTAACAGTATAGTTTTTGTGTTAGTTGTGTTAATATCTTACTGTAAGCTGTGTATATGTGCTATTATTATCTATTCCAGTAGGCGTATCATGTCTGTCTCATGTTATCTGTTCATGTAGGAGTTCAGGCTGTTTACTCTGATTTATGGCTCTGGGGTCTAACTGTGTATATTTACAGTCTCTTGACCTGAGAATGACACCCGCTGGGCTGAACAAGGAGGGAAGAGAGGGGTAGGGAGGGTCACGGACTGTAGCACACACACACACACACACACACACACACACACACACACGCATATACAAACACACACACACATTCAGTGTTTTGTCTGATACAGTCCCACATAGCTACTTTCACAACAAAGATTCAACACAAGTTTAAAAACGTGCATTCACATGTTGGGTTTTTCTACTTTTTTTTCATGTTTGCCCCGTCTTCTGCACATCTTTGCATTGGTTATCTGTTTCTGGATGTCTAAGTTATTTGACTTTTCCTCTCACTTCCCATACATTGACACCAACAAAAAAACACGTGCACAAAGAACATCTGCACAAATGTTTCCAAGTCACTTTATTAGGGATATGATCGTGGATGTTCAAACAAGAGCAAATGACGACAAATCTAGTGTTGTGATATGCATGTAATATGCTAGTGATTACAATTATTATTCATTGTGATTAAGTTAGACCTCTTTTTTTGTGATTTGACAACAAAGTATTCTGGGAAATGTAGGCTATCACTAAATGAAGTAGAATTAGATAAAAGAATCCTGGGAAAAGTGGCTACTAAAAATGCAAATTACAACACATCAACATAATGACTCCTGGAATTCGGTGAACCTTGCAGATTGAGTGAAGTGGTTGGTTAGAAAATGGCTGAGCGTTAAAACAAGATGACAGCTGCTTGTTTATAGGTCCCAGCACCCCGGGGTGATGGTGGCGTGGATTGACACCTCAGCTTCAGACTGTCACAGGCCTGTTTGCAGAGAGGCAAATGGTGCTTGGCAAAAAGCACAGTTCACATGGGTTTGATTAATTTGCTGGTGATAGTTTGTACCTTTGCAGTATAGTGCTAAATAGGGTGTGTGTGTGTGTGTGTGTGTGTGTGTGTGTGTGTGTGTGTGTGTGTGTGTGTGTGTGTGTGTGTGTGTGTGTGTGTGTGTGTGTGATTAACATATCTGTGTGATACTACCAGGATAAATAGCATGGTCTCATCTGTGGCCTCCTCTGTCTCTCTATCGTTTCTCACACTGCTCTCCCTTTTTCTCGTTCTCTTTTTCTACCTCCACTGCCGCAACTTAAATCCTCCTCTGGCTTCCACCCCATTCCAGTTTATTCTTCCTCTCTTTCTTTTGCTACCTGTCTCCTGCCTCCTCAACTGGCTTTTACTCACTCCTTTTCTCTTGCACTTTTTAAAACAAATGAGCTGTTTGAAGTTTTTGGAAGTATTTCCGTTAGCCTTCTTTCTGAGAGTGATATCAAAAGATTGTTTTCAACCTCATGTCTGTGTGGTTATTACCTAGCTGGAGTCAGGTCATGGTTAAGGATTGTGGTTTTTACTTTTCTGTTAATGTAGGCCACATGTTAATGAGATATATGTTATCAGTCCTGACACCAGCTCTGTACCTAATGCACAGACATGAGATTGACATATTTCTTCTAATCTAATCTCACTCTTGAAAAGAAAGTTTATAAATTGATTTTTTCCAAAATGTTGAAGTATTCCTTTGACTCTCTTCTGTGTGTCTCTCTCTCTCTCTCTCTCTCTCTCTCTCTCTCTCTCTCTCTCTCTCTCTCTCTCTCTCTCTTTCTCTGTGTTTGGAGATTGAAGTAATCTGATTGGCCGACCCAGCAGGAATAAACACTGTGAAGCTGGGCTCGGAGAAGGGGTCGCTGTGTTTTATGAGCCATTAAAGTTTTATTCATCCCTGCACCGAGGCAGCCTTCGGCCACAGGGTCACCATGCTTTAAATAAACTCTCACCACTCCTCTACCCCCTCCTCCCCAATATCTGCCTTCCCACCCCCACACCCTTCCACCCACAGACTTAATGGACTGTTTATTGTTTGATGTTCAAGTCCGACTTCATCATTTTTCCCTCTCTCGCTCTCTCTCTTTTTTTCGTCCTCCACTTGTGTTCAGTGGTGTGGAGGTTTGAGTGATGTGGTTTGTCTGCATGTTTGTACTATGTGTTGATTCATTTTGTGTGTGTGTGTGTGTGAGTCTATGCCTGTGCTAGCATTACATACATGCAGTATAAATCCCTTCGGTGTGTAATGTTTTTGACTTTATCAAGTCTTCCTTCTGCTCCTCTGTTTCATGAGTGCATACCAAACTTTCAAAGGATAATGCTGGTGTAATAATCCACAGTTGAAAATATTTCATAACAAATGTACTTGGTCCTGTTTGAGTAATGTTTGCTAAAAACTACAATGCCCAGCTGTTTTAGAAATAATTCAGCCTTTTTTTTTAAATTTCATTTTTTTTTTTTTTTTTTTTAATATTTGTCACCTATTCTAAAGATGTACTGTACGTCTTCACTTGGAACAGATGGGCTTGGGGCTGAATTGGGAAGTTGGAAACTATTGAGAGATGCACTAAGGCTGTGTTCAGACCTACATTAGCACAGTGTGAACAAAATGCAGTCTTCTCATTCACGTGAGAACATCATGTTGACGCACGGTCGTCTAGCAAAAAAAAAATCTTGGCTCAACTTTTTACACAACACAATGCGACATCATTAGGCAAGGTGCACGTGCAAGCACACATTCTTGGTATATTCCTTTGTAAAGTGAATGCAGTGTTTCTGTTTACCTTGGGATCATTGATGTGCTCATTGAACTTTACACACTTGTAAATCTGGTCTCATAGTATTATAAATCATTGTGAAGTGCTTCGGTACGGATAAGCCTTCTAACTTGTGGATCTATTAATCAAAGCGGAAGGAGCAACAAGCCCCACCGATTTCTGTTTATTTTTTTAACACAGTCCTCTTTTCAGGCTGAACTTCCAGTAAGGCATTGTTGGTTCTGTTCTGTCCATTGGATTTGTTGAAGATAAGCTTATCCTGATACTTTAAAGATGCAATAGTTCATCACCCTGGAGCTTGTGAAGTACCTTTTGGCCGAGGGGGACAGACTGATAGGAGAGACATTTGGAAGGGGGAGAGAGAGACAGTTTGCAGAGTTCCATTGCATGTTGTGTTACAGCTGACCCTATCCTCAACTTTGACCTCTGACCCCACCAGATATCTGTCATGAGACGGAGCTGCTTAACACAAAATGGAGCCTGGTTCAAGAGTCAGAAGGAGAGAGACATACACAGAGTGGGGGAGAGAGAGAGGGAGACAGTGCTCCACTGCACACAGAGGATTCATTTATCCTCTCTCTCGCTCTCTCTCTCTTGACTGCAGTTTTTTTTTTTTTTTCCTCTCTTTTGTTTTCACTGCACAGAAACTGTTGCCCTTTCTTCCTATACATCTCCTCTCTTTCTCACTTGTCTTTCCTCCCCCCATCTTCTCACCCTCGCTCGTCTGGTTGCCTTTGGACAACAGCATGCCATCATCAGCGGCCACCACCACAGGTACGGATTCATGGCTGCAAGGACCAGCAGGATTCTGGGGGGGGATTTGTGAGACAAGGCTTTAATGAGAGCGAGGCCTCGTCAGCCGGCGAGAAATGTATGCAAATGATATGCACACACCAAAAGGACCCTGGGTAGGCGAGGCGAGCGCCGGCCGAGCTCCCGCTGAGCTCTGAGGAAGATGAGCGGCTCAGGTCAGAAGAATGACAACAAAACACCTCCTTCTCCTTTCCTTCTTCTTTTTTCTTTTTCTTCATCCTGCATCTAGGAGAGCAGAGAAAAGATAAATACTGGTGAACACATTAGCGGAGAGATGACTTTGTTGTGTGCCACATGATGCTGTTGATATGTTTAGGTGTCTAGTCCAGACTGTTGCTAGAGAGATAGTTTTTTTCTGTTATTTATCTTTGTATGTGCACTGACATTTGTGGGGTAAATTATCTGAGATTAAACAAATCTGTTTTTGACATCCAGACTTTCCAGACTTTTAATTGTCATAAATTATTACCCTAAAGAAATGTAGCTCAGCAGAGAACTCACATTGTGCCCTTTTTAATTGTGCTTATGGAAGTCATTTTTGTTAATAGAGTAATTTGACGGTAACTTCTTTTGACACTTCATCTGGAAATTTAAACTCACAACATAGCTATTCAATCATCAGGGTGTAGTGTTAATAGGCCAAGATGTTAGTGAAATGACCTGTTTTACTTTTGTAATAAAATGCATTTGTCAACAATTATAAAAGACAGTTGTAATTGGAAGTTATTTACACATTTGATGCTAAATGTGGCCTATTTTTATTTTAACATTCTCAATGGTGCTTGTAATATTGCCCTGCACTGTGACATGCTTCTCATTTTGTGTATCCTTACTGTGTGTTATTTCTTAAATTAATAAATCAAATACAACAATTTGTTTTTCATGAAAAACCTGTAATCTAAATGGAAATAAACGTTAACATCGGTTGTCTTTTAAAATCTACTCACATTTTCTTCCCAATTTATATTTCCTTTATAATGATTTTATTTTTTACTTTTAACATCTTTGCTGCTTTTATTATGCTCCTTTAAAAACAGAGGATAATAAAAAATAAATAAGACTCCTGTTTAAAAAAATATATCGTTTTTATCTGAATTTATATTGAATTATGTAGTTGACTTGTTGCTAGTCTGAAATAATAATTTAGTCTGGATTATTTTAAACAAACATGCAGAATTCACAATTGGCCGCAGCTCGTGCTCTCCTGTCCCCTTCTCGGCTGTTTGTCTGCGCGCAGCATCGCTTCTGCAGGACTTCTGCAGCGTTTACTGGCCTGTCTGCTCCGACTGCTGCTGCAACAAAAAAAAAAAAGAGGGGGAAGAAAGAAAACGAATAAAGGAGGCGAGGCGAGACAGTTTCGATGGCGTTAACTAGTGATCGTTAAATGCGCCACAGTCCAACCGCATCAGACATGGAAACCTCTTTTCCCACCGTCGCCTTCGGGTGGGAAATAAACAAGAGAAAACGGGAGGAGAAGAGAGGAAAACAAATCCATTGAGTCTTGAGGAAGAAACTGAGAGTGGCACCTGATGATGTCGACTTTGACACGTGTTAATTGCTGCTCAGCTCTCCTCATTAGGGAGTCTCAAATTATTTTAGCGCTCCAGGCCACAACGCCTTGTTTGCTTTACTGAGGAGAGAAAGCAATCTGGCCCAAACTTCAAATGGTAAGGAAAACACGTTTGGGCGGATTCATTTGGCGAATTACTAAATAAATGCGTGAAATTATTAATGAACCAAGTATGCTTTCAAATATACTGAAATTAATAAAAATAGGGGGAAATGTTGGAAATTAGAAATATGCCTATTTATAATTTGAATTTTTCATAACTATATATCTGTGATGCAGTGAAATATTGAAATGCATCAGTTCTTTCATAAATCCAATTTGTTTCATTAATAATAATTTATAATGCCTGTGTTTCGTTGCCAATTAAGATTTTTGCTCCTCTGTCAATATTCAGTAAAGGGAGATATTTATTTGATGCATTTGAGTGTCATCTCTTTCTCTCTGATAATCAAAGATTTACAGTGAAGTATGGTCTCTATTGCTAAATCAATAACATTCTCAGATAAAAAGGGTGTCATCAATAGCCTGACAAAACTGCTTCACTGCATGCGGTTTCATTCAAACATCAAGCAAATGTGACATGCACCCAATCATGATATATTAATGCACTAAAATCCTTTCCTTGTGTGATTACATTCAAATGTGTGTGTGCAGCCGACTTCAATCTGCTGCTGCATCCTCACCCTTCACCCACACAGCTTCATGCAGCAAACACAGATTGAGTCCAGTGTGTGGGAGCACCGGCCCTCATCTTCTCTGCTAGATTACTTGTTACCTGTTGGCATGTATTTATATGGCCTTGCATGGTGAATTATAAAGCCTTTGTTATTGCCCTGGCTTGGGGTCGGCCACTTGTTTATGACACCAGTAATGGTGGTAATTGTTACTGTTGAGATTACCTGTCAAGAGGACCCGGGCGGCAAGCTTGGAGAAGGCGTCCCTGTCTTGACAAGGGATGACAGGGGGACGGTTGAAAGGACGGGGGGGTAGAGGGATTGGGGATTGGAGGGTTGGGGGAGAGGCTGGGACGCCCTGATGACTTCTCTGCTGATAATCAGCCGCCGTGGCCTGTGGGATAATTCAGCTGTCATTGCCACCAAGCAGGGCCCAGCATCAGCCGGCCGACCCCAGCTGGCGTCATTCATTTGGGCCGAAGATGGTGATGGAAGTGAGAGGAGGGATGAAGGGATGCAGGAGCAGAAGGAGACAGAGGAGTAGAGACAGTGTCTCCATCTTATGTCTGAGTTGGTCTTCAAATGCAGTAAATTAAAGCCATCATGAAACACTTGCAGTTTAGAAGAGAAATATCTCAGCTTTCAAAATGTGTGACCAGACCCAGTTTGACTACAAAACACTGATGGTAGATTGTCAACATTACACAAGGAAATCATTCGGATTTGCTCCTATTTTGGGTCTTCCTTTTATAACCCCAAAATGCTGCTTTAATCAACTTTTTATCATCTTTTCATTAGCTCAAACCTTTCTGTGATTAAAAAAATAAATTGAAGATGTTGATATTAGTATTTCATAGCAATACAGTGTGTATCTGTATCTTCAACCTCTACTTAAATAATGTATGTGAATTGTGATATTGCTTCATGAGGTGTCTTGTGTTAACAATTCTAATTCCAAGATCCTTTTTGATTTTAAAGGTCCCATATTATCCAGTGCTTCATAGGATGAGAGTTATGGTTTTCATTATGCCTTACAAATAAATTCAATATCAATGAAAGGGTATTAATTGAATTAATGTGCAGACTGAGTCCTTGCAATACTGGGCCCTGATTGGTTAACAATATGCAGCAGCTCCTCTATGCCAAATGATCTAATCGTTGGATAAAGCATTTCTGCAAACAGGACCAACTAGAAGGATTGCAGATGCAGATATTCACTTGCAATCTTCAACTGACATGATGTTGCAATAGAGTGGATTTTTGAAAATGCATAACTTTAAATTGACCCGCTCAAACAAATTTAAAGTTTAGTAATGTAAAGATTAATTGCATTTAATATATACGAGGAAAATTTGAATACCTGTGTGTGACCATTTAAGGTCCCACCTAATTCCTTTTGTAAAAGCAATCTCGTTGTCTTCCTGGACACGTGTGCATCATAAAGAGGGCAGCAGCGGCTAAAATGGAAGGCAAATCACTTTTCGAATGGTTTTGGAGCAGCTATCAGTGTCATCCCTGAATGGCTGTCTTTATCAATGATTCTGCCTGATATGTAGTAGGGGTGGGGGTTGGGGGTTCCCTATCTGTCGCTAGAATCTTTCACAGTTTAAGGGCCGGGAGCTGCTAAGAAACTGTCAAAGATTTGGACAGCTAAAGTCCCTGGGTGGCAAACGCCGAGCTGTTCTATCTGTATTCCACTGTGGCAACATGCAGGGTTGTAACACTGCACCACTGCTATTCCAGTGGGATAATGTCACTGAGGAAATAGTGCCAGGAAATTGTCTGCACTGGATTATTTTTCTTTCTTCATGATATGCGATCTGTTATGCAGGGTTGGGGTTTCTATTTTGAATTAACAATGCAAACAAATTGTGAAAATACAGTAATCTGATGCAGTATGAAAAGCATATTGCACTGCTTCTACCTCAGCTACTGTCCACGCGGTTTTATATCTCTTAATTATACATTATAGTAACACCTCACACAGTGTGAATATTAACACATTTTAAGAATTAGTCGAAGAATATTTTAGCTTCTGGTTCAACTTCACAGCAATATCAAGTTATTAGTCCGCTGAGTAATTCTTATAAAGGTTTTCTATACAAAGAAGACAGATTTGTGGCCATTTTTAATGAGTTCAAAGTGAGTGACACTGAACTTTTGTAGTCCACGTAGCAATCAACACATGAAATATTTCATCTAAACCAAGCATGATATTATTTTCATAACACCTACTGCATCAATTTGATGATGTTTGAGGTAGACTTGCTTTGCCTCCACCACTTTATAAAGCACACAGAGGATCCTGTGTTACATGGCAAAGCAGCTTTGCTAAATGTGTCAGAATGGAAAATAAACACGACAAGAGCTTTTGCACATACATCAGGGCTCATGTGATAGAGGAATTCTTTTCAGTGGGTTTAGAGAAACCTGTTCCACAGTTTGAGTAATGCTCAAAGAACATTATTATTTTTTTTTATTTGTGACTCAATAAATCTACTTTCCACTTGAATGCAATTCCCTTTGCTTTTAACCACTCTTGTTTATATATTATTGTCACAGGCCGTGAATCCAAAACAATTGCTTCATAACTTCATGCTGTATCTTCGCATTTTTATTGCCATGGTTTAATCCTTTGGCTGGTTGACAAAATGGAACATCATTACCATTATCATCACAACTTTACCAAGAAATTAAGACAATCCCTCCTCGATATTAAAATAAAGCACAATCTCATTTCTTATTCAAATGATAACATTAGGCGCAAATGCATTTATCACCCACTACAGGAGTGAGGTTATAAACAATGCCATTCATTATCTGGCCCAGATGCAGCGATTGTTGATTAAAGGGCTTTGAATATAACAGCCACACACACTTGCACACTTACACACATCACTTACACACACACACACACACACACACACACACACACACACACACACACACACACACACACACACAGATGGGTGGACATTAGGAAAAGAGAGAGGCCATCTGAATAGGCTGGAGGGACATTAACGGCAACAATGATTGATATTTGCCGCACAGGCTTTGTAATGGTATTGTTATTCCTCAGAGTTATACCCAGTCCTCACTATGTCTCGTCTCGCAGATAAATGGAGGTGTAATAATGAATAGAAATTATCCTGATTATTTTGGTGGAGGTGGCGGGAGAGCAAGTGAGGAGGGGGGTGATTCATAATCTAACATGAAGCGTAAAGCTTAGTCAACAGTGTCTTGTGGATTTTCTTTAATGTTTGGAAACTTCATTTGTAGGGAGAAAATATTTAGGTCAGCTTTAAAATGCTGCGTATATATTTGTCATGGACAGTAATATTGATTGCTCAATATTAAAAGTTCTGCAAGTGAAGCTTAATAAAGGTAAATACTAACCTTAAAGATATTTAATATAATCATTCTGGCTTAAAGACTGTGTTTATCCATTGTGATTTTAATTCACCAACATATAATGCAGAGGTAACAAAATGTGGAGTTACTGTATAATATTTTACTCAAGAACCGGTATAAACTTTCATAATGTAGTTAATCTGAAAATATACTGTATTTACAGTAATGCATATTTAGAGATTTTTGTAAGGAAGGTGTAAGATCCTGAAATTACTTTTCTGCTAATGTTAAATTATCAAATGGAATCTTATTTTGAAATAAAAATACTTTGAGCTGATATCCTTGTTAACAGGCACTATACAAAACCCACAGAACCATAATCCATAATCATTTTATTTTCTCATGTAGCCCTGCCTCACTGTGAGAAACTGTGATATTAATTAGTTGTGTTTTCTAGCAGTTTTTCTGCTGAGTGTTGATCATGTAAACAGCTGAGGTGGACATCGCCAAAACACATTATTTGATGTGAGAGGCCAGCTTGTCCAAAGCAGTTGTGTTTATTACACACTCCTCTGGCACCTGCTGCAGTGAGTCGGCCTGCCAGGACACACACACGCACACGCACACGCACACGCACACACGCACACACACACACACACACACACACACACACACACACACACACACACACACACGGACACACACACACGCACACACACACCAAAAAAAAATCTCTTCTTCATTTAGCCACTTTCCACTCAAATGATAGCCATTATCACTTTTCGATTACATTTGCAGGACTCAGCTGCTGCTTTAGTGGTGTGCTGTATTGTGAAACTTTACAATATGCAACCAAACACTATGAACCCCACAGAATTTAGTTTAAACTGTCATCACATTATACACCTGGAAGGTTTAATCAAAATGCATTTTATATAAATATAATTGCCAATCATTAATGTGATGTTTAACAGCTTTGAATGCAAATGACTTCTGCAAGAAAAGCACCACAAATGCCCTGCAGCATCGTCCTATGTTGCATCTCTTGTGGGCTGTATGTAGTATATCGGAGATTACTCAATATAAACAGCGGGGTGTTGGCTCGGCTTGGACATCTATTTAACCATTGTCTTGGTGCTTGTTGCTTGTGGCTGTCACCTGTTGTTCCATTTTCTCTATATTTTATTTTATTTCTTTTTCCTTTCCTCTGTCTGCCTCCCACTCTATCATTCACTGTTGTCTCTCTTGCTCACATCACTGGAAACATTTTACTTGTCTATCGTGAAGGAACAATTCTATTGACTTGGTTCTAGCCTCCTGTTAAAGTCGCAGTAAGAACACGATAGTATTTATTTGCCTTCTCTGTTACTCCACCTTCTACTCCATCCTATGCCACCATTCCTCAGGTCATCACATTTCTTATTTGGAGACTTGTGAAAACAAAAGCAGCATATTTAATTCAGTGTTTTTCAACTGGTTGCTACTAAATGTGTAGTCGTTTAACCTATTTACTTGAATCCAAGCAGAGATAGCTTCCCATTAAAACACTTACACACTCAATAAAAATTGTTTCCTTTGAATTCCTCTGCTGCTCTTTTTCTTCCTCCTCTTCATCCAGACCAATGAGACATCTCTCTTCCTAATGTTAACTTTTGTGTCTTTTTGCATCCTTATTTTCTCCTTTTTCCCCTCTGGTGTTGTTGTTCCTCCTCCTCTTCATCCTCCTTACCATACCAACGTGTTGTGCATCTTCCATTCCCACAATCCCTCCTTCCTTTCTCCCTTTCCTCTCCTAGGGTGTAATGGTGTGATGCCTCCCTCCAACATCTCCCCCACACCGCCACCCTTCCACTCTCTCAGTAATCAGGGCCAGATGGAGGCAGAGATGGAGTGATGGAGGGAGGGAGGATTGGGTTTGGTCCTAGCAGTGTCTTAGAACGTGGGGAGCTGTCAGCCCTGCAGGGAGAGAGGAATTCTCCAGCAATAAAATAGGGATTTATCACCACTCTACCACAGAGAGAGAGAGAGAGAGAGAGAGAGAGAGAGAGAGAGAGAGAGAGAGAGAGATGGAGGGAGAGGGTGTGATGCAGAGAAAAGGACCAAGAGATCAAGAAAGTCAGATAGAGAAGGGTGACGTGGGAGAAAAAAGAATAGAGAGGGGCAGTAATAGAAACCTGCAGAGGGATAAAGAGAAAGGCAAAAAAACAACACTGATAGAAGACTGTTCAACATCGTAAAGCTTCAGACAGACGAGGGGGGTTGAAGGAAGGAACATGTAGGATGATAGACTGAGTTTGCAGCTGAAAAAGGTCTGGGAGGAAGACAAAGCCAGAAGACAAGAGGAGAACAGAAATTGAGAGAGACAGTTGTGTGATGACACCCGCGGCTCATCTGCTCACATTCTAGCAGCCTGACAATTTCTCTCTTGCCATCTGTAGCATGCAGAATGGCGAGCGTCTGTCCAGAAAGTAATGCCCAGTTGCGTTCAGGGGATGGGGTGTTAAGCAAAAAGACTCGACCTCCCCTACTGGGCCAAATGAACCTGCTAAAATAACCGCTCTCCACAATCGGCTGTGTAATTGAAACCAGAATGTGCAGGATTTGATAAATTGCTTGACCCCGCAGGAATGTTAAGGTCGTAAATTTTTAGTGCATTTTGGCCATGCTGAGGTGTGCAGAGGTGTATGTTAAGAGCATGTCCATTGGTGTGTGTGTGTGTGTGTGTGTGTGTGTGTGTGTGTGTGTGTGTGTGTGTGTGTGTGTGTGTGTGTGTGTGTGTGTTTATTATTATGTTGGGGTGGCAAGACACAAACAATATATGTGTGTCCACAGTAGACACATGCACACACCTGGAAATTATACTGCACATTCCCACTCAATGATCAGATAGACTATAAATTCTGCTTCTGCTCCACATTTTCAGTGGTTTACATCAAAGGAGTACATTTAAAGATATTCTTTTTCTACAAGAGTAGAGCTGCTTAGTGAAGTTGAAAAGGGAGTACTTACATACCTGAGTATTGCTAAAATAGTCCAGCTAAAGTACAACACATACATTCTGTTTAAAATGTACTATCACTTTGAAATGTGAAGCCACAGGAAGACACACGTAATGTCCAACATTGTACACACATATCACTATACAGGTGAGTACATTTTCCAAAATATTCATTTATGCAACTTTGTTTTGTTTTTTATACGAATAATATGATATTTGAGTGTCCCACTGTATATCCAGTATCTATTGCATGCAACCAATGTTTTTTAAGAATGTACTATACTTTCCTGCAGCTCCCATCTGCTCTGATGATGAATTTAAAATGTTTATATCCCTCTCCAGGAGCAAGTAGTAAAGTAGTGTTGTTTCTGCCACAATCCTTTACATGTATAATACGCTACTTTCCTTAAAACATTGTTTAAAAGAGCTGCTTTCTTTTTTACAGTTCAAAACATTTTCCTTTGTGTCTGAAGTTAATGGTGGTCTCTCACACAATTCTGTCTTTATGACTGCTGCTCACATGCAGCTCCAACTCTTTCAAATGCTCTGTGGCTGGCGAAGGTTTTTATCGTGTAATTATCGTATGTCCATAAAGCTGTTTGGAATTTCTCTGAATTTCTCAAAATGTGTGTCGGGCTGTAACTAACTAACTAACTAACTAACCAACAACTAGCTAACTCACTCACTCACTCACTCACTCACTCACTCACTCGCTCATTCACCCACTCACTCTAAAACACTTAAAATTATAACTTTGCAGTCTACTATACCTGTTCAGGTCTTGAACATCAGTTGTATTCAAGGTATGCATGTGAGGTAAAATTACAAAAAGAAACTGGTGGGTGGTGGCCCAGAAGCAGGTTAAGAGGTAAAAAAAATAAAATAAAAAAAAGACTGTACTATGTAGTATATCACTTTAATCAAGTCGGTGTTTTGTGTGCTTTTGTTTGTAAATGCTTAACATTATGGGCAGCCATTATGCCCTGAGTAGAAACTGGCTTGTTGGCTAAGATGTTCTCAGCAGAGTCCAGTCCAGTTTGCACTTGTGTACGTCATTAAGCAGCCAATTCTATGTGTTACATACACTGCATATAAGGCTGGACTCCATGTGCTGCATTGAAAACTTCCGTGTTGAGGGGGTAGCTCGAAACTAACTTGTTCATAATGTCGACTACGTCTAAAATTCAAAACTGGTTCTACCTGATCTGAATGGCCACACTCAAAGGTAGAGCAAAAAAGCTTGCTGTCATAGGGGCCAAAAAGTGATAATCGTTCAAGTCGGGATAAGGGGTGCACTCTTTTGGACAGTCTCTCATGGTATTGTACTTGTTTGGCATGTAAAGTGACAGAAATACTGTAGATGTGTGAAAAGTGGAAAAAGAAAAAAAGAGCTTGATGGAAAAGTTTAAACCCTGCATACTTTCTCACTTCTGTATATCTGGCCAATTGCTGTTTGTTTCAGAAAGTTCCAAAAATTGCCAGATGCAGTTAAACATTCACACAGCGTTTGATTTGAATCCTACCGATGCTGCAAGTGTTCCTTCTCAGCTTCGTTGCAGTTGCCAAGCAAAAACCTGGGGACTAAAGCAAAGTTGATCATCCATTGGTCAAACTACAGCTTCCACACCCCTCGTATCCCAGTTGCTGAGCTTCAGGTGGTGGACACCAAAAACAACCCGCCAATGTGGAAGCCAAACTCTGCCCCCACAGGCTCTCCTTGCTGCCTCAAATCCAAGCAGTGACTTGGTCCAACCCCAAAACAAGACCATGAATAGCTTAGTTCTTAAATGCTTGTGAATGAGGCGATCACATGAGGGTGAGAGGAGCAAAAGTCTGGCAGACACCAAGGATAGACCCATCCTTAGCTGTCATCAGTTATGTTATCATCATTGTAAACATGTAGATGAGGAGTATGAGGAGGACGCTATTATAGAACAATCATGGGCTAACTCTGATTAGCTGTGCTCATGCAAAGGTTCAGCCTCCCATGGCAAAGCGGAGAGGAAAGTAGAACATACTTGTATATACAGTACTGTACTGTACTGTCTGTTACAGATATGACAAGTTCTTGACTCATTTAAAACACAATTCAACGAATAAAACATTGTAATAATAATAGTAATGAAAAATCCACACTGCAGAATCAGACAACTAAACCCAATGGCAAGAAAACCTAAATGGAAACTTAAATTGGTATAAAATCAGCCAAATGCAGACAAGTCATGGACATTTTAAAAACTAATTTATACAGTTCATGTATATTTGAACTAGCCTCATGTGTATGTATGTCAACAGTGCTGAGGGCATGGAGAGCCCAGCCAGGACAGAGGCTATAGAGAGGTCAACACAGTGTAAACAGAGGCCGCCACACGATTTACGATGTTTGCTGGCTGCTAAGAGGAGGGGTCTGCACATTCTCACAATCATAATTGCTTTTTGCAGCTTTTCAATCAATCCGACTTGGTGGACAATGTTTTTGTATTTTTTTCACCTCTCATTTTTCCCCCTTGTCATCACGGAGGCTGCTCTGTGTGTCGGTAGCTCCCCTTGCGTAGCTGTGACTCGAATCTTAACGTAAGCAAAAGTCGAAAGCTCCAAGATTCTTTCCTTTTTTTCTTCGTTTTTCGTAATTAGGAGCAGACGTTTCTTTCTCTCCCTCTACTTCTCTCGCTCTTTCGAAACCCCGACATTGGCCACTCTGGCCGACTGAAAAGGGGAAACCCAGTCACACATGTGGACATCTGGTTGGACACAGAGAGCATGCAGCCCCACAGCATTTCCCCCCCCCCCCCCATCGCCTGTTGACAGTTGTTACCTATGCCCCGGCGGGCCCTCGCTGCACCAAGATAAAACGACCTCTATCCAGAGCCAGACGCATAAATATTTCTCTTTCTATTTTCCAAAATAGCTTTTAATTTTACAAGTTTTATGGCCCTAATATTAAGTGCATATGTTTTACAAGACACCGTGTCCTCTGCTTCACCCCTCGGGTTCACAATTGTAGTTTTTTTCTTAAGGCTTGAAGAAGGAAAGAAAAGTAAAAAGTATATATAGGAGAGAAAGGTACACCAGAGAAGGGTTTTCTTTCCAAGGATCCACATGTTCCACCTGAATCCTTGCAGGCTTTAGTTAATTACTAGCAATGCTAGTCTTTTCTCGCCTGTTAGCACAAATTATTTTACATCATGCAGACAGCAGAGAGACAATATAGATAACAGCGGACATGCTAATCATCATGACAATGGGATGAAAATATAAAAAGGTCATTTAGGTTTAAATCTAAAACTGGCAATCAGCATGCATGTCTAAATAGCAACCCACATGGTAGTGGGAACTGAGTATCCCACATGTTGGCTGCCTTTTTAACTTTGAGTTTCCTCAATAAGCATTTAGCTTTTCCACGCGTATCTCTGTTCTTAGCCTCCCCATGACCTCTTTTTCTCTTTCTTTCCCTCCATCTCCTCAACATCACCCACATGTGTTTCAGTGACCAGTTACAGCGTAAAGCTCTGATTCATCTTTCATGCAACAGATTTTAAAATTTCATCAGCACATGTGACCAAATGGCATGAACTCAAGCTCATTTAACTTGAAAAGAGAGCCATCTGAGAAAATAATAGAATCCAAATACGCTTTATATTTATTGAAAAACTTATTCGTCATCCTTATATAATTTAAACCTCTGAGTAGAAATATAATATCAAATACACGCTTGTCACTCTGAACACAGAATAACATTGCCTAAGAATAGCAGATAGCATCCCAAAGATTAGTGTCTTTCAAGTGAAAGATATAAAAAAATTAAACTAAATTATAAACAAAGGAAAAATGCTACAGCTGTGGCTCCAAGGAAGCTTTATTTGAGCATTCAAGCCAACATGAGTCCTTGAGTTTAAAGAATGCTCAAAGCAAGATTCACCGTGTGGGTGTGTTTTAACTTTGCTCATGTTTCATGGCTTACACAGCTTTTAATTTATCATATAGTGCTATGTACCAGGGACTTTAGTTTTCATTTTCCTGACACAAGTGGTATCTCATTTTATGCAATTAGCACTTAGTCAGGCTGGTTTTAAAACGTATGCAACAGTAGAACAAAACATCTCAAGTTTCAGTCAGTGCTGAAATAATAATCTTGTGAAATATAGAGACAATAGAAGGGGGTTTCTTACTGTATACCTGTCCATGTGCCTCTCTGCCAGACATCCTAGTTCACGATTGCAAAACAGACATCAGAACAGGCCCAGCCTGGCCTCAGATGAAATATGCCACAATAAATCCCCCTGCGTATATCTCCAGCATGCTTGCATCGCACTGTCCGCTGTGCTCAGATTTAGCTTCAGTGGTGACATAAGTTACGGCACTCTGTCTAAAACCACCTTGTGAGGATTTATTACTTTGGCATACAACTCTAAATGGAGGAATATTTGGATGGGGGGTGGGGATTGAGGAGAAAGGTGGGGGACGGGGGAGAAAATGTATCCATTTTGCTTTGGGTTGAGACAGAACCATTTGGATGAAGGACAGAGGAAGGATTTCAAAAGGATAGTAAATAACTGGATGTCTGTGATTGACAAAATTATTTTGAAAAATTACAGCATTGATCCTCTCTTTTAGATATTTACTACTTTTTTTTCTAAACAGATGTTTTCAAATGTTTTTGATGAATGAGAGATGTTTAGGAGGGAGCAATGGAAAAGTCATTGGTTTTACAGATAGAGACAGAGAATGTTGAGAGAAAGAAGAATCAGGCAGAAAAAGTCCCTCACCCTTTATATAATTTGTCTATTTTGCTACTTTCTACTGATACAAAACAACTGTGATTCAGCCAAATGGTTTGTGTGAGTTTCTACATCTGCTGCCACCAGATGCTTGGTAGTTCTTTTCTGGGAAACTTCTCTGGAAAACAGGAAGAGAGGCATTTTAGATTTCTGCAATAACAAATTGTTTGGTATAAACAAAATATGGACTGTGTATTTGAGCTGGGATAGCAAGATAGAGAAAAAAAGCACTACCTGCCTTTGGCACCGCATTTTTCCATACTGCTTTTTAAAGAACTTTTCCTGCATTTTGAGCAACCAGGGTCTCAATGTGGGTTCTAGACTGTAGTTCTGGTCTTGAAAAGTCCCTGCTACTGGCGTAATATTTTCTTATTTCCCAGGAACTATTGGGGTGAAGTGCCGAAGGTTGCTGGTTTGTCAACAAATGCAGGCCCTGAGTCTGCTACATGTTCTGTGCAGCGTTCATTCCAGGCTTCATTCACACAGCAAGCAAGCACTGGTTGCCAATACTATCAGTATCAGAGCTTGGGAGGGGGATCTATGTTTATTAATGCTTGAATATAGTTTTGTAGTCGACTTCCCAACTACTTCCCTTTACTGTTTTGAGGTAAAGAGAGCAATGATCAAAAAAAGTGAGCTTTTTAGTTTTTTTGGTTATTTTTTTCAATTGACATACTAAAACAGAAAAGAACCAAAAATTACAGACAACTGGTAGAAATCCATTTTACCTTTTTGTAGTTTTAGTAAAAATGTGATTTGATCTGTTGGAGGGACCCATCATCTTTTTCATTTCTCCACCAACACATTCTCACTCCCGACTCGTCAAACACTCATGCTTTGTCAGGACTCCTTGGCGTCACTTTATAACGTTTTGGCTAGCCCTTTTTGGTGTCATTTTTCAACATGCTTGGTCAAGACCCCTTGGCATTACTTTTTACCACTCTGGGTATCTTCAACGTGCAGGGTCAAACCACTTATTTAAGCTTAGGAAAAGATTGTGGGTGGAGTTTAAAATGTACGTTCAAGTGACACACTAGACATGAACTGGACACGAATCCCAGTCTCCTGTGTCAAAGTCCTTTGTTGTTTGTTTGTTCCGGCCTTTTATACTACTCCCTACCATTGTCGCTCTTCATACTAGGTCATCTTACAGCGCCGTGGTCGAGCAGTTGCTATGCATGGTGCATCCCATGCTGACGCTAAAGGGTACCTTGTGTGTCGGTATCTGACACTGAGGGCCACTGACTAAGCACCAATATGTTATTGAGTTGGGAGTGAGAATGGCTTCACAGATTTTAACTGTGAAAAAAGATATGCCCCTAGCATCCAGATGTTTTCCAAAACTTGTTGGTAAGTGCCCTCTCATTATCTCAAGTGGTGAAAATCTGACAAAACAGCTGGAGGAAATGATGAGAGCTGATTTGGAACAAAACAAGGTTTGAGGGCAAAGTGTTTTCTGTGCTTAAAGTAAACACAAGCTTTCACATTTTGACATGCAGATTACTTGCAGCTTGTATTTGTTTTATTTGCATGGTTTGTCATTAATGAACTTCCATATTACTGGGAGATGTTCAAAAACTAACCGTGACCCCTTATCACCATGGATCTCGTCAAAATAAAAGACAACAATCTCTTAGATTATCACAAGGCAATTCACCAGAAACAGTCTCATTTATAGCAATGATGTGACAAAGATGTTTCCAGAGTAGGTGGAGCTGATTCAGGGAAAACTGCTCAGTACAACCACAGTCTTGTCCTTACCTCTCAGCAGTAATTTGGGGTGTTAAGTGCCTTGCTCAAGGACAGCTCAAAGGTAGCTCTGAAGGCTGAGTAGAGAGTGTCTTGTCAGGTCTTTCATCCAGATGTTTTGAGGGGAATAAAACAGAAAGAAGGGCATTTTGCCCAGGAATCAGAGAGAGGAATGCATGTTTAGGGAACTTGCCCTGGGGCCCCTCCCCTACAGGGACAAATTGGTGTTAAGTCTCTGTATCCAGGAGGATTAAATGTTTGTTTTCTTTGCATTCAGACATGGTGCTGAGGACCAAACAGCTTGAATCCCTACATGTCTTCACAACTCACAAAGACACTCATGTTTAAGCCTGGACAGGGAGGAGGTGGCTAATCTTTTCACCTAATCTTCCTGGGCATTTAAATGAACTAAAGCCAGCAGCCTGGTCTCACAGAATTCGATCACAAACTGTTAACACCGCATTATGTGATGGTGGCACGGAATGTGTGAAAATTCCGTGTGGCCACCACGGAAAACAATGCCAATGTAAAGTCAATGAGAAGATGACGTAGCATTAAGAGCGACTACGGTAGCGAGAAGTATGAAAGCCCGAAAATCTGCATAGGGAGGTTGGTTGGGGTGTTGGATGGGTCAAGCAGGACTTTCACCCAGGAGACCGGGGATGAGGTCCCGCGTGTCACGTTCCCTAAACCCAACCAAAACCGTCCCGTTCTTCTTTTCCTAAACCCAACCGTCCCGTTGTTGGAAACGTAAGCCCACCCACGACCTTTTCCTTAACTTAAGGGGCTGTGTTCATTCCACGGAATTCTTCTGTGGGCCCATCACGGAATTTTTGGCGATCCGTGTTCATTTCACGGAATGTTTTGCGATTCCGTGAAACTGCCACAGATTTTGAGTTAAGGGGCCATGTTCATTTCACGGAATTCTGTTAGATCAGGTTGAAAGCCAGAGCTACCGTACCGTCCTCAAACTTCAGTTACATATGAAGCCAGTTTGTGATAATCATGACAGTCCAACGGGGAAAAAATGAAGCATTGTAGAAGTCGGTGAAACTGCATACTGATAGCAGAACATTTGCTGGTAATTTTATCCCACCTCTGCTCAGCACAATATTTGATTTACCACTAAATGTCAGTACATTAACCACAATAGTGTTATCAGTCAGCATAACGACACTCCTGCACTCGCCCCTTAACAGCATTATAGCTTCATATGATGTGTGACAAACATCTCCATATGTCCACAACCAAACTCACCTCCACATATGAATTCACTCTTTAAATAGTGGACACAAAATAAATAAAATGTTGAGTTTGAGGGACTGCCCCATTAGTCTTATTTGACAACAAGTCCAGTGAGAGAGAAGCTTTTTCTGATTTCTCAGCAAGTTTTACTTGTTTGACGTTTTGTAGAGAGATGAAATAAAAGAACTATCTAATTAGAAGTGTAAACTTGGGGATCAAAAGAGGGTATTTTAATGTGGACACTTGAGGGCCTCTCCCTCAGTTTGAGCTTATGATTTCCCTCCCTTATGACAGCTTTAGTGTAGGGCTCAGACTTTGTGGTCTCTAGCTATGATTTCCCATGACATCAACATAAGGCGTAAAGAACTTATCTATAAAGCACTCTTAACAAAATCTCTCATAATCTCCTGCATGATTGGTTTTGGGAATATTGAACAAATGCCCTCAAATATCCTTTATTTCTTCCTCTTTGCTTTTTAATTCCTGCTTCAAACCAAAATCAGACCAGCTTTTCTGTTCAACCTTTCGTCTCCAACTGATGCTTCATTTTTCTCAGATGCTCAATGGACCATAAACCCCTCGTCATGGACCGCACTCCTCTAGCTTGTGTGTTTTAGAGAGCCTCCTTGTCCATAATGCCATATAACATAAACACATTGTGTTTGATTGGTAGACATAAACATTGACTGTGGCTGGAGCACAGTTTAACGCCAGGCCACAACTCACGGCTGCTGTTAACAGGCGCGCTGCCATTACAGAGGGAAGCCAAGGTCGGTCGCTGCCCTGCGCACTCAGGGTCACAGAGGAAGACGAGAAAGAAAAAGAATGCTGGGTTTAAAGATAGAGAGACAGGTAGATAGAGAGAGATAGATGGGTAGAGTGGGAAGGGATAGAACACAAGAGGACGAAATATAGAGGGCTTTCAGGTATGTAGGGTTTGTGACATACCTTCTTTTTACCAAAGCATGCACATAGAGAATTGGCTGCGACATAAGCAGCATCCTTCACATTCAAATACTTGCTTGTGTACTTTGTGTGTACCTGGAGGGCAGTGGTGGAAGAAGTGTTGTAGGTAAAAAAAAAGTTCTGCATTCAAAATGTTACTTAAGTAAAAGTATGTAAGTATCATCAGGAAAATGTTCTTAAAGTATTAAAAGTAAAAGTACTCAATGCAGAAAAATCCTCAACTTTTAGAAACTGGAAACAATCAAAGCAGTTCTGTCAAGTGTTTAATCGGCTAATCATTTCAGCTGCACTTGTAGGCCAATATATTGTTGGATGGTTTCATTTATAATAAAACATTGTATTTTATAAACTACATGTGTTTTGTGTGCAACAATCTTAATTTGTAAAGTAACTAGTAACTCAAACTGTCAGATTAATGTAGTGGAGTAAACAGTACAATATTTCTCTCTGAAATGTAGTGGAGTAGAAGTAGAAAGTGGCATGAAAAAAAAAGACTCAAGTACCTGAAATTTGTACTTAAGTACAGTACTTGAGTAGGGTTGGGCATCGAGAACTGATACCTACTTGGAATCATTTCAAAAATTACAATTCCAGTGGAATCGTTTCTTTATTGGAATCGTTTAGAATCGTTTGGAGGATTTGGTTTCAAATCTGATCATGGGTTAAAAATGTAACATGCGCAAGTTTTGGTTTCCGAAGCGGCCAGGCGCTTGTTTGTGTTGCAGCCTTGGAGCACAGTAAGCAGCGCTCTAGTGTGGCTTTATTTTACGGTGAAAAAGCTGTAAAACTGCAACCCATCATTGAATCAAAAATAAAACTTCCCTCTTATTTGTGAAATAAGCATGTGACCCGTTTCAATTCCACCCCTCAAAGAATCGGAATCGAGAATCGATAAGAACTGGAATCGAAAGGAAGAATCGAAATTGGAATCAGAATCGTTAAAATCCAAACGATGCCCAACCCTATACTTGAGTAAAATGTACTTAGTTACATTCCACCACTGCTGGAGGGTTAAAAAGTATAGCCACTAAGGGGCAGATCAGGACCCTCCCGAAATCACAATATCTCAACTAAGTACTTTTGATTTTGCACATTTGCAAACTAAACATGCTGACATTCATGGTGGTTACTGTGTTACAGATCATGGCGGGAAAAGCTCTAGTATTTTCTCTTCAAAACTTGTACAGCCATTATCTACTGCTGACCTTACTCTGCCCAAAATGCTTAATTCTGTCCTGTAGTCGCCACATTGCGAAGCATTACATCATCTGTCAATTTTATCACAATTTGTGATAAAATTGCTGCTTTTATGACAAATTGACATTATGACACTGTTGATAATGCAGGCTTACATAAAAAACAATGGGTGCTGGTATTTTGACGTGTGTTATATGCTTCTAGTGTGTGTTGCCCTTAACACAACCTAGGCTGGTCATATTGGTGGCCATCAGTTAATGGGAAATTGCACATGTTAATAATGGATTGTGTTTCTTAACATATAAACGTGGACTGATCATTTTGTTACTGATACATTTAATCAATTTTGTGTTTGGACGGTTGTTGCTCAACGTTAGTATTTGGAGAGCTATTCATGTATTTGGCTCCACTTGAGCTTCTTTGGAATAGGGTGATTGTAAGATAGTTTACTGTGTCCTGTAGTGCTCCAATTAGACAACTCAGTTTTACTAATGCCATTACTGTACAGATGTAATGCCAGTTTACACACTGTACTTTTGAACATGATGGTTAAAGGCTATATTTAGTCACCTGCACTTGCTAAGTGATCTATGACACACCTACAATGTAATTACTGAATCATGATAGTGTGGAGCATTTTATAATTGAACTCCTCACTTGTACTTGATTAACCACTTTGTGATGGCAAGTATGTAACCAGATGTGATGATCTGTCAGGATGTGTTTAGAATACACAATGTAGGCCTTGTTCACAAAGTCTTGTGTGTTGGGATTTCTTCAGCTTGATTAAAGTCGACTGATCACACCGGTATCATCGGGTCCATGTGGTCTTTATGGTGAACAAAGAAGATGCTGATAGCTTTCGGTTTCAGGAACAAACTGTCACCCTTTTCTTACATGGCAATCTGTTTAGTGTTTGTCTGGCTGCAAAGATTAGATGTATACTGCAATAGAAAAATGGATGATACATATGTATTACTTCAGTTGTGTTTCAGAGAAGTTGAGTTAAATCCACAAAAACAGGAAGAAATGTATTCAAACATTTATTTGTAATATGAATTAGTTTCTGTTATAAACACTCACAGCATAGTACATGCATCTAGTAAGGGAGACTGCAGCATTCCAGCTTCACTTTATATTATGTTTTATGTTTCACTATTCACCATTGAATTCTTTAGTTATTGTATGACACGGTAGTGCATCTACAGTTATTGATATCTAATGCTTGGACAGGATGTAGTTTTTATTACAAATCCTGATATGTTCAAGACCTGAATGATTCTGTCCTCCAAAATAATTATTTTTGTTAAAGCAAAGAAGATGACCCCTTTCTTCACAGTAATACTAAACCATATTGTCCTTATGTACTAATGTTCATTCTCGCAGTCAATATGAGAGTGGGTTTTTGAAATTGTAGAAAACGTATTTGGAACTTTAATCCTCCACTTCACGTGCATGCTTACACTCCGACACACGTTAAATCACACACTTTCAGATTGCTACTCAGGTTACCTCCTCGCACAAGTGCTTCTTGTTTACCTTGAAATTGTATTTGGTTCATTGGCATTCCATTTGGAGGTGGTGACCCTGCTTAGCCTAATAAATTCAGCTGTGCTTCAGTCGGCTAACACTAACAGACCTCTCCTTCATCCATCATGGAGCTTAACAATAGCCATGTCTTCAGCTGCATCTGCACTGCTAAAAGCTTTTCATGTAAAATCTGCAGACCTGCTGGGTGTGTGTTGGTGGCTGTGCATGTGTGTATGCTGGTGTGTACGTGTGTTCAGGCTTAAGAGTGTGTGTGCAATTTGTATTTGTGCGTGTGTAAGTGTCCTGGGGCCTGCAGCACTCTCTCAAACCTCTTATCAGATGGATGTGTTTGATATCTCCGCTGCCAAGGATTTCCCACATATACATAAACAACTGCTGAACCACTGGCAGTTTGCACTGACAGAGGCACATCGCTGAAACTCTTACATGTTTAGGAGTTCTGTTTCAGTGCTCTTATGTCACCCACTTTCCAGTTCAATCTTTCCCATAACGTAGATTAAACAACGTAACCCAGCTGATGAAGAATGGCCTCATGTTCAATTTTTCTCCTTCACTGACAACAGCGCTGGTTTATTTGAAAAACCAACATGGCGGTTGAACGAGGGAGTGTGCAAGCAGCGACAAATCGCCCAACCAGACGAGTGACGTCTTCATTGATGCCAGACTAGCTAGCACTTTGGCCTGTTAGTGTCTCATGGGGCTGCATCAACCATTTGCATAACAAGCCCTCTCTTCATGACACCAACGCCTCGACAGATGTCAGCCTAGTGAGGGAAGTTTGTCATGTCGTTCCATCATTTCTAAGCGTCTCCCACTCTTTGTTCTTGCTCTTGTATTGTTATTTTGAGGTGAGTCACATCTCATCGAGGCCATGCTGGAGTTGTCACAGTGTTTGAAGAGTCACTGGACAGTCATAAATGGAGATAATAAAAGTGGGTCATTTTTCAGGGGGAAACGTATAAAGTTTCATACTAGATTTTATTGGAATGAAAGAACTATTTTATTTTGGTTTCAGCTAGCAAGTCATTGGGGGTATTATAAACTATATATGACATATGATGAACTATAATAACTGACAATATCCATCTTAGCAAGTAACCTCGAGAAAATCGAGTAGAAATCAAGTTCCTTCAAGAACTTTAGAGAAATCAATGTCTGAATCTTGAAAGACAAATTAATGAGAAAGATTGCTGCACTAGAAAAGTAGAAGAAATAAACTTAATTTTTAGAAAATATAAATTGATTTGTATTTAAAACTCTTTGCATTGTCAAAATTTTAACTTGTTTTGAGAACTCAATAACTAAATAAGACTAAATGACTCCATTAGTAGGAGATTATTTCACAGTGTTGTAATGGTAAATGCAATTGTATGATATTGTAGTAAATGTTGTAGTTGTAGTTGTTAAACTAAGCAAACGTTATAGCAGGGGTATATAGTAATGGTCGCAGGCAGCAGTATGTTTTTATTTTGCATTATAACTGCCTTGCTCTTTTCAATAATTATCATCCTGACTCAAATGCCACCAAAATTAGCTTTTGGAAACTGAACTTGTGGATAAATCAGCCACAAGCACCATTGTCTCAACATTGCAACATTTCACACAGGGCTCATGAGAGAAAAAAAAGTATGGCAGCTGAAAGACTCTCCTTCATATTTGGTTGGAATAGTAAGTGGCCGTCGGTGCTCCCTGCTGTTTTACGTCACAGGGGAAACATCTTTATCACAGCGTATATTATTCCAAAACACAGCTTCCTGCTTGGAAACGATCCCCACTGTCCTCAATTCGCCTGCCTCTCTGATAGACTACATTGCTTCTTATAAACTGTCCATGGTCCATAAATTGTGCAGCACCGAGCATAACACTGCACAGTGTTGGCCTGCAGGGACACGCACATCCAGAGCCCCCGCCTCTTCTCTCTGCCCTGGCTGAGATTTGCTTAGTAAAATGTGCGATGAGATCCCTGGGTTTAGAGAAAAGACAGGGAAAAATTGGCGTGATGAAAGGTTTTAAACATGTAATTTCTCTGTGAGTGAGTATGAATATTATTGAACTCTGCCAAGCTCGCATTTATTCACTTTCTGTATGAAAACCATAGCTATATCTCTAGATGAGGCAGTTCAGACCATGTAGACAGTGTAAACTTTGCCTTACCACTAGTGTGCAGTAGATTGTATGCTGTATTTATAGTAGGCTACTTTATTCATTACTTTCCAGCCTTAAATCCAACTATGTATCGTGTGTGCAACTCCTAATTTGTACTCCCAGTTGTTTTGAATAAATAACATAATTATAAAGGGGTACATTCACAACAGCCACATGCTGTTTATTATGTAAATATTTGATTAAATATATGCCATTGCATTAATGTGACAAGTGGCTCGTGACAAATGAAGTTGAAATACAATATGGCCACTGTCTCGCCAATCTCATTCTCATCCTGTCATACTATGGAATAAATTATGTTAAATAACTAGTTAAAGCCCCTACATATAGGATTTAAATATTTTTTTAACTTCTCATGGGAGCATCAAAAAGACAAAAATATCAAAATATCTCTCTTGGATCCAACCCTTAGACACGGAGAATGACACTTTAAGGGCAACACAGCATACATCAATTGTCACCATGGGATTGTTACATTTTTTTACATAATAATTTCTAAGATTCTACATGTTTCTTTAACATGGATTGCTGGCATTGCATGTAATGTTCAGTTCTAGAAATAACTATCTGTGCTATCTTTAAAAACTGTGGTCCATAATACAGTAGTTGTGACTTTGAGCATACAGCAATAAATGAAATTGATCTAGGAAAGGACATTATATAGAACTGATAATGTAGTATACTAGTACCATTAATGACCATCAGGAAGATTAATGACCAAAATTCCCTATGAGAAAAAAACAGAATGCACACACAGCACTAAACAACACATCTGATAGCAAAAACATCATCTGCTTTATGCTGAACAGTTTCAGTAAATTATAAAACTGCAGCAAAGAGGCCAATTCCTTTGATCAACAAGGATCAACATGCAGATAGAACTGGTTTAAATGGGACAAAAAGAGAGCCCACAGAGAATAATCACAACCAAATCAACAATTACATAAAAAGTAAAACTTCAGAAGAAAAAGCTCTTTTGAGAGACACAAATAAATTAAAAAACAACAATAGAAAGAGGAAACTTTTCTCAGAGAGCGTCTGAACAAGCGGAAACTTTCACAGTAATCAAACTTTCACTTAATTAGAGAAAAGTGTAAAGAAAGTTGAATCACAAAGGATAGCTAGAAAATAGCCTGCTGGAGAACAATGCATGTTTTTACTGAATATACTGGTTAGTCCTCTTACTTTGTCCACCTCCACAAATTAAATCGGAACTGAGGTTACACTTAAATAACAAGGTTATGGTTGTTTTCATTGTTACAGTGGCTCCTGCTCACACACACACACACACACACACACACAGATTTGAGGCTGCATTTCTAGCATGCGTAGAGAAACAGAGACAAAACAGCAGCGATGAAGACACACATTGTCACAGTTGGAGGGTGGACTGACAGGGTGAGAGCGGGAGGAGCTGACATTTTTCTTTACCCATCACAGATGTGGGGCTGATGAATATGCGAGATGGGTAGCACATTCACAGCCGCGCTTCTATCAATTACTACAGCGAAAGTGTGCAAGAGAGATTTGTCACAAACTACTTCCTTTCCCAGCTTTGTTTAGACTAAATTACAGAAGCAAATATAGTTTAATATACAAAATATGAATCCAATTTAATGATAATATATTATTTCTATTGAAAAACACCTCTTATGTCTCTTTTGGGATGGTGACATCTTTGCTCTGAGGTAGAGACATTTCAGAAATGTCAAATAGTTCTATCTCTTATTCATCCCCTTTTAACATGTTATCTTATGATAATATAGTTAGAAATGTTGCATTTAGTGGCTCATGTACTTCGGTATATTGTATTGCACTTTCAATCAGCTGCTAAATTAATTGAGCATCCCTTTCTGTAAATAATAAAGCTCACTACTTGACTTTTTTACAACCCAACAGTCTCTAAAAAACACCCCCACCACCCAAAACACATTTTGAGATTGGAGCATAGATTGGATTGTACGATGAATGGTTGAAGTAGCCTCAACATATAAATAAACTAATGAAAGACGTGGCCCGGGGCCAATACTTTATCAGTATTGTGCTGTGGCTGGAATTTAGCCTCTCTGTCCTGTCTGGACTTGCTTCCTCACTGTTTACTTTTGGAGGCCAAGCAGTCATTCCCTGCAGCCGCTCAATGGCTCGACTGTGCACAAGGCAGCACTTTGAGTCAAGCCGCGAGACAGCAGAAATAAAAACTCACCCATGCACTAATGCGCGAGCTAAATGATGAGGGCGGCTCTGCATCAAGATGAAAACGCACAGGCTGACAACTCAAGGCATGAGTCTTAATTTAAATCAAATTGTGCATGCTTAAAAACATGCAGGATAGGGCAACACAATAATAATAATAATAATAATAATAATTAGCATAATCCTAATAATAGTAATAATAGTAATATTGATGACAAAACTGATAATATAGTGCTCAAAAGTTGATTCTTTTTTTAATTGTCAAGCGAAATAATATTTCCCTAAACTTCATTAAAAAAGAGGAAAATTTGAGATTTATCAATCTCAATATTTTTCATATTTCCAAAATAAATGCTTGGTATTGTTGACATCCTTTTTTGATGCAAACAATGGCGCCATTCTACTGTCACCAATCTAATATCCTGGCAGCCATGATGAAGGTTATTACTGTCTCCAGAGCTCTACTTCTGGGACTAGAACCACCGCCTCTGAGCAGCTGAGTCACTGTTTTAGCCTTCAGTGCCTCAAAGCTCAGGGAGAAATTGTGACTTACGCCATTCAAGTATTGGAGAAGGAAGGAGGGAATGATGATTGTAAATAGGTGTTTGGCCTAATAGAGACACTTCATAAGCAAAGTGTGGAGGAGATTATTCTACTCTGTGTCAAAGCTGTCTTTATTATCATATCCACTAGCAGGTGGAGGGCGAGTGGGGAAGGGGGGTGTAGGGAGTGGTGCCTCGCTATTATTGGATCTCACCAGGTGACCTCCCCCCCTCCTCTGGCCCTCCTGCCCTGCCTGGTGCTGCCAAGGTGACCTTCCAGAGAGAGAGAGAAGAAGAAAAAGAGAGAGAGAGAGAGAGAGAGAGAGAGAGAGAGAGAGAGAGAGAGAGAGAGAGAGAGAGAGAGGCGGATATTCAGGAAGGTGCTGACAGAAACAGCTCTGGTTATTAACCAGCCGTGGTTTGCTTCTCTCCTCTGGAAAGGTGCGCTGCCAGCGGCGTCTCCCTCCCCGCAGCAGGAGCAGCTAGCAGGGAAAACACCGAGGCCAAAATCATGTTATCCCAAGCACCGGATGTCTCTGGTCATAAGCTGGAGAGTGGAGAAACACACCACGCGCCCACAAATACCCCGAGCTCTGAAGATCCCGGCTCTGAATAAGCTGTGCGTAATTTCTCCCAAACCATGTCTCCGAGGTGTTTACCTGCTACCGGTCTGTATCTCTCTGAGCCAGGCTCTCTGTCACTGCCTGTGTCTGGCACACACCAGTACGCATGTCTCCAATACCTGGCCCTCATATCCACACTCATACCTGCTGACAGGCCCCCCTTGTGCGCCATGACGCGCAAGATTACAGAGCGTCACCCAGCAGCCGCAGCCGTCGCCTCTCCCACAGAAACTAAATAAGGAGATTTACACGGCGCCAGAAAATGATTTTTTTTGTATTACAGAACAGTTTTAGTGCTGAAAATAAGTTTTTTAGAAATATTCCAAAGTAGCAAAGAACCTTTTAAATTTAGCCTAATTATATTTTTGCAAAAGCAGGAGTAAATATGGAAATATTTAAGAACCACTGAAGAGTCACCACTATTTTTTTTTTTTTTTTTTGCATATCCTTCATGTACCATTTTTTCTGAGCATTTGACTCGTTTGCATGTTAAAACCTCTAAAATTGTTCTGTCGGGTCAAATAAAAAAAATAACTCAAACAGAGTTAATTGCAAATATGATTTTTTGAAATGCCCGTTCATCCCAAAAGACGCTATCGTGTCCGTGTGACAGAGAAATAGGCTACTTGTGATGCGAGAATTGCTTGGTGTGTGTGTGTGTGTGTGTGTGTGTGTGTGTGTGTGTGTGTGTGTGTGTGTGTGTGTGTGTGTGTAGGTGGGGAGTGGGGAGTGGGGCACTTGAAGTCACTAACGTCACAGTAATTACGTCGGTATTCCTTATGGTCGTTTGGAAAGGGGGAGTATCGCATTTTGTTTGACGTGGGGGCCTCGGTCGGGCTCTGAAACTGGATCTCATGACTTCATCCCCCCAACACGAGCCGCTGCAAACAACATCGTCTGGCCCTGATGCTCCACATCTCAGAACTCAAAACTTTATAACCCAGACTCACTATTTCTGTCCACAGAGCGCACAAAAAAAATTACCTGAATCATAGGCTATAGTTTGAAGAAAAAAAATTCGATTCTCCTGTTCTTTCTTTTTTTCCATATATGCATAAGGTCAATTTAAACGCTTTAACCACGAGGGCATATTGTTATATATATGTTTAATCATCACAAGTTATATGACCACTACAAGACGGATGCCCAAGAGCCTAAAGCTGTGCGCTTTAATTCAGAATATCGTTTTTCAGACTTAATGGAACTAATAACATAACACTTAATCACATTACTTTCACTCTCCTCTCTCTCTCTCCTTTGCATTTCTAATTTTTTTATCTGCAGTGGCTTGGGGTTAAACAAATGAAACGAGCAGTTCCCCTCCTCCTCCTCATCCTCCTCCTCCTCCTCTTCTTATTCTTCCTCTCCTCTCTGTGAAACATCAGAGGAGAGCAGACCAAACGTTACTTAGCCTGAACGCAGAGAGGCTGCAGATAATTAGAGCCTGGTTGCATTAAATGGACAAACAGCAATCCGGCATCTCCTGACCCCTCGATGCTCCTCTCGGCTCCATTGATCATCCCCCTTACGAGATAATGCAATTACAAACATCAATAAGGAGCTGCGAGGGGAATCATTATGTGGTGACAGTGATAAATGATGCTGCAGAAAATAGCGGGCTCCTCTCAAACAATCCGTGCGCCCAAGGGGCTTTTGAGGGCCGGGGCCCCGTCGCCAAGGAGACAGATGACATCCAAAATGGCCCCCGCTCAACAGTCCTTCTCTTTCTCTCTCTTTCTCCCCACCAACCGATTTTTCGTTTTTCTCTGCCTCCTTTCTTTCTTTCTTCCTTTGTTTCGAAACCAGCTGCCGCGCGACCTTTTGAAGGTGGAGTTTTTGGTTTGGCGGTTTGGAAAGTTTTTTTTTTTTCCTGTGAGGCGTTTGAGGGTTACTGTTTAGTTTGTGTTTATATTGATTTCATAAATTAGCTCAGATATTGGCATGTCATCTTGGCCATATGTGTATTTCCGGTGTAATGATTTTCGCTTTGGATGATGTATAGAATTGATTGGTTAAGTATTGTTTTGTTGCACGCTCATGAAAAATCTCTGCTATTTCTTACATTTTCTACCCCTCGAGTTGGACCATGTAGTTATAAAGCCTGAAGGTAATAGAGGCTGATTTAGTTAATCAACACAATCTACACACTCCTGGCTCTCTGGAGGAGAATAAAAGAAAATAACAAAATATATGCTATATATAGCACTTCGATTTGTGTTCAATCTTTTTTAAGTCATATGAAATTACGGCCTAACCTGCCATTTTAATTTTTATTTCATTTTTTTTTAACTGATAAACTCTGAACTAAAACACCCAGTGTTGCTGCTGTTTTTAGTAATAAAATATCAGCATGAGTAACCTACAAAAATATTCGACGTAAAATGCTGTGCAAACGTTTCAAATGTATAAAGTGAATAAAGGTAAATCAATTTGAACTCAAATCACCACTCAACACACTGAGCAACAGGCCTCGGCGTTCAGCAACCGGTGACACACCGGTGATTTGAATTAATAAGCCTGCACACATTATTGCCGTCGAGCTTTGTCATGACTTGTAGTGCAACAGAGAACACCAGGCGCACGGTTACTTGTCCAAGTTCCATATTTCAACCATAAAAGCGCATACATATCTGCGTTGTTGTGGGAGGAAGACAGGCCTGTCCGGGCACCTCCACTGCTCTGGAACACATTTCTGCTCCATTCATTACTCTGACAGTTCACTCCGCGGTCACTGTGTGTGTGTGTGTGTGTGTGTGTGTGTGTGTGTGTGTGTGTGTGTGTGTGTGTGTGTGTGTGTGTGTGCGTGTGTGCGTGTGTGTGTGTGTGTGTGTGTGTGTGTGTGTGTGTAACATAGAGAGGGGTGGGTAGGCCTACCATCATAATTAACTTCAATTTACGATTTGACTCTCAGCTTTTGAAAAGAGCACAAGTCAAACAGAATGTGTGAAAACTGTCTTAAACTGCAGAAGACACAAACAGTCAAAAGGCCACTGACATCCACATCTCAGCAGAAATATAGGTCAGCTGTGACAAAAATATCCCTAACAATGCAAAATCACAATACTGTTACAGTTTTTACATATGATAAAATAGAAGACCGGTTGCAGTGCTCGTAATGAAAAACCGTCTTTATATATGGATAATGTTATACTAAATTCTTATTATTTAACCAGTAGTTGAGTCTCAAAAATACATATCTTAAAGAAACATTTAAAATGCCACTGGAATAAGACAAATCAAATTATTTCAAGAATGTAATCAAATGTATATTTTATTCTAGTGGACGGGAGTGACTTAAGTCTAAGTTTAAGACATTGGCACTTATTCAAACCGAAATTAAATTTAACGAAAGTGCTTTGAAAACAAAAAAAAAAAATATTTCACCTGACTGGCTCATTTGTTTTCGAAAAGTATTTAAAGAAAAATCTGGTTTTCATATTAAATATAAGACCAAAGAAGATGTAAAACTACTTTTCTTTAGAATTCATCTTTGCAGCGCACTCTTTTGTTGCAGCTATACTCTCTTTGCATCTCGTCTTCGCTTTTCCAATTTTATCAAACTTCCACACGCGTTTTTGTGTGGTTTACGTCCGTGCGTAAAAGAAGAGTTGGTGCTGTGCGCCATCTCCAAGCGTCTCTGCCCCGGACAGTTACCAGGCCTCCCTAAAGAGGGCAGTCAAGCATGGGCTTTCTGATCTGTCTCCACAGCTCCCAGCGGCCACAAGCTCAGGAATTCACATTTCACAGCCTCGGATTTTCCAGCCATGGTGGAGAGGCGACGCAATTAAAACGTCGCCTGGGTTTTTTAAGAGCGTGTCTTTTTCCCCCTTCTTCTTCTTTCGTGTAAATAGCATTTACTTGGGCAAAGGCAGTAAAAACACAATCGTTGCGCGGAGGAGAGACAGAGAGGGAGAATGGGAGAGTATTGATTTACACGTTCATATTGTTATGGATAAAACAGACTCTCTCTTGTTCGCTGGTTTGAAAAAACAAGACACTGACTTTGGGATTCAGCGCTGCTCTCCGAAATGTATCAATTAGGCAAAAGTCGCTCCGCTCTTTTCCTCTCGTCTCCTCAGTCGGCTCAGCCTCTGCCTGCTGAAGTGCAGTGTAACCCGGAGACACCGTCGGCTGCAGAGCGCTGGGCTTCAAGCGGAGCCCTTTGACTGCGGGCAACAAGGCGTGAGGGAGAACTAATCTTCCCATTTACATGTTTGAAGCAATTTCACCTAAATGAATTTTAATGCTAAATGAAGAATAATTCGCTTTCTCGCCGAGCCCCTCTTTCCTCGTCTCCCTTCTCCACGTGTGAGAAAATTACAGCTGCACATTATCCATAGCAATGGGAGGGAGGAAGGTTGACTTGAAGTGCATGTTTCTTTAAGCATAAATGGACCTCTGCTTTCTTTCAATGGGCATTTAACGACATGAAAACATTTTTGTGCCTAATTCACTTGTTAAGGTTTTTGTTAATGATTTAACAACTAGTAATATGTATGTGCTTATTTCATTTCTGCTTGTAGGAAGATAATGTGAGACTAGTTATGAGTTCTGTTATTTGAACAAAAAGTATTTATTTACAACACAGATGTACATATATATACCCTTCAAAGTAAAAGCATAAGAAACATGACTTGTCTTCAAAGGAATCTTAAAGATGTGCGTAATACATGTTTGAAGCAATGGATAATGGATGCATTGACACATGCGCGCACACACGTTCCCCCTCACATGCGTACTGCTACACACACACACACACACACACACACACACACACACACACACACACACACACACACACACACACACACAGAGTGACTTTTACAATCTCTCCTGTCTATTGATCAGCATTACATCATCGGGTTAAATCAAAACGAATGGACTGTGGTATAAATGGTGTTTCCCATAGCCTCTCCCTGTTATCAGGCTTCATCAAACACTGAGGGGAAGAGAATCCATTGGCCATGCGAGTGCACGGCCTTGTGACATAAAACACATCAATAGGACACTGGAATTGACGTTCAGAGGCCCTCAATCACAGACAAACATGGAGAAAAACAGGAAACAAGGTGTGTGGGACACACTTGTAGTTTCCCATCCGCAGTGACTTTTTTTAGTTGAAGCTCTGTATGATGTCTATTATATCATGTTAGCCATGATGACACCAACATTATGTGTCTGTCCTCATGTGAACAGTGGATGAAATGGATCAAATGATGAATTGGATAGTGGCAATTGGATTAAAAACCATGTACCTCCATGATGTTAGCTTCTCAGAAACTGTTTTAAGCTTGATGTCATTCTGTGTTTGGAGTTAATCCAATGAGTTATAAAGGAGTTGCATGACCCCAAATGGTCAGAAAAATTGTCTAAACCAATAAAAACTTTTCACCAGTAGTGAAACATATAATCAACTGATATGAAAATGTTGAAAAAATCAATTGATGAATTAATGAAAAATCACCAAAATTGGAGTTTACAAGGTGTAGACGCAGCAACACTAATAGAAGTTAGCTGCACCCTGCATGTACGTGGACAGGCTGTGTGTACTGTATGTAAAACAAAAAAACAGGACATCTGAATCACTCTCTTACCATGCAAATAAAGGCCTGGGAGAAATGACAAACTTATCGAATTGTCTGTTTATTCACTTTTTTTCTTTTAAAAATGCATTGTGATTCAATGGAGGGAGGGGGCAGGAGGTCAAATTTGATGGAGAGACGGCACACACATAGTGTGGAAAGAAATCAGAAAAAAAGAGAAAAAAGTTCACATCCTTTTTTTAAAAAATCTATTAGAAACAACATAATATGCAGAACAATACAATAGCATTTACAATACTTAAATTCCCAGTTCTTGTGAGAGTCCAGCGTAATTTTACAACAGTATACAGTATATTTTCTTTCTCCACTCGCTTCCCAAACTAGGGGTTGATATAGTTATACTTTTAATTTCTTTTCTCTTGCTTTCCCTCCTTCCATGTTTCAATCCACTATATTTTTTAAAGGGCACCTCTTTTGCTTTGTTAGTGTCCTGTCAGATACAGACATTGGCTTCTCCTTGGTCCAATTCTATCGTCCCAAAGAGCGGAGTGCTCTTCAGAGGAAGTCTCTTTTGTTTGCCAAAGAGTCTCGAATATATCACCAGGTGCTGCATTCGCTGAAGGTACAGGCAAAGGACACAGTGTTTCTCTCGTGTGTCATCTATGCTCGCAATCACAATCACATGTAAAGGAGGAATCCATGTGAACCTAGTGGGCAGTGGCAAAATGGCGAAGTCTAGTGCCCACCAGATAAGAAGCAGGGATCTGTCATGACAGGGGGTCATCTGGGTTGGACATAGTTTGATCTTCTGTGCATCACCATGGCTGGATACATAGACAAAGATTGTAGGCAGTCATGGAAGGTTTCCATGTTGTAGATATCAGCCAAATCAAATGTAGTTGAGTCTTGGAGGTGGACAGAGGGGTTGCTTGGTTGTTGGTTGTTGTCATCAGGAAGTCAACGATCCTGTTCCCATGCTCCTTTAGGCCTCTGTGAGACAGGTGACCCCCTGGTTTGCCCTACAGTTCTGAAGAAAAGAGAAGGTCAAAATGATTAATCAATGTTTAGTTTTGCATTAGGTAAATGAGAGTTTGCATTTGGCCAAGAGATCGGAGTCTGCTGTTAATGGCTGATCAGAGAGAGGATTCATTTTAAAGTTTCTACTCAGACAATATCACTATTGTTATTTTGAAGTCAACTGATGTTGTAGAGGACAAGTGATATGTAAATTTGTATATGTATAAAGTTAAACAAATGAAAAACTCGAGTGTATGTGCAAAGTCTTGAAATTGTTATTAAGCACCGAGCAAGTTGGCGTCAAGTTGTCTCCACCACTTGGGCAGAAAGCATTTGACTGCGAAAGAAAACTGTTGAATGAGTTAGATGTCATTAAAGATTTATTAAATACGACAATAGATCACACTTCTGAAAGCAGACTCTCATGTTACACTTTGAGCACATGAACATGGTAGGACCTGCTGATAAGACCCTGGAAGAGGAGCAGTGTAGAATGTGGCAACTGCTGCAAACCCAACAAAGTACTAATCTGGGTCAGAATACTGACCCAAACATGCCCTTCACTAAGACTGTGTGGATGTATGAGAGAGAGAGAGAAAGAGAGCATTGGAGGGTTAAGCGAGTTAATCCTACACCCGCAGTAATGCTACTTTAACAGTAGGAGAGGACTCTTAGAAACCAAACAAACATGATCGACTTGAAGTGATAGCGAGGCGCTGTACTTAACATTTCCTGGATAATCTGTTTAACTGGACTACAAGGAATCTTAAAATTAGCCTTTGATTTATCTTTTGAAAGTTTACAGCAGTCAGCATTTGACTGTGTAGGTAAAACTATTTCAGGTTAGTGTTAACATGACATACAATTCAATGTTGTTTTAAAGAATAATACTGATGAGCAAAGCTTGAATCACGAAATCTAAAAGTCATGTTACATATACATACCGGAACCCCTTAAAGCTATAGTGTGTAGTTTCTGTCTCAACCCATGAGGAATTCTAAGTAATGACAACAACACTGTCGGTGCGTCCATATGATTCAAGCCTTCCGTGATTACGCACCACCCCCACCCCTCCTCTACGCAGTTGCTAGTAGCCATGGACTCTTCAGAAGAGGTAATTATCTTTACTCGATTTTCTGCGTGCGAAAGTCGTCGGATGAAACCAGTTTCTGAACATAGCCATAATGAGAATTACAGAAAGAGTTTTGTGGAGCTGATAGTCTTAATTACCTTTGTATCAACTCATTTGGCAATGGCTTGAATGTAACGGACGTTCATTAATATAAAAAAGTTACGCACTAAAGCTTTAAAGTGATGCAACCTGCTGCATGCAATCAAACCTCCTCAAACAATGAAAAATGAAGTCAAGAAATCCACCTTCACCCTCTTCTCTCCCTACATTCCTCTCTTTACAGCCAACAATAGCCGCCATCCATCTCTGCTGTTGCAAAGTCACAGCTGAGGAACCACGGCCATTGTTTTCAAAACCAATGAGGAGAGGTGTGGCTCGCGGCCGCCCGTCACCTGAGAGCGCCCGGGGCCCGTGCACGCGTCCGCCACACACACAAGAGGGCCACTACAGACGACACAAAGGCGGGCAGGAAAATGGACAATGAGGTGCAGCAGGAGCACAACAGAGGCCTCGTTTGTTATTTCCCTCATCTATCAGTTTTCACCTGGGCTACTGAGGAGAATAGGTGTGACTTGCGTAAGAAAACGGTGAGCTATTATGTGAGCTGTGCCCCCTGTAATTAGCTTCCTTCAATGAGTGAGGTGGTAGGGGTTAGAGTTTAGATTCTCGGCCCAAGCCCGAGCCCGACCCGAGCCCGACCGGACCTCTGGTCGGGCTCGGGCCGTTATTTTTTTTTTTTTTATCCATTACCTTATTATCCTATTTGGGTGGGGAGATAGCTATGCCATAATCAGAAATATAATATATATATATATATATATATATATATATATATATATATATATATATATATATAGGCTATATAAAAGTAACAAATGTGTACAAAAGTTAGGCTGCAGTTACAAAATGCAGCACGTGTCATGCGCGGAGTCTCCACCTCTCGCACGCATCACACCGGGAGCTTGAAGATGTAAAGAATTAACTTTGAGCAAGTGTGGAGGAAAGTCGGAGGTATGGAAGCAGTTTAAACAAGTCCTGGGCAGTGACAACAATATGTTGTTCATCATTGTTTCTTTTTTTTTTACGTTTCTTCATTCGGATCCACTTGCGATCCGTTCCATTCTAAACTAACAGCAGTTTACATGCTTCGTCCTTGTTGTATTATTCTAAACAGATTTCTCCAGTTCAAACAACTCTGAATTGTAGTTGAGAACGTCAGTTATAACGGCCCACGTATTAAAAAATTGTCGGGTTTAAATCGGGCTCGGGCTCATAATTACAGTTAATGTGTCGGGCCGGGCCGGGCTCGGACACAACGTGCTCGGGCTCGGGCAGGTTCGGGCTTGATTTTTTTGGGCCGATCTAAGCTCTAGTAGGGGTTACATATCTTTCTGGAGCTTATGGCATTGAACCTGTGACCTTTCTATTGTGGGGCGTAACCTGTGGCACCACAACAAGCTGAGTCATGAGCGATGCTAGCCATGTTCGTGCTTAAAGCAATCGTCCATGACACTTCCATACAACTGAATATCTGTTTTTCAAGCTTTTGAAAAAAAATTGTAGCATGTTGGGTTGTATTATTTCTGCAGTAAAAGTGTTTCAGAAACAAAACTTCAGCAGAAATCTTAAGGAGCAGAAGTCACTCTTTGATTGACAAGTAACTAAACACCACAACAATGACCATTTGCAACTAAAAATATCCACCAAACCAAAACAATCAAGAATCTGTTGGATTGCTACTTAAAGTTCTTTGTTGCTTGCATATGCATCCCTGGTTAACGAGAGTGTCCTGATGACTAAAGTAAATCCATGTCAAGTTCTAATAAACGCTATGCGTGCTTGAAAGAGCATGCATTGTTAATAAGGTTTTTCACTTAATAAGCCAATCAATAGATTGAACTGTAGGTCTCCTTTCTCAGACCCCAAGGGGGATTCCTGAGGGGCCAAATCAACAGGGACACACAATCACATGGACAATACAAGGGGGCACAAAATCCCCATCAGGACCTGTTTTTTTCCAATGTTCGTTACTAGTAAAAGTTCATCCACTAGAAAGAGAAGTTGAGGGGGGGAGGGGGGGTTGAGGGATCTTGACCCCTCAGCAGAAGGTCAACAAATTTGTGCTTAATGATTGGAGCAATGAATTCTGGGACAAAGGGTCTCCAGCCGAGACCGGCAGCAAAGGGGTTACAGGCAGCGTTCACTCAAGCGTTCTGCCCGACATTTTGGGAAAAGCTGGACGTGGGGAGGGCCAGAAAAAAGATTCCATACACTCTGCGCCATAATTAATTCTTCCACCCTGTGATAACTATTGTCCTGAAACTGAAAATTACAGTTTTCAGGGGCCACCCCCTGGCTAATTTCGTGGAAGAGGGAAAGCAGGGCAGAGGAAGAAGGGAAAAGGGGTAAGGGTCATCCGAGAGTCATTCTCGTTGCTATCAAAGGCTCCGCTTGCTTCCGCATCACTTGCTGGGCTTCATCTCTGCTGACAGGTGTATTGTTTCGCAAGGGTATATAAGCTCTGTAATCATCATTGGGTAGAAAGCATAACGCTCTTCACTAAGCAGGACTAATTGGCTTTAGTTTTAACTAATGTTTCAGTGTGACTGCTAGACACACCTTCTGTATCAAGGCTCAGCACTCCCCAGCACAATATCGCTCAATTTAGCCCCTGCGGTAACAAAACCTCAACTCTGCTAATGAAAATTGCTTATAAAATATAATGAACCTGTGCTCTCATAATCAAATAAGATAGCGGTTCCCCTCCCCCCCTCCCGTAATAACCTATTAATTTAATTGGTCATGAAAGAATATAACACATCACTTACATTTAATTGACCTAGAAAGGAAAGTAGCAATATATGACAGAGGCAAGCTAGCAGCTAGCAATGGCTAGCTAATAAAGCTGTAAAGAAATGAGAAAAAAAAAAAGAGTAGAGTTTCTGTCACCCTCTCTCTCCCAGCTTGTATTTTCTTCCCTCCCTCCTCCTCCTTCCTTCCTTCCTCCCTCCCTCCTTTTATTCCCTATACCCCTCCCTCTTGTCGTTTACGCTTCTCTCGCTCGCCATCTCTTCATCCGCCCCTCCCTCTTTCTGTCTACTCCTCTCTTTTTTCTTCCGCTGTCTACTCGTCCTCTCCGTGCTTTGCCCGTCTCGCAGAGGATTCCTCTGGTGGCCCAATTACGAGATTCAGCAGGCAAATTGAGGCTGTTTAAAGCAAGGTCTGCTGGGAAGGCTAGCAGCTGCTGGAAAGAGGCAGCTTGGACACGGCGAACCAGCCCTCATGTTTACACACTCACACACATAAACACAGACACACACACACACACACACGTCTCTCTAGAAAGCACAGCCTTTCTATTACCACGTCTCCCTGCATTTCAAACCTGAAAGATGCCATTTCGATGTGAGATGTTCTGTCTTTGCTTTTGTTGTGGACATTTGTGACAGAAACAAAGGCGCCATATTTTCATCGCGGCGAGCACACACATGCACGCACATTCTATGGAGGGTTAATGGTCTCTATTTTTGTAAACTGAATAAGTCAAATCCATTGGTCACACCTCTGGTGATGGCATATTTAATTTGGATCTAGTCAATTAGGCCCAGCTAAGCTCCATACCCTGCTGGCTACCTCCTCCATTTTGCACTAGTTTGTGTCCCCTCCCTGTGCCAGGAGTAATCCTATTACTATACACACACATGCACATAGATAGACACAGTTGTACAGACATGCACATTTGTAAGTGCGCACACACTCACACATGGGCAAATGCATGTATTTCACATATGAATATATGTATAAGGTATACACGCGCACACATACAGGTCTGTACACACACAGGAACACAAACATATGGTATACAAACAACACACACTTAACAATGATGTTTCACAACAATTGGACCCGTAGCCACTTCATACACACTGCACTGTGACAACACCAAGCCTGTATACATCCAGAATTATGTGGGAGTCTTTTTGGCCCTGGGGCGAGAGAGAGGGAGGGAGAGGAGGTGAGAGAGAGGCAGAGAATTAAAGAGCAAAAGAAAAAAGGTGTTTGCGTGAAAGAAATGGAAAAGGAAAATTGACAGTAAGAAAAGAACACAAAAAGGGAATTGAGAAAGAGCAAGCATTAAAAAGACAGAGAGAGAGAGAGAGAGAGAGAGAGGGGTTCTTCTAGCTGGTTAGTGTGTGTATTAATGTGGCTCATGCATCAACAGCAACCCGGCAGATTTATGACACTTAAGGGGCGCTCACTTCTCTCTATCTCTCTCTCTCCTTGCACCAGTGACGACTGCTTAAATTTTTGCCAATCAGTCTGTTGCCATGGCAACATCCTACCTGCCCCCCCCCCCCCCAGTGTCCTACCCCACCCCACCCCATCCACCCCCTGTCCCGTCCCATCCCCGCCTTCTTTCCTACTCATCACCCTCTCTCTCTCCCCTCTTTGCCCCATTCGCCTTCTTTCTCCTATCTGTTTGACACAGACACACACACACACACACACACACACACACACACACACATCGAGAGTATATGTTTCATAGAAACATATTTTTTAATAGTTTTAAATGTTGTACTCAAACATTCAAAACATATTCCTATCAATTGATTAGCATCAATAATCTCTATGTGGATATTGTATACAAGTATGTTTTCACATACACATGTTCAAACTGTCTGTTTTTATCTCTCCCCTTGCCTTTCTTCCTCTTGTTTTTTTTATCCAAGCCTTCTCTTCTTTCCTTCCTCCCTGATATGAAGGATGTTTAGTCCTGTAGCTATTGGATATGTGAGAGGGTGAAACACTAACACACACACACACACACACACACACACAAAAACACACTCACATTACATACACAAAGATTTACAAGGTTGTAATCAAAGGCTCTTATCACCAGACCAAGGGTGGGACAGTTACAAATCAGCTTGGGAAGAACATGAGCGTGTTTGTCACAAACACACTATTTAAGTCAAAGATCCGAGATTACAAACACTTTAAATCAGATCCACACCTCCTAAACTGCAGTGCATATATACATGAATAATGTACCATATATCTGAGTCTAAGACCCCCATTCAAAATGTTGTAGACACATCGCTGCTGATCTGGTCAGTTAAATCTGTGTAAGTCAATGTGTGTGTGTGTGTGTGTGTGTGTGTGTGTGTGTGTGTGTGTGTGTGTATCAGTGTGTACTTACATCCCCCTTTGTGTTGCGATTGGTCAGACTGGGGCGGGGCTACATGTAGTGCCACTGACCTTCCATGCCCATGTTCATTCCCATTCCACCCATTGCTCCTGAGAAACACAGAGGGGGTGAACTTAAATCCAAAACGGTGGCAAAAATATGACAATGCAATCTAAAGTTATTTAGGTTATTTTCTTTAAAGAGACAGCAAATGCTTATGTTTTCATTAAGTTATTGCAACCAAGTGTAACCAGGAAAATGTTTGCAGACTGAAAGGAAAAACACTGAGGTAAATACCAGAGATAGTTTCTCTGTGAAACTAACTTGAAAGACAACATAGCAGAGAAGCATACTGGCTTAAAACCTGGCAGAGTGAGGTGTAGTGAAGGGGGGGGGGGGTTAAGTAGCCTGACAGTTTATCCAAACCTGCTGACTTTGAGTGGAGGGTGAGATAGGGTTAGAGACTTGAGAGAATCCCAGAAAACAGGGGATAGAGGAGGAGGAGAGGAGCTTAAGGACAAACTCTGGGATTAGACCTGATGGCGTGAGAGAGAGAGGGACTGAGAGCAAGTTAGTGGGAGTGAGGAAGGAGATGGTTGTGTAATGTGATTGACCACACCTGTTCTGGTTTGTGTGTCGAAGGAGGGGGAGGTAGCAGTGTGTACAGTATGCGTGTCTGTACAGTGTGTATCTTTATCACTGTGTATGAGGGTGCACGTATACTGCCCAGCTTACACTTAAACCACCACACAGCGACCATATAGATTCCACTAAGTGCTTGTGTGTGAGAAAAGACATGGTGTGTGCTGGTAAAATAAACCACCAACATGGCAGATACTGTATGAAACACACTGACACCTAGAGATACTGTTAGAAGTTGAGAAAGGAGAGCAAAAAATGGCAAAGAAAAGGAGGGCAAAGGTATAAAAATGAGCTAACAACAGCAAGGAAAGAAAGGAGTAAAATGGCAAAAGCAAGGGAGGAAAGAAAGGGACACACAGAGAAAGCCTTACCAGGTGGTCTGATTCCCATGTGCTGCTGGCCGTCCATGACGAAGCCCCCCATCGGCTGGCCATCTGGATTGTAGGGAGCTCCTTGACTTACTGTGGATGGAGGAGGAGACAGAAGGAGGGAGGGATTGGAGGGAGGGGACGGAGTGGTCAATTAGTGCTTTTAATTAAGGCTCAGTGGCCGAAGCAGGATCATCTGTTGGCCGGTGCACGCACAGGGAGCCGCCGTTGTGTTTCAACGTCATTCTGCTCTGTGTCTGTCCAGCCGGCTCTCCACTGTAAGCCCCTGGTAGACTTTAATGCGTCTAAATGCTCTAATAGGGATCGGACTGAGAGAGTTCAACACACACTACTGTTTACTAAGGTGAGATTTGAGCCATCTGGAGAAGGTGACAACTGTTTCAGAATGAAAACCAATAAAACATGTTCGCATGACTGGAGTCCTTGTATGGATACAATTATTTTTAATTTAAACACAGGTTTTTCTCTCTTTTTAAGTAGCTTTAAGGTTGTTAAAATCATTAAATTCCAAACTGTTGAGAGCATCATATATATTGTGTATCAGCTTGTTTTAGCTCTTTGATTGTACACATTTGTTTTTGTATTTATGGCAACAATATTCAATCAAGCATTTATGGTAACACTTTATTTCTGACCAATTGAAGTATTTTCAAAATGAATACCTAAAATATTGCCTGGAACTTTAGGAATATAAAAACTTCAATCATACATTGTTGCTATATAATGCAAAGGTGAAAAAAAGCGTTTGTCACCAAACTCTTTCTGTTCAGATAATACTTATCATTGCTTGTTATGTAGAAAGAAATGGCACTTTAGCACTTAACACTACTATGTTACTACCTTCAACATAATTGCTGCTTCTATTAATATATGATTATAAACATGATCAAAAGGACAAAATGAGTTCCAGGCTGAAGCTCTGATCAGTTTTCCTTTGTGCTAACAATAAGTCATTCTTGCTGAGTGGCCTCAGAATCTGCTCCTACCTAAATGCTTTATCTAATAAATACTGCCTATAACTGAGCAGCAACCATAAGTGAAACCTGATATGGTTCCTATTTTTTGCTCGCCTCCATTGTTCTACTCTCATAGAAATCCACTTACCTTCGATTCAGGCTGTTTGGGGGTCAGTCAAGCAAAAGCAAGAACTCGGCCCCACTGAATGTCTTTGAACTTTACTGCGTCCCTAATGCCACCCTGACCTCTGACCCCTATTACAGGTAATAAAGTTTACAGCAGTCCAAACCAAGCCATGCACCAGGGGGACCGCTCACTCCCCTCGCTCCCTGAAACAGCCGCAAATAGGGTTGACGGGGGGAGTTTAAAGAACTGGGGGGGGGGGGGGGAAAAACAGGTCTGGAGCCCAAAAGCCAAACAACGGTCACCCAAAAAAAGAAATGGGTGTAGTTCTCTTAATGTTTTGGTTTGAGCCAGGGAGAACGGGGTAGAGTGTTTTTTTTTCTTTGCCTGGTTGGAATAGGTGGGGGGGGGTTAAGTGCAAACTTTACTGAGAACACAGCTAGTTTTGTTCACAGGCTAAGAAAAATAAATCCACTCTTCGTTAACTAATTTTCAGCCAAATAATTATATTTTATAATTAATACATAGTTTCTCACCCCAAAAGGCACTTCAAAGTTGATTAATGGTTGCTGTTAATGTTGTAATGTTTTGGTTCTTAATTTTAGTGGTCAGTCACGACAGTGAAGGGGAAAGCCCCTTCACTGGATGTTTTGGACATTCCAGGATGGGGGTATCAGTCCTGTATTTACCAGCTGAGGGGCCTCCGGGTGCATGGAGTGTGGACGGCTTTCGCCTGCGTGACTTGAATACAGTAACTATAGGAGACTTGCCTGCACGGTTTGACTGGTCAATCATGGGCTGGACTATTCTCCTCCTGGCATTAATGAACCTGCAGAAGATGAAGAGAGGAAGGAGGAGGATGAGGAAATAGAAGGGACAAAGAAACAGAAACACCGTCAGTGTATTTATCAAAACAAGATCAGGCAAAAATTGCTGACTAAGACCTTGGAAATCTTGGCACACAGCACGAAAACAAAAACATTGCCAAACCAGTCTCTTTCTCTTACCTAACCATAACAGTGATATGGAGCAATGATTCTCCCCTAAGCAACCCTGAGCTCAGGTAAAGCCCCAATATAGTTACGGCAAAAGTCACATTTTAACAGTTTTGCTAACCTAGGTAGTTGTCATTCAAAACGCAGTCCACGACTTGTATAAACTTGCACAGCCTCAGCTTATACACAGTCCCATCGGCCTGAACACTGGAGTCTTTGTGGGGCGAGGCTTAACCGGGATTTTTCTCTCTGCCTGTTTGAAACATGTCGACCCATCCCGCTTTGTTGGGGACGTTCAACCTCACAACGAGCTGAGATTGCTGACTGTTTAACACACTTGGCTTCGAGCGTGGCAGTGTTGGAAGTGTTGCTGACAGAAACATGTCACGTTGCCACTGGTGAGAGGCATTGTTTTGGGTGATACCCTGTTAAGACAGGTGAACATGTGTTACACTGTGACAGCAGGAGCTTTTTTTAGTGACTATGCGTGTGTGTTTTCACAGGAGCAGGATTTGGGCTTGGTTTGGACAAACCCCTTTACCCCGTGACCTCCAATAAAAGCACACGGTCAGCGCGCACACAACCACACACATACACACACACACACACACACACACACACACACACACACAGACACACACTCTTAATCTCTCTCCCTCTTCTACGTCCATTCACACAGATTCACGCCCTTGCACACACTCCCACAGGCAGCGCTCTGGCCTTGCTCAGTCTAACCCTTGTGAAATGACCCTTTGACCTGTAATGACCCCAAGGAGAGAGGGCTCTTGGGGCTTCTGACTTGATTTATGTGTTCCTGCTGTTGCCCCACCAGACACTTCTATTTCATCTCTAAAAGGGGGAGCATTAGCTGAACTTTAAGGACACAATAGTCGTGCAATACTTCTGAAGCTGGAAAAAAGAGCATTTAAGAGGTCAAAAGAAAGGAGAGGAGGAGGGACAAGAACAAAAGGACACCAGCTGGTGCATCTGTTTGACCCCTGATAGGTGTATGGCTTTATATCTCTTTAATATTCCTTCTCTAACTGCTTTATGGTGCTACTCCTTTTTTTCTGTCTGCTATCTATCCTGTATCACCTTCTACCGACAGAGCTGCAGGGTAATGAGGAGACGGAGAGTGAAAGAGACAGATAGCAAATAGAAAGGGAGAATGATTTGCAGCCTTATTGTTCCCCTGCCTTGTTTTTGGATAATTGTTATATCTTGTACTATAAGCCGCTTTAGAAAAATTGTTCATTTTTGACAGGGGTGCAAGAGGAGCTTTCTGTGAGGTGGAATGATCTGAGAAAAAGAAGAAGAAAAAAAGCAACGGGGAATATCAACCTTTGAGCTTGATGCTTTGGCAATTTTGTAGTCTATTCGTTACAATATGTTGAATTGGAATTCGGGAGGAGAGAGAATGAAAGAGCTAGTGAGAAATACAAGAATGCACTGACATGGCAGAGCACCATCAAATGAGGGAACGTCTGGAGTTTTATCACCAACACCCCCTCCCTCCCTTCCTCCCTCGCTACCCTGTTTTGCTGGGGGAGATATGGGAGGAGGAGCAAAGGAGAGAGGGCAAGGAGGGTTGTGGAGGCCTGAGCATTCCTTTAACTCTCCTCTTCTCTCTACTCCTCTCTAGGCCCGTTAGAGCAGGACGAGGTCATTTTAAGGCCAGCACTGGCTAACTGTTGACCTCTCCTTCTCTTCACCTCCATTCTCGTCTTTCATTGCTGTCACCTCGCCTCTGTTATTTCTCCCTTACACTTTATTTCTCTCCTGCAAAATGTGATTCCTTCTATCTCCCTCAAAAATACACTGATGCAACAAAGGAGGTTGTTTTGTATACAACAATAAGCGTGCACTTCTTAGGAAGTCAGGCATTTGTTCCTGGTACAAAGGGGCTCAGGGAGGAATGTAATAGACTTGTAACTTGATGTGACCACCCAGAAATATGGCACTATGTATCAATGAAGTAAAAATCCCACTATCACTGCTACTGCTGCTACTCAACCTACAAGTGCTGCTCCTAAAAGAACAACTACAGTGACACTGCCTCTCATACCTCCCTCTCTGTCCCCCTCTGTATCTGTTTCCTTCTCCTGCTCGCTCCCTCCTTATCATTCCTTCCCTGTATGGTGGAAACTGGCGGTCCACCTCCCAGCATCAAACTCACACTCTAACCCACCAAAACCCCTCCTCCTTGCAAGAACTCTCGTCGGTTTCCTGTCCCCGTCGTCCCCATATCTGAGGCCAGATGCACCATGGGGGCTGGAACAAAGGATAAAATGCCTCTCATAATAGCAGCCAGGGGAACAGAGCGATGGAGAGCGGGAGAATGGGAGGGAAGGAGGAGTGAGAGCGAGGGGGAAAAAGGCAAGGGGCTCTGGTCTGCAAACCAGACACTCTTGCTGTGACCGTTAATAAGTTGACAGAGAGAAAGACTGTGAGAGTGAGGGAGAGAAAAAGTGGGGGAATCAAGAGAGATGAAATAAGACAGGGAAAAAGAGCTAGCGAGAGATAAAGAGTGATGGAGAAACAGAGAGGAAAGGGAGAGAAGAGAAAAGTGGAGCTCCTCTATAAGGGGGAATGAGGCTTCACCTTTGCACGACCCCTGGGTGCTATAGGGCCAGTGTTTATGGCCTGTTCATTCCCCTGCCTCCCATCACAACACAATGAGCTGCACTATTCAGCTCCACTCAGTGCAACAATAGCTGGGCTATTTTGGCGTGACACACCACTGGTGGTACGCCTAAGGTTGGGCAAAAAAACACCAAAAGACAAGCAGGAGGAAAGAAAATTACTTAAAATTTAGCCTTCTGTAGTTCAGGGAATCCAGCATGGTGTGAACACTGCCACGGGTATGAGTTTGATTCCCATCATGGGCACACATGCTTGACATAAGCATGCATCCATGGTACAGTGGATCAAAAACATGTCGGCCATATGTTACACCAGAACTGAAGGCTTTTAAAAGTCATATGAGGAAACTGGGTGAATTTGATTCTTTGTTGTTCTGCCTCCAATCTATTTCTCCTTCTGAGATTGCTAATGTCTGGATTAATCCTTCCGCCCCTCTCCCTCCTTCTCTGGAAAGAGTGGAACTGATTGCGAAGGCGTCTGCCAAGCCCTTGCTAATGTCCTATTCTCATTACACCCGAGACACACACACACACACACACACACACGTACACCGACACACTTAGTTGAGGCAGCCGCACACAGGTGTACATGAAGCACACGTGAAATGCCCAATTAAAAGCAAGAAATTGTCTTTTTCATCAGCTGCCTTTGTTGCGTGACCAATTAGGGGATAATTTAATAACGAGCAGTGGAAAGATGCAGATTGGATATACAAAAGGTTACTCTGCGAGCTCAATGATTTAAATTCATGTGGAGTTCTCAGTTTCTGTGGCACACATACTCACACACATCTCCTGAGCCCACCACCAATATTATATTAGTAATATGAGACACACAGAAACGCACAAATGTGCAAATACGCATACATATACACGTCCTCTGCACTCACTACCAATATTACATTAGTAATCTGAGAGAATGTGCACCCACATGCACAGACCTGCACACACCTCACATTTATACACAGCTGGATATCCCAGCACACGCATCAGGAGCCGGTGGTGGATTTCAGCGCACGCCAACAGAGGTTTACATATTCATATTCATATTCAAACCTGAGAGCCGCTTAAAATAACTGTGTAACCACACACTCCTCCTGCCTGCCAATCAATGTGATTTAAAAGCACTAAAAAGAAAGCGAGCTCTGACGGGTAGAATCATGTAGCTTATCATCAGGTTGTCACTGCGCGGCTAGCATCGATTGTCTGCTGCTCAACCACAATTAACGCCTAGCACATATATCCTTCCTACTCACTGGTGAACATGCGCACACACACACACACACACACACACACACACACACACACACACACACACACATTCATGCAAACTAAAACACTGTTCTGTTAAAAATTAATTATTTTATCTGAATTGTTTCTCTGGAAATAACTTTTAAACCATTCATGTTTCTACAGTAGGTTAGTCCTATATAACATAATTACTAAAAAGTAAAGCTACACAGAAGCAGTCAGTCTCACCACCCACACAAACAGTTACCAGTCATAAATCACAAGATAAGCATTTATACAGCATGTTGGAGCTAATACACACACACACACACACACACACACACACACACACACACACACTTCCATTTTTATGTCACACCTTGTATCCCTGCAGAACTTTATTATCAGGTCCCGTGTCCCAGCACATCTCCATCTTCTTAAGTAATTAGTTATTTTATTAGAGCTCACACGTTCTCTTATGCACAGCAGGGGGTGGCAGTGGATTTGTGCGCATGTACCTGCACACTGCATGTGTGTGTGTGTGTGTGTGTGTGTATGTATGTGAGCGTACTGCATGTGGGTGTGTGAGGGAATTACAGTTATGAGTTTCTCCCCTTGTTCTCCTCAGTTGACGAGTTAACTCATAAATCACCTCCTTCTCTTTTCCCCACATAGCTCCCTCCCTTCCTCTCTTTCTTTTCTCCTCAGTGTCATTCTCAGGTCTTCTATTTGGATGCTTCAGATTAGTTTACATAAACTAATGCAGCTACTTGCAGAACTCTGTTTGCATCCACAATTCACTTTTACTGTATTGCATTGCATTTATAGTGTTTGCATGATTTGTATTTGCACCAATACTGCTTAAACAACTTAGACAGTATTTAAACACTGAAGAGTGAATTTACAAGCACCGTGACACTCCTTGGTATTCAGATTAGTACATTCTACATTCAGTCTATGCATTTAAGTATTTTCATGAATGAGAATTATCTTTCATATTTTTTTTTAAATGTATGTTTCTACATTTTTGCTATGATGGCGATTGGGATAAAACGAGAAGAAAGATAATTTAGAGCAGTGGTTCCCAATGTTTTAGGCTTGTGACACCCTGAACGCAGGCTGATTTTGAGTAATGTTAAGCTTTAAGCCAAGATGTGGATTGTGCAAAAAGGGATGCAACTATCTATGAGTAAGCTATACCTAATATTGTGCAAAGAGACTATATGGCCCTTATTTTTCCTGTGCAGCTTTCAACACGTACAAACACATGCATACACAGAGTCATAAACGTACTCAAGGCACTCATTCTGCTACATGAGCTCACTTGTCAACGATTAGCATTGTTTTCACTGTTTTCCCCAAAGCTGCTCAGACCAATCAATTGCCTACACATAGCTGCATGTTGCAGGTCCATACATCTCCTACGCACAAACATACACCCTTCCCATGATCCTTTCTGCTTCTCAACCTCCTTCGATAGAAAAAGGCTGTGGGTCTGTGGAGAAGGTGTGGTATCTTATATAATACCTAGGGTTACCTGTGGCACTGTGACAGACATAAACACACATGCATGTTCACACATGCTCACACACAAAAAAACAATATGAAACACATACATGCGCGCGCGCACACACACACACACACATTTGACAAGTAAGGTTGTGGGAGTCACATGACCAATGAATGCTGCAGCTAGGCTGTTATTAGACAGGAGGCCTGTGTTTTGAGTTAGCAATGCATATGAGTCTTTATTGGCAGGCAACCATCTCCAAATGCATGCATAGCACAGACCCACCCACTGATCAGTACATGCTGGTCTGCTGATCCAGCTTCTAATAACATGAGGTGGATTAGTTGGATCCAGTGCCACATATGGAGGGAAACATAAGAAAACAGTGTGAAATTTAAAAGGAGCTTTAGACTGAGAGCAGCCATGGGGTCACTTAATCCCCATTACTGCACACACATAAAATACACGTATGTAAGCACACACACACTCCCTGTTGCTCCACTACCCAAGAGCCCAGTGTCCATTAAGAGAGCCATGAATCTACCACTAAAGCTGGTTTTACAGAGTGGAGTGACAGGCTGGGTAACCACCCACACCCACACACACACACACACACACACACACACACACAAACTGGAGAAGAGCTCAGAGTGTGTGTGTGTGTGTGTGTGTGTGTGTAGTGTGTCCATGACAACCAGGTGCCTCACAGAGTTATAGAGAGGAAATGTTGGCCACTTGAAAAACATACATGAACTCATTGGCTCTGACTGGGCTGCCTTTGCAACATTCACTGACCTCTAAGTAGGACTTGCCAAAAGGCAAAATATATACAGAGGGTGGGAGAGAGAGAGGGGCGAGAAAGAGAGAAAGGAAGAAAAAGTTCAGAAAACATGAGACAAAGAAGACAAAGAAATAAAGGCAGAGAACAAGAATACGACATTACAACTCTGTCACTCTTTTTTTTATCTCTGTTCCTGCTTCCCTTCTCACACATTCAGAGAGTCTTGGACTCTGTTGGCCAGTCATCCATCAATGCCAGAGAGAGGGTGGCTTGAAGCCTGGCTTTACCCAGAAACAACATGGCTGCCCTGTGCTGCCCACTCCACAAACACAACATTGGAGTGAGTCTGTGTCCTTTAGCCTTTGGGCTTGGATCGAAATGTATGTGCGTCTATGTGTGTGTGTGTGTGTGTGTGTGTGTGTGTGTGTGTGTGTGTGTGTGTGTGTGTGTGTGTGTGTGTGTGTGTGTGTGTGTACGAGTGATTGTGCGTGGTGTATGTAGAAGCTCTGTTAGCAGTACTCTCCTTGTGTGTGTTTTTATGTAGTCCATGTACTTGCATGTAAATTAATACAGCGTTCTCACACACACACGCGCGCGCACACGTACACACGTGTACACACGTGAACACACACACACACACACACACACACACACACACACACACACACACACACACACAGATGACCAATGTCACACAGAGCCAGTATTGCTGACAGGGCTTGCAGTGGGGACTGCTGCAAACACACAGTGGTTGACCTAAATCCCCCCCCATACTGCCCGTGTCATATCCTGTATCTGCGCGTGTCACTTCCCCCCACTGGCTCACTGCAGCCATCGCTATGGGGATCCCTCTGACTGCCCAGAAACTATCGAAGGCAGTTTTAGGCAGTTAACATCCACAGTCAGCAAACATGAAAGGAGTGGATATGAGGACAAACGGGTAACAGTGTGAGAAAAAAAAAAAGGTGGAGATTTCTTTCTTTTTTGTTACAGATTACATGCTTACATTTGAAAATTAGCTTGTTATAATTATTATACATAAGTATATATATATAAGTATACCTATTTGAAGGGGATTTAGTTAACATCTCTAAAATATTAAGTAACCAGCCAATAACATTATCAATTTCATAAGAGTCACAAAGACCTTTTGTGATGGTGGATATGTCTGCAGGATTTCAGAACAATCATTGATTTAATTAATCTCATCAATGGTGGGTGACAGTCGCCACATGTTTGTTAGTGCCAGCAGAACAGTCTGTGAGCCTTCTTATTTTATGCTTTGTCTACAAATCTTTCACATAGAACCATTATCTTAATTGTATGAAATCAATGTCAGTCTTCTGTCTGTTAATTGTAGGAATAGGTGTCCTATTTTTCCTAGATATTTAATTTTGGCACAAAACACTTCCTCCTTGTCCCTGCTGATTCCCTTTCACAACAGCGTTTGATCAACACTGGAAAACTTCAGCGTGAGAATAGTGGTTGACTAAAGGCGGCGAGTACGACAGCGACCATGTGTGCTTCAACACAGACCCTGGCATTCACGTTATGCCTTCTTTCATGTTTTGGACCCCCCTCCACTACTACAAAAGAAGGTTGAAAAGCAAGGGAGAGGAGTGGGGAGAAAAGATGAGGGAATAAAAAAGACAGAGAGAGGGAAGAGAAATGCAGGTTTGGCCTCGGGTTGCGTGCTGTGATGTAAGAGAAACAGAGAGAGTGAGAGGAAGAAAGAGGGAGGAAGGGGGGTGGGGTGTTCGGTTCATAGTGTATCTTTGCACATGGACACCTATATATGTATAAGCAGTATAAGCACACACACACACACACACACACACACGTCTACACACATTTCTGTTGACACAATACAGTAAAGCCAGGGTCGTGTCTACACAGGCTAAAAAAGATTCCTGTAAAAGGCTATTGATAGCAACAGACTTCAGACGAAAATATTGTTTTTGAGATGATTTACACATTTTAACTCTGAGATGAAATCTGAGGGTGAGGTCATATCTCGTGAAACGTGTGTGTTCATGTGTGTGTGTATGGTATTTGCTGTAATGTCAGGGAGTTTCAGGCTGAAGCAACTTGACAGAGCTGCAGTGTATGATACAGGCTTTAGGGCATGGACTGAAACTGGGCCTGCTAATTTCAAAACACACACACACACACACACACACACCTAAGAAGTCTTTCTACGAACAAGTTCCAGCATCTCTCTCTCTAGTCTGTCAACATATTGAACCATGCAACTCATCTCACTCTACCTGTTTGTCTCTTCCTTATATTATTTAAAGAATCATTCTGATTTATTACAACTTGGGTCTAATGTATGTAGTTTTGGCCATCATTTCTATTAGTTATAATAAAACATATGCTCACCAAAGTAATACCTAAGACCTGGGGATATTTGATAGACGGTTGTCAACAACTAACAGTTAAGCTAGATTTTCTAAAAACTATTAACTAACCAGTGGTGGGAGAGGTACTCACATATGTTACTTGCTACTAAAAGTAGCAATACCACAGTTTAGAAATACTCTGTTACAAGTAAAAGTCATGCATTCAACATTTTAAGTGAAAATACAAAGTTTTAGCATCAAAATTACTTAAAGTACCAAAAATAGAATATTGTCTGAGTATTCGACTTTGTTTCTTGTACTTTATGACTTCTTTATGGCTTTGTCACAGTGTTCCCAGAACATGTACAAATTTACTGTTTAAACAACATAGGCTCCTTCTCCGTCCACGTTTTCATGTTTCCAAGTTCTTTTTTCCCTCACCCTGCTCCACTTCTCTTTCCTCCCCCACTCACTTGCTCTCCTTCTCCTTCCCTCACCTCTTTCTCTCCTCTGTTCTCCCCCTGCTCGTCCATTCAGAAACCCGATAAGCGGCATATATGTACGTGCCACACTGCTCCTTTCTAAGTAGCCTCAACGTCCATCCACTCTGCCCTCTTAAATACTACCTCTCTCTTTCTCTCTCCCTCGCTCTCTCCCTGTCTATGCTTTTAAGACGTTAGTAAAAGGAGGTCTTATTGACAAAACAATCGCTCGGCGAGGCTTAAACACTGCCTTTAAAGGGGCATTATTAAATTGCAGGCAGGAAGGGGGGGGGCAGCCAACAAGGGAAACCTGATGACCTTGCCATCGATTTTTACATCACCGGAGCGTTAGGAGAACTTAGCAGAGAGATACTGACTGTAGCCAGAGAAAGAGAAAGTAGAGAGAGAAAGACATTTTATATGTTACGCTTTGAGCTTTTACTGTAGCTGCTGCCCATTCAGAGTCGTTTACAATGTGTGAGTAGGTTAAGGGTTGTAATGTTCAAGGACACTTCTTTTTTTTGGCTGCAAACCACAATGAGATGTTAATTAAATCTATTGCATGATATAATCCTTCGTGTCTTCAAAATATATTCAGAAATACAAACATAAAAAAGTTCAACACTGGCTTTTCTTTGTGTATTTAATGTATTGCATGGGATTTTATAGAATCATTTATATCACAATATCTTTAATGAACACAAATCCATCACAACAGCTTTGGAGTGTTTGTTGTATGCATTACTGTATGCCTGTGTGTATTCATTAAAAAAACAACCTTGTTCAGCATTTAACTGTGTGAGCATGAGTGTGTCTGCAGTATGCTTGTGTGGAAATGATACACTCCTATACTCTGTGTACACACCTAACCTGTCTAGAAAGTCTGTGTGTGACTTTGCATTTCTGTTTGGGCATGTACTGTATAGGCTACTATGTATGGATGTGTCGAAGTATTTACATTTGGGTGTGCGCAGTATGCGTACATTCTCAATATATGATATTGCTGTGTAAATGTGCACATGCATTACCACACACACACACACACACACACACACACACACTTTTTCATTCAAATTGAGATTCCCTGGTGCAGCATATTTCTGCCAATAATTCATGAGTGATCTGCGCCCCTTGCTGGCCTTTAGCATTTTTATTTAATCTGCTGAGCCCTACCGCATGCTCAGTCATCAATAATACACACCGACATGTGTGTTAACACATCTATGGTGCGTGTGAGTGCATGAGAGAGTGAGAGAGAGAGAGAGAGAGAGAGAGACATTATGTGGGTGTATGAGAGATAGTGTGTGAGTATATATGTGAAAGAAAGTGTGTGTGTGTGTGTGTGTGTGTGTGTGTGTGTGTGTGTGTGTGTGTGTGTCATGTAGAGAGAAAAAGGGAGAGTGTGTGCTCATACTGTTCCATGCTGGAACATGTGACAGGATTGCATTGTGCATTTGATGCGTCAGTTGTACATGTTTTTCATCGTTAGGTCTTTCCCTGTTGGGACAACAAACATGAATGACCTGTGGTTAATCTGCGTCCATTTGACATGTACCTAATGTCGATGGCCAGCGTATGACCGTGAAATACACTCTCACTAAGTGTTTTATGCTTTCTGAAGTCCTCCTTGCCTTGATGTTACAGTTGTAGACCTGATTTGGTGCATGAGATAATGTGTTTGTGTGCAACTCTGAGAGAATTTAGACATGCAGAAATTTGTGTATGTGTGTGAGCGAGTGTGTGTTCATCAACAGCACTGACAAACGGAATCACAGCCAGGGAAATTGACTTCACCAAATCAGTGGGTCAGGAGGTAACATCACCGGGGGTTGCTATGGAGACACCCAATGACGGGGCTTCCCAAGCAGCACAACAACACGCCTGCAAAATGGTAGTTCCCCTAACATAACCTCTCTCTCTCTCTCTCTCTCTCTCTCTCTCTCTCTATATATATATATATATATATCTCTCTCTCTCTCTCTGATGGTCTCTCCATCTATCTTTCTTTCTTCTCTGTCATCTTTTTATTCTCTCCTCTTTCTCCAACACGCCTCATCTTCTTATTTTCATTCTCTTCTCAATTTCTTTGTCTTTATCTCTCAGTCACCCCATCTTTTTACTTTATTGTTTTCCTTCTCAATCACCCATCCATGCTTCAATGTACTGCTTGCTAGCTCGAACAACCATGCATGGAAATATGCCTCTGGACAAGCATGCACACACACACATACATACACACACGCAATCACAATGACACACACACTTGTATACAACAAAATGTGAGGGGGCAGCGGGATCCCAGCATGCAGGGTTTAACAGCTAATACCCCTTAGATTAACCACCCCCGGTTCCCCTCTCTTACACACACACACACACACACACAGAACATCTTCTACAAACCAAGATTAACCTCCCACGATTTACACAGTGTGTGTTGGTCATGCACAAATAAACACACACCTTCAGGGTGTGTTGCTATCCCCCTACCAATAAAAACAACAAACAGAATGAGAGCCTTAAGTGACCAAGCTACTGTTCATGTGACTGACAGACTGACTGTCTGACTCATACACACACACACACACACACACACACACACGCAGCTTGGCTTTATCTCAGCTGTAAGAATTGATCCCCCATGGATTTTAGAGGGGTCACGTGATTTGATAACCTCTACAGGATTCCCTCTGGTCAGGAGGCATTTTCCTGCCAGTGTGTGTGTGTGTGTGTGTGTGTGTGTGTGTGTGTGTGTGTGTGTACATCTTTTTTGGCTTGGTATAAAATGAATTCTCCATAGACTGATACACCATACTCTAATCTAACGTCTGTCTGTCTCTGAGGTCTCAGATTGAACAATGGCTGGGAATATTGTTAACATCATTAGACAGCTGGTAATGGGGATTTATCTTGTCTCATCTCTTTCTCTCCATCTCTCCTTATCTCTCTCTCTCTCTCTCCGCTGCTCTTTGCCTTTCTGCAGTCTCCACTTTCATGCCTGTACCTAGCATATAACTTATACTTTCAAGGATTATTTTAAGGGCTGCTCAGATCAAACACCCTCTGCCTGGACGCTGCCTCAGTTACCCAGACTCCAGCCCCTTTAATTAGACATGGCTAATAACACTAAGCAAGTGCTGATAGCCATCTCTCTGATAAGACTAGCCGCACACGGACATAGGGCCCCTTTCTACCGTTAAAAGGGCTACCTAAGGTTAAAACTGCTAGTTAACAACCCTATTTTATGGCACTGGCCAGTCACGCTTGTGCCCAATTAACAGGCTAGTTGGCACTTACAGAGCATTAATCACGATGGCAATCAGGCTGTGCACTTCTAAGCTAGGCTCCTTGCTAACAGTAACAACTTAAAATGCATAATGAAAAGGAACTAAATAACAATGTATAAATGGACATAAGGTCAGTGGACAACCCCATGAAGTCATTAATAATATATATATATATATAAAGCATGCCGAAAAGTAACTCCTTTTCTGTTTCTTAGTTTAACTTTACAGTGATGCAATTTTTCCCGTCTTTTCAAATGTTATTTGGAATCAAAATATGTCATTGTTATCTGTGGAAGTAGCTGAAGTGCATGGCTAAATATCTCTGAAAAAGGGACTATTAACTTTAAGCTAGCTTCAAAGACAATACGGTGCATAAACTGGTAATAAATACTAAATGAGATGTTCATCAATTGATTAAAACAAATGTTAATCACAGTAAAAGGTGCTACAAAAAGCCATACACCAAAATAAGTCAAAGTAAAACCATATAATTAGTCTCATGGCTGCCACTTTTTCAGTAATCATTCTTGTATGACAGGAATAACATCCAATTAAATCATCTAACTTGCATGTTGGATGATTTCTTTGGATGTTTTCAGATGGTAGTTTGACTCTTAATTACCTCATGCTCATGTTTGGGCTGAGTTAGTCTGTTGGTTTGGAAAATCACTCCAGGCCATATCTCTTTAGATGGATTGATCTAGGTGAGGATGATTCAGTAAGTGGTGTGTGTGTGTGTGTGTGTGTGTGTGTTTCTGTGTGTGCGTGGGATGAAAATAGGGGTGGAGTGTAGGCATTAATTCCGATCATTAAGAACTTGGATAGCCTGGGGGTAGAAACCCCTAGAATCGACTGCATGTAAACTCTGAAATGACTTACCAGTTGTTCACTTGTAGGATGGTGAGGCCTGTGTCTTGTGCCAGCTGTTTCTTCTGTTCTTCTGACGGGTAGGGATGCTGCAGGAGAGAAAGGCAACGTCTATGAGAAAAGGCTGACCACAAATTGTTTAATGAAGCTTTTTGTTGTTTAAAAAAAGGGTTTGATGTGCCTTTTAGAAAAGAAAGGCTTGTTGTAGGGCACAGGTTATACACACACACACACACACACATATATAATCATACTGCGTAATGAGAGGTAGAAAATGAGATGTGTGCTCATGCTCATTGGTGCGTAATTATCAGTATGTGCCTGTGTGTGTGTGTGTGTGTGTGTGTGTGTGTGTGTGTGTGTGTGTGTGTGTGTGTGTGTGTGTGTGTGTGTGTATCTGGATGTATACTGTAAGTATGTGTGAGTGTGTTCACGTTAACTCTCTCCCCCCGATCATTAATGGAATATGAAATCTTGTAATTAATGGCAGCCAAAAAGGCAAGCCAATTAGAAAGTTAAGTGAAGTGGAGAACCAGCTCTGGTAATTAGGCAACCTCTTACACAAATATATTCCAGTAGACGGCCCCCCTTTCACCCTGCTGCATATGTAATCAGTGAGCGGGGAATATGTAACGTTAACCCGATGGAATACAGACAATAGAATGTAAAATCTCTCGTCTTTATTGCTGCTGTTTGCTTTTGTCCTTATTGCAGTGGGGTACAATAACATGACTCATGTTAAGTTTGCCACTTTGTTGTGTTTAGTTTTGCAGTTTCGCTACACTGATTGTAAATACCTTTAACTACAGAAACCCTTCCACGTTTCATCCTTTTAAGTACCAGCTTAACACAGGAACAGAAATGTACTCAAGTCATTTAATCCAATTTTCAGGATGGAACAATGTTACATTTCTCTAATGTAAATCAATTTTCACACAGAGATAATTCTCATTTTTATACTGTTAACTTAACTCTCATAATTCTCTTTAATCAAGCCGCATCACCTTGATTTTTGACCTTTTTGGGGAATTTGTTTAAACAAGAGAATTTGCACTGATAGATACATGACTTTACCTTACTCTGGGATTATTTTATATTTATCCAAATACTCATAAATATTACACATGAAAGACTACCCAAACAAACTTCAAGCCCAGTGTTTAAATACAAACAGCACCTCTTCGAGAAGCCGGCTGAGAACAGTTAAAGTTGAGCCACCTGTTTAAATATATAGAATGAATAAATTGGATAAATGTGAACCCGGGCAGTGTGTTGATTTATATTGGAGTGTGTGTGGGGGGGGTATCACAGTTGCACAGGGCCTTGTTCATGGAGGACAATGTGCTGTTCATGACTGAGACAAGACATGGACTGTGCTGAACACCATAGGCAGGCCATAAAAGAGGAGGAGAGGAGGGAGGAGCAGGGGAGCGGGGGAGAGAATAGATTGTTGAAGGGATATCACTAACTGGAAACTATGTATATTCCAAAATGCTAGGTATACATTTAGGACAGAAAGAAGAGATACCTAAATAACCAAAGATAATCATTAAAGCATTTTGCTACCCATGGGTCCGAATAACCTACCTAGTGATTTTTGTAAAATAAAATAATTACATTGTTGGCTAATTTTCCCATGTCCTCCTAACAATTCAAACAATAAATACCAAAGGGAAAAACAAATTTTAGGTTACTTAAACTTCCTTGAAAAGAGACAAAGAGCACCACTTATGTATAAGGCGTAGCAGTAGCCATACACAGACATTTAAACCCGTAATACCATTAATTCCAAAGATTCCCCTACGTCTTTCTTTTCTTACACAAAACTTGCAAATCCACAACAAAACGAGGGAGTGGCTGCATGTGTGTTTTGGCTGTTCAGCACCAACACAAAATAATTTTTTGACGACTAAAATGTATTTATTTGAATGATAGAAACAGGCCACCCTGACAGAATATTTATCTAGTTATTCTTCCGTGTTTTGGTGACCAACAATACACACATATGGCTATAATATCTAGTATGTCTAACAAGAACACACACACTTAATAGTCAATCAGACGTGCAAAATCAGTGCGGCGCCAGCGTTTTCATTTTTTCATTACAGTATTTTCAGCGAATAATGAACAGGATTGTGTTTAATGCTGGGATGACCCAGCAGAGAGAGAAGAGGGTGATTTTTTTTCCCAGCCTTCCCTTGTCCATGTGATTGGTTGTGGGGAATGGGAACACAAGGAGGCTAATTTCATGCGCTAAGTTATAATTGCATTGTCGCCTCTGGCCAAATATGTGTCCACTTCTTTTCTGCAACCATTTTTGTGTGTGAGCGTGCGTGCACGCGTGCGTGCGCGCGTGTGTTTGTGTGTACATGTATGTGAACAGTCTGCCATCCATATACTGTGTGTGTGTGTGTGTGTGTGTGTGTGTGTGTGTGTGTGTGTGCGTGTGTGTGTGTGTGTGTGTGTGTGTGTGTGTGCGTATACATATTTTCCATACTGTAGACTGATCAGATAGTATCGGAATTAAATAACTGCAAATCTGGGGCACCACTCGTCTGCCCGCGTGTTTAGAAAGTAAGAAAACTTTATTCTTTAGGGCTTGTGTCATCTGATGTTTTGACGCATTGAGCACTTTACATATAGCCACCACACACACTCACATGCGGACATATTGAAGCTAATCATGTGAACAATGTGTCTTTTAAGTCTTTCTTCTCAACAAACAAATGAAAAGATCAGTGTGTCCATTCTACGTGTCGTAGATGAGTGGAAGCAGGAGTGTCTGCCTCGTGATATCGGGGGGGCTGCAGCCATGCCAGGGGACACAGTACAACACAAATACACCCTGTTTCAGTACTTCCCTCCCTCAAGCTTCCCAGCACACACACAGACCGACAGATACACATAACTAGTCACACACAGACAGACACGCATGCAATGTCAGACAGCAGCACTGGGAGAAATATGTGTTAGTTGCATGAGTGTGCTGTGTTCAGCACACATCCTGCCAGTGATGGATTGTAACCGAGTATATTTACTCAAGTACTGAAATAAGAAAACTTTTGAGGTTCTTGTGCTTATAATGTGATTACTTGTTACAGAATTAACTACCCAACAGCATATAGAATTGGCAAAATTAGCCCCACCTGCATCAGCTACAGTATGAAAATGCTGTTTAAACATTAGAAAACAACTTTTAACTGAGGTAAAAAAAGAAAGTCAATGTAGGACCTTTACTTGTAATTGAATGTTTTTACGTTGTGGTATATCTATTTTTTACCAAAGTAAAGGATCTGAAAACTTCTTCCACCACTGCATCCTGGCCTTAATACAACCTCCTACAAGTGCCAGAGCTTTCATGTACAAAATAACACACACACTTAATGGAAGAGTTACCAGGAAGAGATGGTCTGAAAGCCAGTACATCATAACTGTTTTAGCCCTCCTTTTTTCTAAACTGCCAAATTAGCTCCTATCTGCCAAAACACTGTGATTAAGTTTCTCGTTTAGCAACAAGTCGCCCAGTTTTAATATTGTCTGTGAGTGATTCTGGTGTCTTAACAGCCTTTGGCAGTAGTTCAGCGGGTTGAAAGAGAGAAAGAGAAAAAGAGAGAAAGAGAGAGAGAGAGAGAGAGAGAGAGAGAGAGAGAGAGAGAGAGAGAGAGAGAGAGAGAGAGAAAGAAAGACCTTTGAGTAAAGCAATAACATGTTCTTTAAAACAGCAGATGGAAAGTTTCTGCGCATCCTTCCCTCCCTTCCCTCCGCCTATCTTAATGATATGTGTTCTCCAAATATACAACTCCTTTCATGAGAATTTCCACCCTGCTCGCTGCTTTCTGCTTGGCTTTGAGCATGTGATTGCCAGGAAGGGTGTGTGTTTTTGCTTCTCTCCTCCTCCTCCTCTGTGTGTCTTATCAATCAGTGTGTTAGTGTGCAAGCGTGGGTATGTGCGTGCATGTCTGTTGTGTTGTGTGTCCATTTGAGTCAAAGATTTGCTTGTATGTGTCTTGGTGTTTATTTGTGTGTTTGTTACTTATTTTAACCACTGAGCTTGCTGGGCCTTCAAGTTCAGCTGTGTCTGGTCACATATGTGTGTGTGTGTGTGTGTGTGTGTGTGTGTGTGTGTGTGTGTGTGTGTGTGTGAGAGTAACGGAGCATCAGTAACATCCCCTCCCTGTCTGACCGTTCTTCTCTAACCCTGTTCTAAAAGAGGGATAGATAGACGGAGAGAAGGAAAGAGAGGAAGAGGGAAGAAGGAGGCAGGGGAGGAGACATGGAAATGGATATCTGGAGCCCTAGGGGTTTAACAAAGAGATAACAGCATACATATTCTTCAAACCTCTCTTTACTCCCCCTGTCCCATGTCTAACCCAGGAGAAAAGTATTCTAGGCAGAGCGGCAGAAGGAAATGTCAACCATTACAGCTACCAGTGCTACAATAATAGTAATCAGATTACTTAATTATTTATTTGATAAATTACTTAAAATAAAGCTACATCAGCTTTAGATTATAATAAAGCTCTGCAGAATACATACTGTTGCAGTAATATTTTAATTGAATCTCATCTTGTGTGGACCTTGGTCTCATCTCATCTTGGTCTGACTTAATGAACTAATATTACATTACAAAAACTATTGCAAAGTAATGACACATCTTACTTTAAACGTCTTACATTTTGGAAGTTACCCGATCCTTCCCTTATAGTAGCTGCACCGCTATGTTTCGGATTTTCCTGTTCTGCTTCTTCATTTATGTTTGAGAAACCTGAAGCTAGAATGGCTCACTGTATGGGAGCAGCTATTTCCTTGGAGTAATGCCCAGGGCCACTTTGACAAGACACATCGCTATTGTGTAGACTGAATCTTTCACCTTTACTGGACAAACTGCCCAAACAATATCTTACTTTCATCTTAAGAACTGACTTCCTAAAGGTCATGGCTCCCTAATTCTTATTTCTGTGACTCGTAAACTGTACAAGGCCTCACCTTCACCACCAGTCTCTCAGAAGCAATAAGAGGGGGGAGAAAAAGAAAGAGAGAGTCTGAGTCACTCTTTTGTCGGCGATGCTCCACTTTACCACAAGGGGAGGGCTATTCCAGAAATGTCTTTTTATCTTGCTGCTATTCTCCCTTCTCTTCATCTCGCCTCCTCAGCAAAAACAGTTGTCTTTCCTCTTCTCTCTCTCTGGCTGTCTCTTCCCCTCACTGCTCCAAATACTTATTTTTCTTTTAATTTGGCTTTAGGTCAAACATAAGGTATCCACATTTTAAAACATGACATAAACTTTGAAAAAAAATACTATGAATATGAGAGTAAAATTCAACCTTTAAATGTTTTTGACTTTGTGTAAAGGGTATTTAAATATATACAGTATATATATATTTTTTAAAACATTTATCCAGAATTCTAAATGCTAGCCTACATTTTACCATTATATCTCCATCGTTATGTGTGTGATTCCATCTTTCCTAACCAATTCACTGCAGATACACAGTCCTCTCAGTCCTGTTCCTTCTTTAGCCATTAATGTTATGGTGTTATCGTTGCATATATTTCTATTTAAAGCCATGCTTCTCGAGCCTCTGTGCATCCCATTAAAAAGGCTTGACACGCCACATTAGCTTTATAAAACTGCAACCATGAAAGAGGATAGAGGGAGGAATAAGAGAGAGGAAAATCATATGTTGTCACAGTCATATGACGTGCCTCAAAAAGAGGCCATGACACTGCACAATCTGTGGAGAACAGACGTGGGTCAATGCTTATTTCGAGTAAGCTTACTTTACCACCAGATTGTTGGGGTTTGTTACGAGGCACAAGGATGCCAGAAAATGCAATGAATCGTAGTAAACAACTTGTTAATGTGCAACAATTTACTTTAGTGTACTTTTCCATTTTCAGTAAGACACGTTTTGTTACTTTTTTTTCAGCAACTGTGTCAACTGTCCTGACAAAGTAAACCCAAAGACCTGAAACACCAGGCAGGTTACAGCAAACACCATCAACATTATGCATGGTTATTGACTTGCATGTGGCAGTTGAGGTAAAAGTGAAAAGCCTTGACTTGGCCAGGTCTGTTCCCCTCAGTGTTCCCAGGTCAAATCACCGTAGAAACCGAGCTGCCCATCAGGAATGCCTAACGGCTAATCCGGGGGCCTTTTTGGCTAGAAGGGCATCAGAGTATCATACCAAACTGTCTTACATATATATACACACACACACACACACACACACACACACACACACACACACACACACACACACACACAGAGTTTACTGGAAGTGTAGCCTTGCTGCTGCCAGACGTGTATGAGATTTCCTTAAATATTTGGGGAGGCAAGTAGGCTACATTGTTATGCTAACAACAAATGTCCAGAACCCTGAGCACAAGCAGACTTTAAAACAAGCCTTTTAAACTGTAAGCCTGTTGTATCTCATACAACAAGCTTCCAATTTCCAAAATTTCTTGCTCATTCAGTGGAAGTTTCATCCTCTATGTGTGCTCATGCTGCGCTGTGAGAGCTACGCCATTTCAAATTCCTTTTTGTGTAGGTGGCATCGACTGACATCCCTTTGACTTCATTAGGGAGCAGGGACCCAGCAACAAAGCTGGCTCTGGGAGAAAGGGGGGATTAAAGAAAAAAAGAAAAGAGAGTGAGAGCGAACAAAACAACAACAGAAAAAAACAAAGCACCCCTAACCTAATTTCCTCTGATTTGGGCTGCTCCAATGCAAAATAACAAAACAGAGCAAAAACAGATCTTTTGAAAGACTCAAAATGAACCAACTACAGGATGAGAGTTTCAGAGTGCCCTCTGCAAAGCCTGCGCAAAATAAACGCCCCCTGTCTTAGTGCTGTAAAGCGCAAAAAAAGCAGAAATAGCCTCTATTATGGCATTGGACTATGGTAAACCAACTCAAAGCTTGTACCATGAATAATTCATCACTGTTTTGTTTTTTGTTAGAAACCCTGATATATGCACCAGAAATGGCAAAAAAACAACATTTTAAACAGTTTTTGTCATCAAATCTCTCGATCTCTTCAGAAGATAAAGAAAATGGAGAAAAAACAGATGTTCCTGCGCTTTTCATTCATTAATGAGCATTTTCCCTCTCAAAAAACAGCTTTTGTTGATTTAGGGAAATCTCACAGCACACTTGCCTATGGGAATGAGATAAATCCAGTTAGCTTGTGAGGCAAAGGGTAAAAAGTATGTCATTAAAGCTCTAGTACAAAGTGGATTAGACAATGTACAGCATTACCAGCTTCTTCACTGATAATTGATGATTAGCATCATTCATTGCTTTTCTAAAACTCTAAGGGCACATAACATAATGCAGGGCAGCAGCCACTGCTGTAGCTGTTACTGCTGTGCTGCAGGGTGTGAACAATGATCCGTGTGCTTTACAGTTGGGTGGGTCTATATGTATACAGAAGCTTATACTGTAGCATGTATGCACATGACCAAGTCTCAAGTCTGTATTGTTGTGTTTAACAGAATGTAGAGGGTGAGCTCTGTTGATACTGAAGGAAAGCATCTAATATTGTGTGCTGTATGTGTGGTGTCTGTACTCTGGTTGTTTTCACTAAGAGCAAGGGCGTGCTTCATTAGTCCTCCCCATTCCAGCTCAGGGGAGGCTAAATTTATTAAGGGGGCCGGATGTTGCACAACACCTGCTGCTGTGCTTCCCTCTGTGCAATAAAGGGAAGGGGGTGCAACATGCTAGCTAGTGCTAGTGGTAAGTGCTGCTCGTTGGACTGAGGCTGATGAGCTGGGGCTAATTCAGGGGGTGATTATGTAGTTTGCTGGACCACTAAACCTCTTTAAGCCCGTAATTACTGCCTATTTGAGCGAGGGGAGGCTCTCCAAAGCAATCGGTACTTGCAACAAGCGGCGCAGTGAACGGCAGCCACAGCTGGAGGTGGGCAGCCTCAGGGCTGCCTGGGATGGAGGGGGTGTGTAAATGGGGAGTAGGAGGGATCCACAAAGCCTCATCCCTGTCAGGTACCGCAGAAAGCTGAGAGAAAACAGTGGGATGCCCCTGAAAGCATCAGCATGCTAGCTACAGTGCTTGGAGCTAGCATTCTAGCAGTGATCTCTGAGCTTAAAAACAAATGTTCTCTTGTTACACACAGCTACAATACACAGAGCTCGTTACACGGGGCAGAGAAACAAAGTGCTATTACTAAGAGAGTTCAGAGCAACATAACAAAAACTATTAAACGAGTAGACTTCCTAACCACACAAACTCTTCTGACTAAATTGAGCTGGGAGGTAAGCGAGGGGGAGGGGGATTTGATGTGTCATTGTGATGAGAAACTAAAGGGCTTTTTTTAGACTCAATGCCTGTGCCATACAAGAGGGAATCAGATTGTCAGATTGCACCTCGACCATAGGGGAAATCCATTTCATTTCACCTGACTTTCAAGGAAATTTGACTTTACGTAATGCCACTGAAATCTGATCTCTCAGAGGAAGCAATTTGGGGACCACAGAACAATCTAATAACCCTGGCGATATTATTATGTTATTATCATAATTACCCTTTTGCCCCCAAAGTTTTAATTAGAAACTCACCGTTGGCCCCTAGGGGGGTAAAATGAACCTGGGTTGGGGGAATGCTGAAACTAGGTAAGGGTACTTTACAATTGCTCCCTTATGCTCTTTGGAGCGGCAATTATAAGAGGGAAGGAGGACGCAGCCATTGAAAGATTCTCTCTCTGCCTCCTCTGTCTTTCTCTGACATCTCTGTCATTCAAAGTACAGCTACACACCTCCCTCCTTCCTCATTCCTGTGTCTTCCTATCTTTCTCACCTGTCTCCACCCCCTCCATCCCTCTGTTCTATATTTAGCATTTTGCTTAACTATCTCATGCTGCCTCCTTTTCTCCCCTTTCTCCCACCTCCACCTAACTCTACTCTTTACTGTAGCTCTCATCTTTTCCTTCAATTTGAATATCCTAGCCATTCTTTCATTACAGCCAAATGCATCCCTCCATCTATCTCTTCTGCTTTCTCTCTCCCTCCTCGACTTTAGCAGCGGAGGGCTTTCTCCATCAGTGCACCACTTTTACAAATCAATTACTTAATCTGTCGTAACAAACAAGTGAGCAGCACCCTCAGCCCTGTTCACTTCCCCCTGCCATCGCCAACACTACAACAGCACGTCTCAGAGAGAGCGGAAGGAGAGAAAGAAGGAAGAAAGCTGACAAACATGCAATGTGAGCTTTGTTTAGAGTGCGTTGGAAGACAGATGAATTGAGAAAAAAAAAAAAAAGGGGGGGGGGGGGGATAGGAGGACTACAAACATGTTTGAAAGATGGGAAGAAGAAGTGAAACGAAGACAGGATAGTAAAAGTAAGAAAAATTAAAGTGTGTGGCATGAGTTTTCCCACCACATCTCTTCTCCAAGCCCTCAGCTGTGTCCAACTCCTCTACCATGAGTTATTGCCTGTCTGCATTCACCACCTGGTTCACTAGCTATGATTTCTCTCACTCCGCTGGACACACATTCTGACACACCACAGACAAACACACACACACACACACACACACACACACATCTACACATCTACACATCTACATACATGCACGTGTGTGTCACAGATGCACTTACATTGCCATGCACACAAACATACACCCGCTCCACAGGGGCACCTTGGGTCAGCTGGCCAAGTGTAAACATACTACCAGCCTATGGGCATACCATCCATGCCACTTGCCTCTAGTGCATCATGAGCCTTACAGTGTTTTATGCAGAAATCTTCAATCATAACATCAGGAGACAAGTAGGTGTAAAATGATAAGTTATGGATAGATATCACGAGATATCTCATCTATAAATCATGGCTCTTTCCCAATGCCTTTGAAACAGTGCAAGTGCACCAATATTGCTATGATATCATGGTTCAAGGCCATTAAAATGCAAGGCAGCTGTACATTATAGAAAAATTGAGTGAGAGGGAGTCATGGAAGAAAAGAGGAAAGGGAAAGAGAGGTCAGAGAGGCAGAAGACATGCATAAAATATAGGAAAAACCCTTATGGTTTTTCAGAAAGAAGTGTTTTGTCTGAGAGGGAGACAGAGACAGAGTGTAGGGGAAAGAGAGAGGGTTCACGCATGGGAGAGAATAAAAGTGGGAGGAACTGAATTGATAAATTAGTTCAGCCAAAGCGCAAACTGATTACGGCAAAGCCAAAGGATCCATCGAGCATACGCACGGAATGAGACACAAAGACATGCACACACACCCTCATACACAGCACTTACAAAAGACACGTGAAGCTGAGATATACAAATAATAGCACGACTGCATATGCAATCACACACAGATGCACACACACACACACACACAAAATGTATCTAGGGCAGGCTGCTGCAGTTGCTGTAAGTAAAATGTATTGAGCTGCTGACTCCAGCCAGAAAAGATCCCACAATCCTCTGGATCACCAAACACAGCCTAATGGATAATGGCTAACAGCTAGCGCTAATGTGATTTCACACTTAGCAGATTTAATATATCACTGGCTGAACAAAATCATGCTATGCACAGAAGCTATGCTAAACTCTTGTTTCTTGAAAGGGGGTGAGCATTTTACTGTCAAAGTTATATTTAAGGAGTTTTAAACAAAAAAGGAAGTATCTTGGAGGTAATGTATTTGCTTACAGTGAGAATGAGAGGCTAATGTGCTAGCATTGCTAATCCCTAAGTGTTGGATAGAATCATTCCAAGCTAACCACAGACTTATGACAATATTTTCCCTGACTCTTCCACACGTCAACTTGCCACTCACTCTCCAACAAATACCACAGTGATGGTGGGGAACTCCACACCCCACCCAGACACTGACATCACTGCTGTGGGGCCTATGCGAAAAAGTGTGTGTGTGTGTGTGTGTGTGTGTGTGTGTGTGTGTGTGTGTGTGTGAGCGAGCGTGAGCGCGCGTGCATGTGAATCTGACTGTATTTGTGTGTGTCTGAGGGCTGGGAGTGAGCCTCTTTTTCGGATTTGCAAATCTTCGTTAACTGATTAGTGGGTACCAAACCAAGAACGATTTCACACATCCGAGTTTTTGGGCCTTTGTCCACTCTGAAGACACACACACACACACACACACACACACACATTGACACACACACACACACACACAACACTTATCCCACACAGCTGATAATGAAAAATAGAACTAGTGTGAAACACAGCTTCAGCATGAAGCCATCAATCACTCAGACGTACAACAATGAAACCACACACTGAACTGTTTCATAGTTTCCCAGCTATAAAATTATAAGAGGGCTGGGGGGAGGGAAAAGCAAAAGAAGGATAAAGAAGAAGAAAATGGTAATGATTGTAGGTAATTGCAAAATTAAAGAGTGTGATTAAATATTCTCTCACCGTGATGTTTAATCATTTAAACATGTTACATTTTAAAACGTTTAAAAAAAAAAAAAAAGGAAGCGTTGAGCTGTTATTGAGTCAATCGCTGGGCTAGTAACGTCTAAGAACAATTTTTAAAACATTTGTAAAAGCAGAAACTAAAAATGAGTGTGTGTCTGTCTGTCTGTGTAGTGTGTGTATTCTGGGGAGCCATGTTAGATCTCTTGCGACTGGTGATCCCCTCCAGTGCTACTGACCGACCTTGAGGGTCTGTAAAGTTCTCACGTTCTCAAGGAAACACCCCGCCCCCCCCCCACACACACACACACACACACACGCTTCCTTTTGGTCTAGATCTATGGCAGACATTTTGGAAAAGTTCAAAGGTGGCCTAAATTAAAAGTTAACTGCCCTTGAGGGCTTTTAAATAGAGGGGTAAAACGATACAAGAAACAGAGGGGAAAGTCGGAGAAAAGCTGAAATAAAGGTTGACAGAAATGTAAAGGGACTTTGTAAAATGCCTGACCTGGGGTTATATATATATATATATATATATATATATACATATATATATATAGTATATTTAAAACTAATCTTAATCTAATATTCTTAATCTTATCTAATCTTCTTTGGTATAAAATGTTCATATCACCTACAAGCCAGGGAACATTCTTCTTCTGTCGTATATAGTAAATGGCAACTTTATTTAGACTTTTCTGTAAATGGACATGTGTTTGGACTGTGATTTCAAATTAAGAAAATAAATCAGAAAGCATATAGGAGATTTGGTTTTTCTAAACAATAGTCAAGTAAAATGTCAATATTATCCTGATATTTCTGCAAACTAATACCTATCCTCCTAAATCTACCAACATCTGCCATGTGTCAGTCTTTCTACCCATCTACTGTATCTCTCTATCCATCTATTCATCTACTCATCCATCCATCATTCCATCCATCAATCATGAAACAGATGGCCTTTCAGGAGTCCTTGTCAAGACTGATGGCTTCCCTCTGCCCTGGCCATACCATAACCCCCTCTCCACCAATACCCCCAAAACCACACATAACACACACACACACACACACACACACAAGTCCTGCCTCCTCCACCTCGACTACATGGGCCGTCCTATTATCTACTATGCACTCTCATGAACGACTATCGACACTCCTGGAAAAAATGTTTTACCAACTTTTAATACAGAATAAACATGAATGCTCAGGAAATGGTTGCAAATTGTGTGAGAAGTCTGTATGTCTGTGAGGGTCAGTCCACAAAGAGAAGCCCCCAAAGAGAGCTGTCTGCCTTTGGTCCCTGGGGCCTGTCAGGAGGGATAATTGATGATGTTTTCATTACAAGGTGTGGGGTAATGTGGGGGTTGGGGCACAGTATGAGTGTGAGCATGTGTGTGCGTGCATGTATGTGTGTGTGTGTGTGTGTGTGTGTGTGTGTGTGTGTGTGTGTGTGTTGTTGGGGTAAGCAGGTTGACTCAGCTGCCTCCTCTGACACCAACCACTCCTGTGATTGGTAAGTACAAGTCTTTGCTTCCAAATGCCCTCGTACAAACACACACACGCACACACACACGCACGCACGCACACACACACACACACACACACACACACACACACACACACACACACACACACACACACACACATACACACACACACACACACACACACCTAGTCGCACACATGCACTAAAGAAATCACACACACATTTACACAAAAAGTAGCCATCAAAGATAAATACACACACAAACACACAGCCCAAAGCCATTTCTATCATATTCTGAAACTGAATAAAAATGCTGACAATAAGAACTTGTTCTCTTGTTTTCCTCCGCCGCTCTGTCTCATCATAGTGTCATGCCAGGCCTTTGGCAGATCTGTCCGTCTGTCTGCCATCTCTTAGGACCTCTTTGAAATCCTAATGCAGTGGCGCCTAAGATTCTGACTGCCACTTAGATTGAATTAAGACCTAATCAGAGACACCAGGCCACATAGGCCACTACATTACTTTACAGTATCAAGATGGACATCGAGCCTTTGTTGCCGTTGATGAATAAATGAATGAAAACACAGTCAGCTGATTTTCTCCTTTTATAGCTATTAATGAGGAAATTGAAATTATTCTTCATGAGAAACTTAATTTGTGCAGTGGATAACTAAGACAAACAAGTCTAACAACAATCGCAGGAACACCGTAGTCATAAATATGTACATTTGTCCTACTGTACTGTATGTTATCTCCCTTTCTCTTTCCCATTCCCTTTCTTTCTTAAAAAAGTAAACTTCAGACTAGGGACAATTTTGCACGTACAGATTTTTGGTTGGACCAGTAGGATAACACCCCTCCAGACCTGGGTTGCCGTGGCGGGTCAGGGTTGCCGCGGGTGACCAGGGTGCTGACATGTCCAGGCTCTAGCAATAAACAGACAAAGACTAATGGCATCTGAGGCAATGGCGAACTCTGACCTCAAAAGTTTTTTCCCTCCCTTCTGTTGTTTAGATGAGGCTTTATATATCTGGTTTGTGTTCTCTTGGTGAGAAGTTCAGGAAGTGATAGGTTGTGAGTTTACACGCTGCAGTAATAATCTGCTGAATTTTCATATTGATTATATATATATTCTCTATCAAGAACAGATAAAACACATTAGTGAGTCACTCTATGACCATCAAAAGAACACAGACACCCTCGTCCAACCTGGAGAAAGCAATTTCCCAAACAAGCTTGACAGTTGAGAGTACTCTGCCCTGTTGTTCTATGTTCAGTTCAACTCCAATCGAAACCATTAAGATATAAGGAAAAACATATTGCCTTTAATGATTAGTGCACCCACCCATCCATCCACACATCTATCACTTCCTCTCGGCCCCTCGCAACCCTGCACACTCAGCCTGGATTCCTCCACCACCCAGGGCCCACGATAGCGAGGCTCCTGCCCTCCTCTGCCAGCGCAGAAATGAATTATATTGCCTTTCACACCTGTTTCTGCTCAAAAGCCTGCTGCACACTGTTGTGTTGCGGAGAAAAAAAAAAAAAACATTTCCAAGGGGGGTAACGGCACTCGCCTAGCTCGGCTACATCTGCGTACACGAGCGGTTAAATTAGACTCTAATTGTATTAACGGGGGATTATGCCTTCCAGTTGGATTTTTTATACTTTCTTTCTGTGCATTTTACACATTTTAAGAGGAGAAAGGAAGAGGAGGAAAAAAAACTCTCATTGAGCTCATTGAGGGTTTGCGGGTTTGGCTTCTTTTATGAGCTGCGATCGCGGCTGCCCCTCGTTACATTGAGTATGTGTACAAATAGAAGGGGAGGAGAGCCACAATGAGAGAGTGTTAGTGATAATGTGTATGAGAGTGTGTGTACCAGTCTGCCAGGCTAATATACCGATGCTAACACTCTGAATGCCAACACCCCCCGTTCCCTACACACACACACACACACACACACACCTACTTCAGTTTAGCAAGGCAACAATCTAAACGGGTGTGTGTAGTGGGGAGGTGGGGGTGAATTCCATCTAATTACTCTATCACATAATTTCACAAATTGCCTTTTCATAGGGGAGTGGAGAGCAGAGCACAGGGCGCGTTGGGGATTTGAGGCCTGAGCTTTCATTTACTACTCATTTCTTGTTAAATTAAACAAGAAAATACCATTTGTGAGGAGGAAGGGCTGGGTGAGTGGGGGGTAGTTGGATTCCAACTGCACAATAGGAGGGATGGAGGAAACAGAGATTGGGTACAAGCTATTTCTTTATCTCACTGCTTGTCTTTTTGGTTGTAACACAAAGCAACCAGGAAGCTCAGCCACTTATGCAATCAGTTTAGAATTGATTCGACAAATTAAATCATTTTGTTAAACATATATTTTTTAGCTATTTCCTGAAAAACATCTGTTTAAACACATCCTTATTGATTTTAAGCAGATATAAAGGTGAGTTTGTCAATTGGACTAAAGCATTTTTGCAGCTTTATCTTATCAAATGTCCCATTTAGTTAGTCAGTAAAACCAAATGACTGCTAGTAGTCACAACAAATGTTTCATTGTCAATGGAAAACAAAGATCAAAATGAGTTGAGGACACAAGTGGAAAACCCCTCTGCTGCCCTTTATTTTGGTTTCCCACCAAGTTTACAGCTGCGTGTCAATCTGGCAGCGAGCTGCGTGGTCCGGCCATCGGTGACAGGCGGTTAACGCTAATGTCCAAGTTGGAGCCGCCAAATTCTTCCGATGAACTTGTCCCACAAGCACTGTTGACAACATATGAGCTCATAGGGCGTGTTGGAGAGAACTCAGCAAGCTGCGACTGTCGTCATATTAAATTCAATACCACTGCTCTATCTGTCATTCTACCCATCACACAACAGATAGAAGCATATTTCTACTTCTTTTTCTGTTATTTCTTGTTGTTACAACAAACATGGCACACTCCGCTTCAAAATCGTCCCCTTTTCCTGCTATAACAAGACATTGAAAGTGAGCATTCTTGATGGATAAGTGAGATGCAGAAATGTCTTCAAAACAACAGTAAAAAAATATATGAATGCCACCTACCACCTACCCTGCTGGTGCACTCGCAGCCTCAGTTTGCCACCCACCTTCCCCTTCCTCATCGGTACAATGGGAACTCCCCTGAGGGTCCAAGTGTGAGGGCGAATAACAGAAAATACATGAAGGTGGGTATCCAAACTTCTACTCTATTCTGTTCCATTGTCCCTTCACAGTCAAATCCTGCATATCTTTTGTGTAGGGCCACAGCACTCTGCCATGAATTTGTGTGTGTGTGTGTGTGTGTGTGTGTGTGCGTGTGTGTGTGTGTGTGTATATGTGCATGCATGCGTCTGTGTGTGCCTAATTGGCATTGTGTCTATCTCTAAGAGACCAGACTCACATCCTCCATCCCTCTGTGAAACAAAGGCAGGCCAGCTGATGATGCTGTGGATGAGCCCAGATCAGCTGTCCATGTTTATGTTTGTACCAGCAGAGACAGAGAGACATACTGCCAATGTAAGATATACTGTAAATATTTTTGCATTAGAGGTGCTATGTGTAGCATTTATAAACACAGATATATGGTGATTAAATTAATGGTGATACTGAAGAAAGATTACTGTAAACAAATGAGACCACTGCGAGCATTTATCTGACACCAGTGGTATTGTTAATGCCAGTGTTACTCAAAATTAAGACCACATTTTCCATAAACAAAGGAGATGTTTCTACTCTCCGCCTGGGTTTCATTTCTATTTGGCTTTGCTGAATGATAGACATATTGGAAGTGATTTTCCAATCAACCTTTCAGTTTACTTCTCAGTTCTTGCACCATGAGAACAGCAGCTTCTTCCTGTTTAGTGCCATAAAGCAAAAGAGCCTATGTGACATTGTGTGCCTGTATGTGTGTATGTTTTAGTTTATCTTTCTCTTCTTCCTGGGAGAAGGATAAGGCTGATGGATCCTTCTTATCCACCTCTTCACCTCCTTGCCTTCTCCTCCTCTTCTCTTCTCCCTCGCTCCCTTGACACACACTTATATCCTTCCCACTGTTTGAGATCTGACAGTGCAGAAGCCTCCCATAAGCCCAACTCATGGTGTAATATGACACAGTAGGGGTGTGTGTGTGTGTGTGTGTGTGTGTGTGTGTGCGCGCGCGCGTGCGTGTGTGCGCGTGTGTTGTGTGTTTCACTAGGCTAGTGTGTTTTCACAGACAGGATATGTGTGTGTTTCAAACACCTTCCCCCTGTAGCCCCGAAGGTTTCGGGGGTGTATGGTGTTTGTGTGTGTGTGTGTGTGTGTGTGTGTGTGTGTGTGTGTGTGTGTGTGTGTGTGTGTGTGTGTGTGTGTGTGTGTGCGTGTGCGTGTGTGCAGGGTGATGGAGAGCTGGTGGTTTGTGAAGGAGGTGGTGAGGGTTAGATGGAAAGGGGAGAACACAAAGAGAAACAAAAAGTATAAGAAGCCTTGTGAGATGTGTGTGTATTCTGTGTGCAGATATTCACTTTATATCTCTGCCAAATGCCACACTACAGTACACGCAAAATAAAAAAAGTTCCTCCAATTTGCCATTAACACTATTGGAAAACAGTAATGCATACCATCAACATCAACGATAGAGAGCTACAAAAAAGGAAAAAAATAGAAAGTGGAGCCCATGCAATATCCATAATCCAACAACAAAATTACTTTCCCCAGCATCCTCCCTGCTGGCTTGTGCAAACCACCACCCACTCAGCCAAACTGTATCGCGTTCTCCACAAACCCCTGACAAAGGCAGAAAGTGAGTGATGCAAGCCTGGCTGAGGTTAGTTTTGAAACATATTTCCTCAACACTAGATTCAAATTGTAATCAGGAATTTAACACAGTGCAACAATAAACAGAGAAAAGAAATAATTATTTTCAGCTTCTTTTTTAAAAACTGCTTTACACATGAACTACTACGATGCATTTTTTACGTAAATAACTTAGTCTTGTTAATCTCTTCTGAATTTCTTCACACCTTCATGCAAGAATAACCTGTGTACATCTTTTTAGATTATTTTTATTTTTATTTTGTTTAATCCTTTTTGAAATGTAACCTTTTTGACATACAACTAGCCTAATATTTAGCATGAATCGTTTTTTGCTGTCATTTGATATATTATTTGAATCACTGAGATGTCAGCTGTCATTCAGAGGTCTTGAGCTGTTGTAGTTTGAATGTCAGGTAAGTTTAAGTCTCTGGAATAAGTTTTGTGTCTTACAATGCTAACTGTGGCTGGTGAATTCATCATGTTTGAAATGATAGACATGTGTTGTTAAAGAAGACAGCATTCTATTTACTGTTGGCTCTATTTTCACAGTCACATTTGTATATTTCAGCATCAAAATACATTTTTTCCCACGCTATTCCCCCCCCCTAACAATTTGCGATGCTGTCAGCGGGTACTAACGGCATTGGTATCCCTGTTATAACTGAATGGAAATAAAGCCAAACCACAGGCCTTTTCAGCAACCTAGGCATCTGTTAAATAATGACAGATTTGTTCTTAATAAGGTTCATCTATGTATATGCAGTTATGGCCAGGAGCGTCTCTCCTTAGCTTCAACCTTATTCAGTTTCAGCACATGAGGAGCGCAGGCTGCAGAGATGGCTGGCACACTTTGAAGTGTTCACTGTATAAACCAGGATATATTGTGAAGGGGGGAGAAGGGGGGGGGGCTGTGGTGGTGTGTATGTGAGTGTCAATGTGTCAGTGGGTTTGTGTTTATGTGTGTTTCTTTGTGTACAAGTGTATTTGTGTCAAAAAAGACAGGAGCATCGCTAGAAAGACAGAAGGTGTGTGTGTGTGTGTGTGTGTGTGTGTGTGTGTGTGTGTGTGTGTGTGTGTGTGTGTGTGTGTGTGTGTGTATATAAGAGTTAGAAAGCCTGTGGCTGTGAAGTGAAGTTGAAGTGTACACACATGATATGAAACTGAGAGCAAATGGTGTTTCATTCAACTCACTGTTAGGTGCTGAAAGAGCCATGCTCTCATAATGTTGGTGGCCACCTTAGGGAAGATCCCTCTCTTCTTGTTGCGTTTCTTCTCTTTATCCGGGTCATCATCATCCCCTGTGCTCGGTGAAGCCACGCTGTTGTCCAGGCCATCACCTGTCACATGACAAGAAACAGGAAGAGACAGCGGAGATCAGACACACAGTTTGTTTACTTCCTGCATTCGCTGCGCCTCTGCGTTCAAAGGGAATAAATACGATTTCGAAGGAATTCTGGAGGGCTTTGTATGCACAGACGGAGGGGTATAGAGACACAACAATGGCAAGCAGAGAATGGCTGGAAAACAGCACCTCATAAATGCATTCATTTTTAATACATTTATAAATAACCCTGCCTTTCATTTTTCTCCCCCCGCCACTTGAAAACACAGCCAGCGCTCGCATCTTTCTGCGAGAAAGAGAGGGAGAAGGGGAGCACAAAGGACTTGTAAGGTCGCATTTCCCCACTCTCCCATCCAAGCCTGCACAGAATTGAAAATGACAGAGAGATTTAGTCTTTATTATCCTGAGGGGAAAATAGTTATTGAAGCGTCGCCCCAGCGCATTCTGCCATTTTACCTGAGGTGGAAAGAGTAACACGGCACTACAAAAGGGGAGGTTGCGAGGAGGGGGGAGGCAGAAAATAAAAGGAAAATAGGTGGAAAAAGGGAAGTCAGAGGCACAAACAGCGCTAACAAAGCTAGCTGCTTTTCATAACAATGGCGTCATGGCTGCTTACAGCAACCTGTAGGGCTTCGATAAGGCTCTATTAAGGCCAGTTAACCTCACCTAAGGGGAACACTAGACAGCTTAGAGTATTTGAGCACTGAGAGGTAAAGTGAAAGGAAGGCGCTCCATGGGCCTTTTCTCTGCATTCAGACTCAACAACAAGAACTCATACACACACATACACACACATATTCAAACTACCCAATTACTGTACGCATTCTATACTATACTGCTCCAGTGGAGAGAAAAAGGCTCTTTCCATCTGTGGCTGTGAAAAGCCTAATTGTTATTATCATTATTCAAAAATGCATCCACCCTCAATAAAGACGATAATCATAAAAGAAACATGAGGCGAGGTAAACAAATGGCACCCTCACTGCTAGAAATTTCAGCAGCTGATAACTGACTTTTGTCCCGTGCCACCTCTCTCGACTGGAAGTGAGGGGAAGGAAAGAAGAAGAAGAAAAAACGTTCAAGCAGTGCACAGAATTGGATCCAGTTATATATTGATTACACACAAAGCACTTCTAAAGCTTCTAGGTCTATTCACTATGACGGGAGTAGATAACTGCATTCGAGCGGGCCCGTGCTCCGCTAACTTGCAGAGGGCGACACCCAGCACCTAGCTAAACCCTAAGCCCCCGATTCATCGATAATTAATGGGGATGTTGGCGCTAATCCGGTTGGAGATGACTTTTTTCCAGCCTGCCGCATCAATGGAATAATCAAGGGTCTAAAACCCAGGCCTTTGCTCCCCATTACCTCGGGCAAAAGAATTCCTGAAAGCATGCCTGGAGGGTACCTGAATTATATACACCATTAGGAGAGAGAGGCTCTCAACGATCCATACGAAACAACACTCTTGGCTAGCTCTCACTCTCTCTCGCCGACTGTTCTGGCAGAAGGAGATACATATGCACACATATTGAAGGCTTTTTAATGAACCTCTCGTGGAAGCGGAGGTGACGCTATGGAGGGTGGGGGAGGGATATAACAAGAGCTTGATTTTCATAGATACTGATGCAAACGCCACACACTTCACATCAATAATGCACACATGCAGATAAAGCTGGTGGTAGGATTGGGCTACTATAGCACCAACAAAAGGTCAAAAGTTGAATTCAGGCAATGTGAGCAAGTCAGTAACCTCTGCCAGTTTACTGTAAGTTACTGGATAATCTGTTGATTATTGATCTGATTAATCAATCAATTCCACAGTTTCCAACGTTACTTCCACAAACAGTCTAACATCTAAAGATATTCAGTTTGCAAGGATATAAAACAGTGAAAAACAGCAAATCATTACATCCGAGAGCAGAAACTAGTGAATCGTTGACATGTTTTCTTCATAAACAACTTAAACAATTAATCAATTATTGTTGTCAATGAACTAATCCATTAATCGACTAACTGAAGACAATGAACTCCTTACACCAAGCTCCTAGACCGCTCTCTGTCTAAAAACACACTCACATTGCAAGCTTCAGTTACATCATTAGCCCGGGACAAACGCAGCCTGAGCTCAACAAGTGAGTTTTTTCTGCCTACTGTTTCAGGGCTAAAATACACCCACCCCTCTGTCTGTCTCTCACTTTCTCTTTTCTTCCCTGCATCTCTCTGCCTGGTGGAAAAGAGGGGTGAGCCGAGTCGAGGCCCTGTAATCTAAGACCAGATTTTCATTGGAAGCAAATGCTTTCAATCCGTTGTAAAGACCGGCTCATGTTCAGCAAAGCCTACAATAACAAACCTAGGGGCTTGTCCCATGTGAGTTGGGAAAACAGAAGCAAACGGCTGGAGAACCAGCTCAGAGCATGAGTGAGTGTATGAGTGAGTGACTCTATGAGTGAATAAGTGAGTGAGTGAGTGAGTGAGTAAGTATCTATGCAAGCCAGCAAGTAGGAGAGAGTGGGCGAGCAGGCAGGCTCAGGAAGAGTTAAGAAAACGTGAGAAGCATGGGGAGAATGGGGAAACAACAGAGAGAGAAAAGACAAAGGGGACAGAGAAAGCACAGAATAAGTCATAAAAGTGTGGATGCTCAGAGAAAACTGTCATGAGAATGTGCATGGTCCTTTAGGTCACCACTGCCCCATATCTGCAGTAAATCAGCCATATTTTACAGTACTACATCATATATCTATTGGTGTATGGTGAATCAAATGGTATGCAAGCATCAACTACAATCTTTAGAACTCTTAAATATGACCCTACAGAATATAAAATAACCCTAAAGATCTCTAGCTAATCAATAATTAATCACATACCAAAATGATGCATAATGTGACAGCAGTAGGTTGCATTACATCTCTACTTATATCAGATCTATCTCATATCATAGAGCCACGTGAAAAGAACATAGAACCACTACTTTTGCTCATACAACATACACAAGGTTGCCTCAGAACATTTATGCAAAATGAATGTTATGGAAAAAGAAATTAAATTGACCCCCATTTTTACAGATTTTAGGCAAAGTTTGACTTTTTTAGTCATGCATAACCCAAACCTTAAGCCAGAGAGGGAAACCTTAACCCTTCCCCAGTATTTGTCTCTTCCCAATACTTCTAAGTAAGTCTGACCAATAGACACTTACTTTACCCAGGAGGGGGAAAAGAAAGGTGGAGGGCTGGAGAGAGGCTGTCAATTTTATTGGCATTTCCATTTTCACTGCAATTTGATACCAATCACTTCTGCAAGGTCTGGGGCTAATTTCTGCTTTGCTTTAACTCCAGCAAGCGAGGGAAGAGCAGGAGGTGGGAGGAGAGAAAATAAAAAGACTGTGGGAGTGAGGAAGGGTGAAGCAGGAAAGGTGTTGAAGCTGTGTCTGGCAGCCATGTTGGGGAAATGTCAATGGTGTTACCTCAGCTTGTGAGAGAGAGAGAGAGAGAGAGAGAGAGAGAGAGAGCGAAAACACAGGGTAACACAGGGAAAAAAGGCGAATGGGAGATGGTGAAGGAGGGCAAGAAGAGAGAGTGGAAGAACGGATGTGGAATAATCAGTGAGAGCGGAAAAGAGAGAACGAAAAAACTCAAGCCACTGAAGGAGGCGATGAAGGAGGAGAAAATAATAGATAGGAGAGGGAAGAGATGCTGTGTGGCAGACTGGAGTTAATCAGTTGAAAAAAATCAGATGCAGGACAGTCAGTCAGGCAATGTCCACTGTAATGCAGATCATTCTTTTCTCTATTTTGGCCTTTGAAGCTAAAATTTTATAACACCAAAAACAGGACTTTTCAGAAAAGCTGGCATGCTTGAATGGGCAAAAATCTTCTGACATGTAAGCAGCGATTTCAAATGTATCTGCTTGAGTGTAAACATGGCTGCAGTGATGTCATAGTCAGTTCATCATTCAGCCAATATACCCTTTAGTCAGTTAGGTGGTTGTACACTGTGTAGTCCACACAGTCAACCAGTAAGTAACTATCTAGCCAGCCAGTAAGCTAGTCAGTCTATAAAGCCACCAAGTCAGTCAGCCAGTCATGAAGTAACCTTGTCAGTCAGCCGGTCAGCCAATGAACCAGTTCGTTACTCTCCATACACAGGCTGCCAGGCTCATTAAGAACATCAGCAGGCTGTAACCCTGAGCTGCATACAGCATGGGGCAGCTAGGCTAGCAAGCTCCAGTTTCCCCCCACTAGGAAAAGCCACAGGCACAACTCTGGGCCTGGCCCACTGATCAGCCATGACAACATCTTTGCAACTAGTTAGAGGAGGGGCTGGGAGAGGGAGGGGGTGAATCAATGCAGAACGGTGGGGGTGCATGTTCGTGTGTGAAGAATGCATGCATGGATGGATGGATGTGCATTCTTCTGTACATGTGTGTCTATCTCTGTTTTTCCTTATGCATGTGTGTTTCCAGCCACAGAAGCTCTGAATGTCGTGTGTGTGTGTGTGTGTGTGTGTGTGTGTGTGTGTGTGTGTGTGTGTGTGCGCGTGTGTGTGTGTGTGTGTGTGTGTGTGTGCGCGTGTGTGGCAATTAGGGAGCAGGCCAGTGACTGGAAGGAGCCAGGGGCAGTTGAAATGCCCCGGGGCCAACGAAGGGAAGGAATATTTTATCAGTCCCCTCACACGCTGTATACACAAATACACACTCGCACAAACACACACACACACACACACACACGCACACACACACACACACACGCACACACACACACACACACACACACACACTGTGAGCAAACAGCTAATGACGTAAAAAACTAGGTTAGCTTTCTTCATGCATTTTCACTACCTTCGTTAGCATTAGCTAAACAGACACTTATTTCCATGCTCATTCAGCTCCGATGGCTTTTGTTTAAGCCTTTCCGCCACTTCATGTTTCATTCCTGCCTCCCGTCCTTCTTACTTCATTACTTGTCTCTCTCCACTTTCTCTCTGTCTGCTGGAGTGTGAGGTTGGTATGGAGGATATCTGCACAGTGTTGGGGATGTAAGATTAGGTATTGTTATTGTTCTTCACTGTAGGTTTGGAGTTTTCTTTCTTTGTAAATCAAACAGACAGCGGTAAATGATATTTCACTAATTAAATATGTTTCAAAATTGAGGTAAACTAGGTTAACGTTCGATATCCTCAGTCTTGATGTTTTCAATCTACCTCTTCAACTAGTGAGTACTAATGATGCTTCCTCTCTTCTGTCTCTTCGTCTGCCTCTCCTGTGTCTTCATCACATCTCTACATCTCTCTGTCTCAAGGCATACCCTGACATTATCAAGCAGTATCTAGGCTAATCTGTTATGATCTGATTATGAACCATCTCTCAGCGTAAGACAGAGATTGGTACTACCTGCCCCCTCTGCGCGGGCACACGTGTCATTCCGAGGTGTCAGCCATTTTTCTGCTGCCTGGCAAATTAACAGCCGTGGATTCACCAGTCAGTCATCTGCGAACAGCAATCTTGTCAGACACGTCGCTTCTAGCGCAACGCGAGAGAATAATGACATTTAGCTTTCTAATAATTTTTTCTTCATAGAGGCTCTGCTGAGATGAGGAATAAGGGTTATGAATATTAGCTTTGTGCCAGATGTCATGAGTGGAATCCTGTGTGAGGAATCATTCACAGATGGCGTAACGTTTTTGGAGGATACTGTGAGATGTTTTTGCAAGGTTTTATAGGCCGTGGATGGACTCAGAGGGGGGAGGAATGGAGACAGGTCTTTTGAGTTTATGACATGCATTAATTCTATTGGCTATTTGTTATAAGAGAGAGAGAGTGTGTCTTTCACTGTGAGTGACCTGGAGCTGATCTCTCATGGGCCACTCCTAGAGTTTCACACCCCAAAAAGCTCACATGACCCTGGGTTGGCTGCCCAGGCAAGGCCCAGGCCTCAGGGAGCTACTATCCTGTTCCACATGAAATACACACATCTCATATTGGCAGGCACACTCAAAACATGATACATAAAGCGCACACACGCATGCTGATGTACATTCACTAAAGTGCTCTCCTTCTCGCTCTTTTTCTCTGTGGCACTCACACACAAACACACACACACTCTCACACACATACACATACATAACATTCCCAGAAATCCTCAGAGAGGTAAAGAAGGGCTCAAGAGGGAGGGAGAGAAGAAAAAAGTGGCGTTTATTGTATTCAGGCCATTCATAAGCTCTAGACTTGGGGAGGGGGAGTACAGGGGGGTTGCAGGCAGTGGGGGGTTCCTTTTTGCATGGCTCTAGAGGCCCCTCCCACCTTCAAATATTCTGAACATGCAGGAATTCCTTGCAACACAATTCCCAAGTAGGGGCACATTTTCAAAAGCGCCTTTCCCTTTACCGCACCAAAACAGACACACACTTCAACACAATCAATCACTTGCACCAATTTCTTAGGATCTTCCACAAGGCAACTTTCCAATAATGACTAACAAAGTATTCTAAACCAACACACACTTCAATACAAAACACTCTCTGTCACCAATGCTGTTTCGCCTCCCAGAGGAGGAGAGACAGAGAGAAATCCCCTCGACTACACTGCGGATAATGACATGCGCTGTCGACAAAACAATATGGCTATAGTCTAGCCTTTCCTTCCTGCCTTTGCCAGAGAGACACTCCACGATTTTCAGATCTTTGCTTAAAACTTCAGCCAACACATTTGGATCATATCACTTAGTCTGAAGCATAGAATACTTTTTGTAGAATATACACAGACTACAATATAATGAATGAAAAGATTAGAGAGAAAGTTGTCATTATTACAAAAGAAAAAACAAAATGGGGCTTGCCAGGTAAACAATAAGGGGAGAGCTAAGTAATTGCTTCCTGTAATCAAAGACAATTCCATTGAAATAATTACAGTAAATAACGAGTGCTTTGCAATTACAAAGCCAGTTACTTTAAATGATGACAGTTTTGTGGATCAGCACTGACAGATTCAATAATGCCAGTAACTGGTGAGTCATTTACAAGGGTTATTTGTAATTAACTGGAGAATTCATGTTGTGAGAATCCGAGCCAATTTTGGAGCAATTATTTCATTTGTGGTGATCTGATGAGGACGGGATCAGGAAGCCAGAGACAGGGAATGTGTTTAACTTACAACAAAAGAAGTTATCATATTTATGAGTTGATTAAAAGTATTTGCAAGGTTTTAGATCTGTGAGATTTATGTGGCTTTCGCTGGCGTGATTTGAGTGCATTGTTGTCAGCATTCATATTGAATGTAAGTGGACATTGGTGCATGCTTTTTCATGTGTTTCTTATTAACATGTGTGCAGGTGACATTGTACAATGAAATCGATATACTAGTTAGTTATTAGTCAATCCACGCAAAAAACTAAAGCTACTCAAATGTTCTGCTTTTCTCGGTTTCATATGGTTTTAAAGTGAATATCTTTCAGTTGTGGACAAGCAACAAGTAATTTAAAGACATGTCATTGGGCTCTGGGAAATTGTGCAGGGTATTTTTTCACTCTTTTATAACATGTTATATACCAAACGATTAACCTTTTACCAAATATTGAATATTAGACCTGTGTTAATGCTCATTTTCTCTGTGAAAATGTTCCTGTTCTTCTGTGTGTTATGGCTGAGGCCCATCCACTGTTGGCTGTGAGAGAGAGAAGAGGGGGTCAGGCCTGTTGACATAGCCATAGGTGATGGCAAAAATGTCAGTGTAAATGTGACTGCTCTCTCTGTGCCATTTTCCTGTAAAGGGTCATCACCACAGGCTGCCTGACACGCTGGAAACTGCCTGAAGCGCGGGGCACCGACACGACATTAAACTGCAGTATGCCTCCACGCACAAAAACACACACACACACACACACACACACACACACACACACACACACACACACACACACATCGACTGCCTTTTATTCCCACTTTCAGATCAGTTGAGAGAGAAAGAATAAGGGAGAAAGAGGCAGACAGTACAACCTAAAATGGAAGTGTAGGGCGAAGAATTCACCCTTTCATGTTGAGCACTTTTACTGTGTAACTATTGATTTTTCCCCTCTTGCCTTTGTGTTGCCGTTTTCTTTTTTTCTAACCTGAAGATAGAAGGCCAGACCCAGTTCAAACGGGAGCACTTGTGAGGGGGCCCACAGATTCTTCGCCTCAGTGAAGGGAAGTCCTCAAACACACACACACACACACACACACACACACACACACACTAACACTCCTGAAATTGTGCCTCTTTTGCTGCTTTCTCACTCTTAACTCTCACAATTGCTTCGCTAGCTCTCAGATGGCTTTTGACACCTTCAACTCACCAAGCTTCAGCCAAACTCAGCACACAACAAATGCACAGAGTGAGAGAGTGAAATGGACTATGGAAGAAGAGGGAAAGGGGGAAGGGATGGCAGAGAGGACAAGGACTATAACAAAAGCTAAGAGCACTTAACAGCACAATGGCATGGCGGTCCTTTCCAAAAGTCAGCTGATGTGCTGAAGGGCGTTTAAAAGTCCTTCAATGTAGACATGGAACAAAGAGAGGGAACCCTTAGCTAAACTAAAAGGGGAAACATCCCATTTAAACTTTGTTGTGGACTAACAACACTCTAACAACTAACTCCACAAAAAATATGTTTAATCACCACAAGAAAACTAGATTTAATCATGAGAGTCCTTTAATAAACCATCAAAATATCCTTTTCAATAAATTCAAACTGCAAATATATCTTTCTCAGAACAAAGACACTTTAACTTCCAGCAGCCCTCTACTAAGCTAAAGTACCAAGGTATAATTTTTAACAAACATGAATTTACTCTAAATACATCCTTTCAAATGATCTGAGCATCTGTTCAGATGAGCTAAATTTAGTGAAATTATATCTTGCAGCACTAACTTGTTTAACTTCAATCAACCTCTCAACGCCATCAGTTTAATTAACTAAAATTAAGTGGATATATATCATTTCAGTACCAACAATCAGCCTGTTCTGTCTGTAATCATGCCTTTGTGTTAAGGGTGAATAGTTCCATTAACCAAACTCAAGTTTCCCTGTTTATTTTTCAGAGCTAGTGTGTACAGCTGTCGCCTGTGTCCATTTTTCCACGTGGTGACTATCTGAATGACACAGACTATGAAAAACGCTTTTAATACACATGGATTTTCCCACTCATGCTAACCTATCAGCGCCAGCCAAACTGCAGTATGTAGATAATACAGGCACGCTAACCCTGCAGTGGCACAGGCTAATAATAGCGCATTAGCTTCCAGTGAGTTTTTTTGGAATAACAGAAGGTTTTAGTGCTATGAAGGAGTATAATATGGTCTGCACCCACAAGCTCAGGTTACTGAAGGGGTGGTTAGGAAAACAGGGTAAGTCATTATCGGAGTAACAACCTACTCTATTTAAATACTTTTAGTTGTTGAGTTGTTGCATTTACGTTTTAGGGTCTTAGCTGATTTTTAATGAGTAAATATGGAACTGGCTGTTGTGGAGCTTGAGTGTTGCAGACTCCTTCTTCAAGCCCAGATCGAGGGTATCCACACTTCTGATATCGCCCCAACTTCTCTGTTTTTTTACTAGCTGAGGTATTAAATTAACCTATAAATTCCCCCTCCAAAGTAACACTGCATCTCCACTTCCTCCTGCTTGTCAATGTGTCCTTGATAGGCACAGGATGTGGTGTTGTGGGGATGTGGGGGATTTGTAGTCCTATCAGCCTCCCCATACGCAGCCCCGATAAGGCTTGTGAGACAGGGACAGAGGAAGAGGAAGTGAGTGGGTTTACGGCAGGCCTATTTCCTGTGGAGCATGGGCCCATGTGGACGGGATTGATATGCCCCCCGTGGACAGCGGCGCTCTTGCCACACAGTCACTTCCTGAAAGAGGCAACCCTCTCTGGGGGTGACTTCCTGTAAGAGTATGACCTCTCTGCCTGAAGAGAATCTCAGTGGAACAAAGACCTGGGACTGCCCATGGGAGTTTGTGTGTACAATATGTATGCAGTGTGTGTGTTTTAACACTGCCACTCAGGCCTTTACTCCAAAGGTTATCACTAGTGAGAATCTCAGCCCCCAGTCCCTGCTCATCTCTTTGAGTTTCACTGGCTCGGAGCAAGAAGGGACGATCGGGTTGCATCCAAATGTGTGTGTTCATGAGTGTGTGTACAGAAAGTGGCATGCCTTGTGTTGCGCTGCAAACACACAAAGTAAACGTAAATGTTGCCCTCCGGCCCACCCTGCTGCTCTTGTGTTTACCTACAGGTATTTGTTATCTAGCCCTCTCTTTCCTTTTTTTCTCTCTCTCTCTCTCTAAACTCTTAGAAAAGCTTGCTGAGGTCTTTATCTCTCAGTCTAATCCCTATAGCAGGTATCCATGTCAAACAGACCAAGGGGAGGGGGCCTCAGGGGGCAGCATGTTTGGTCTGGGTTAGCCCTGGGTCAAGCTTTGGCCCGGTTGACACACATTAAATCCACCCTTTACCTCCATCCTACTGCATCCCAGGTTACTTGGACACCTTAAATGTTGCATGTTACATCTTTACGCTTAATGCTGAAACAGAATATTAAATTTTTTCAATTTCACTTTTAAATGAATAAACACCTGTATAAAGAGCAGGTTTGAATGTTAGAAGCAAAAGAGAGTTGCATGTGTCATATCGGGGTTATAAAATAAGCCCTAACAAAAAATTAAAGTAGCATCGACCCATATTCAAAGAATAAAAACATCCACAGGGATGCTGGTATTGACCAAAAAATGGCGCTACTGCTAGTGTTTGGCTGGCATGAAATTGGCTTTGTGTGGGTGTCGTTTGGAGAGCCGGCTGGTAAATTCTCCCGTTCTTTTGTTAGAAAAGGGGGGGCTCCATGCATAATGGTCTTAGCCAGGGAGGTCTGGAACTGTGTCCATAAATTGAATTATTTCAATTTGAGGGAGAGAGAGGGAGAGAGAGGGAGAGAGAGTGAGAGAATAATGGAGAGTGGCTGTGTGAGTTGAATTTACATGTGAACATATGCATGTGTGTTGATGGAGAGAGAGAAAGAGAGAGACTCATTTTTATTCTTCTACGTGGCTCACATTTACAAGTGAGAATATAAACCAAGTTGCAGGAGATTACAGAAGAGGCCAAATGTTACTTTGCAGCTAGAGTGGATAAAACAACCTTCGCCACAACAACAACTTCCTATTATTATTGGATTCTCACATAGAGATTAACTATACAAAAGAAAAAACTAATTATGTGCCTTTTCTAGGGATAGTAACACCTTCACAGACTTAAATTACTTTAATAATGACATTTGTGGGATAATATTTCTAAAATCCTGCCTTTTGCAAACTAACCCCTCGATCATATCTACATGTTGAGATAAAGCCGTCCCCCAGTGTCATTAATGATGAAATAACAGATATGTGTGTGTTTATGTGTATGTTTGGGTAGGGGTGGGGGTGGGGTGGAAATATTCCTGACACAATATAATCGACAGAGGACCATATGGCAAACTGGCAGCAAGCTATTTATCCTTATCCTCTTTGGAGGCTAAAATTAGCACTCCGCTGTTTGTAGCTTTAAGCTGGACTCCTGATAGGGCTAATACTAATAAAGGAAAAAAACAGCCCAGCTGGCACAACTTCTTCGCCTCCTTTTTCTGATTCCATCTTTTTCTCTCTCTCTCATACTAACTTTCGGTCCCCCCCTCTGTCTCTTTTCCCTCTTCACTGAAATACACCAATCTGACCTCCATTTTATGACCAAATCACGTTAATCTGACCATGAGGAATTGTATTAATATCATATAAGTGTTGCTTGAGCCAGGTTTCCCTATAAGCCCATGTGTCAGGAAAGCCAGGATTTCCTGAACACGGACCCCCTCGGCTAGCTTAAGAGCGTAGGATGATGGGGCTAATCTCTTTATCAAAAGCTTAAATAAACGTTGGTGCTCTGTGCATGTGTGAGTTGCTTATTTGTGTGTGTGTGTGTGTGTGTGTGTGTGTGTGTGTGTGTGTTTGTTCTTGTGTGTGTTCTTGTGTGTGCCAAGGGGCCAAACAATGCTTCTCCACTAAACAAAGGTGCTAATACCCTGACTTTTTGCTCACTCCATTCCTTCTCTCTCTTTCCTCTCATTCTTCCTCCATACAAGTGAACTACAGTATGTCGCCATCTATCCATCTACAATTAATACTCTTGGTTACTTCCTACATAAACAGTAGGAAAGCGCATGAGAACACTCATCTGGTCCTCCTGTCATCCACTGTCAGAGGTGATTGTCTGAATTCTCCAGCCTGCTATCAGGGCTTTCCCTGAAAAGTTAACATCTATCTGATCAGAGGCCTCCTGGGCCCTGAGCTCAGCTCCCTTTCAAGGGAGGAGGAGGAGGGAGGGCACAGTCAGCTGCTAGAGAAATGGAAAGACAGAAGGAGGAGAGAGAGTTTAAGGTTGTTTTATCGGCCAGATGTAATGCGGTGTGACACGCCAGTGATGAGTCACTGTGATTCCCTATGATCCTGTACTGGCCACGATTAAGAACCAGGGCATTTTCTGTCTATGAGAGCTTGTATGTGTGTCTGTGTATTGTGCATGAGTGTGTATGATTCCAGGCAATTTGGAGCTGAATTGGAAACAAACAAAATAAGGACTGGTGACAATTTTGGAATTTGTCACCATTCTTCGCTATGACAAGTTTCCCACGGCAAGAACACAAGACCCTCTACACAAACAACACAAATAATATAACAAGTAAATGAGCATGCTTCAACTTTCTTTTCATTTGTATGGCGAGTGAATTACCACATTTCTACTTGTTTACATTTGAAAATCAAAGCTAAAGAAGTCCCTTCCAAAAGGCAAATCCAGTAATTTCACAAAAGTGGCATCTTCTTTTAGGACATGATTACATGACAATGATGCAAATTATGGAGCTTCATACAGAAATAAACCTGAATGGAGTCCTCAGTTGACACTTTTCAAACACGACTGTGAATTTAGAGGCACTGAATGAAAACATATTTATGTTTAAATGTACAAATCATATGTGGAGAAGAACTTCTCTTATTCTAATTTCCACTTCCTGCACACAGACAGAAAAATATGTTGCAGATCAAATTTAAGAAAATGGTCTTTACCACGTTTGCACATTTAACTTTTATTGTCATAATCTCCCCATCCCAACACACAAGAGACATCTGCAATGCAAAAAGTGTGTGTAAATAGTATCTTTTAGCAAACACCAGTAATTAGATATAGGCATTTGGCATTCACGCCAGTCGCAAATTAAAGAAGAGTGCTTCCTGTAAACAGACAGCGAGAATGTGTCTACATCATTAGCGTGCCACAATTATAACATGGGAGCTAAAGATACATTTCCCTCCTGCTTGCACTCCCTCACTGAAGCAAATGAAGTAGAACCTCTTTTCTTTTTTTCAAATGAGCGGCTGTCTTTCTTGGAGCAGCGGCAAACTACATGGTGTGATCCACGTACATTTATAGGTAAAACAACGAAGATAAAATGCAACACAGGCAACTTTGTAAGAAATAAGAAACAAAATGATTCCAATGTTTTCCATTTGACAGACTTTATGAACAGAACACATCCTGAGTGCAAGGACTGAGTAAAGGCATAAGAGAGACTGGGGAAGAAGGTGGGAGAAGCTATTTCGTGTGCATGCATGTCATGAATGAATATGTATTTCATGTAAATTGTGCACACAAGGCATATTGTAATGGTCTGGGCTAGACTTTGCATTTCTTTGGTCATGCAAACATGCCCACATGTAACCAACAGACGGAGAGAGACCGACTGGGTGAATGCAGGGGAGATTTAATGTAACAGAGAGACAGGGTGAGACATTTTCTTCACCTCTGAATGTTATTACAGAAAGTCAAAAACGTGCGGGCGTAGTGAGAGCAAAAGACATATAGAGAGAAATGAGACCGAGGCTCTGAGAGAAAATAAAGACAATATATATATAATATAAGGCTCACATGATAATGTGTACACATGCTCAGCTACAAACGGCACATAAATCCCTAAGTCAAACACTCAAATAGCCTGACACCTTATCAAACTGTTTCATAACTATCATCGTCTCATAGACGAGACGTTCACTCAAGCCAATAAAACACAAGTTAGTGAATCTGACTGATTCAGCAGAAGATCTTTTCACATGTGAAAGGAGACAAAGGAGAGGAGCTGGTTGGAGAGGGTGGAGGAAGTTACTTTGTTTACTTGTATTTCTGATCCTTTCTTCCACACGACCCCAGTGGCCGGGTGACACCAGCCTTAATCCTAAAAGCAAACTGGCCCCTCACTGTGGGAACCTGATACAATTTCCTCTTTTTCGAGAGGGGCAAACTCAGGCCACTTCGGATTTGCTTATTGCGCACGAGGCAATAAAAAGTCATTGAGGGCTATCACTTTCTACGAGGCGAGTCACTACATGTTGGTTGACACATTGGCCGCCGCGATAGAGCGAGGTCGTAAAGATCTCAGTGAATCTGAGAGAGGGAGGTCGTGATTGGACACTAAAAGGACAAACATCTCTTTTCCCAGGTAACTACAGATAATATTGTTTGAGATGCAGTAAATCCAGTGGAGGCTGAATAAACATTCCTACTGGCAACGCTGAGTTGTCGAGGGATGTTTTCTCAAGTTGTTTTAAGATGCAATTACCCTTTATGCTTTTTAAATATTGATTTTCATAAACAGCATGTGAACTAAAAGTTAGGCTAATGCTCTTGCGACCACGCAGATATTAAAACGTTTTTAATCACATGCTTTTACACTTTTACTTTAACCTTCTATGGGACACATAGTGGGCTTCAGGTGGCCCGGCCACAACTCTCTCCCCTCTGAACTGGCAGAAAAGATATTGTCTGTCAAACACTGGATACACTGCTCCAGTCAGCATCAAAATGTTTTCACAGCATTCACTATGAGATTATCTTCCTTCCTCCTTATCTTACTCTCTCATTATGCTGTTTCTTTCTGTCTTTTTCTTTCACTTTTGTCTTCTTCCTCTCTCTTTTTTCCCCGTGTTCACGCTCTGAGGAAATCAAAGAGAGATTCTTGTTTGTGTCTGCCAGCTACTGTACTTACACACACACCTCCAGTAATACAGACTGCAGGGAACCACATACCTTTTATCTACCCACAGAGCCTCACATTTAAACAGATTACCAGGAAAGCTGGACATAAGACAATTACCGGACCGAGTATCTTCCTTAATAACATCTAGACAGCATCTAGACAACCTACATAAAAAAAGTGTAAAGTACTGTTTCTCTGCAGATTTATGAATTTTTAAGGCTGGGCCAAAAATAATTAACACTTAAGAGTTTTGATATGTACACAGATTAATGCTTTTTACATTAGTGTCTGGTTACATTATGATCACCAACTAGATGATAGTTCACCCACCATTAAATTCAACATTACAGCACTGCTGCGTTTAAGTATGTAAGAATTTTAAAACCGCAAGCTATCGAATTTATACTAAAGCTGTCATTGAATGTGTGCCAAAGCAACCAATACACATTCATTTTCCTATTAACAGAACATTTTTCAAGAGCAGCTAAAGGCTACTGGGAGAGAAAAGCTGTTCAGAGAGTGGAATACACACACACACACACACACACACACACACGCACACACAGTTCTCTCTTCCAGTCTACTGGACAATCGGACCAATTAATCGGTGACTTTGAGGGGGCCAAGTGAAGCCGAGTGATTGGATGAGCCAGATCTGGCTTCTGATTGACTGGCACCTCTGTCAATGTCCTCGTTTGCTCGCCCCGGCCCTGGAGACTAGCCAATGAGGAGACAGAAAGCAACAGCCTCTCTGTGGCCTGACCTTGTTGGAGGCTACAGAGGTTGGAGGGTTGAAGGATGGATGGATGGATGGATGGAAACATCAGGAATATTTTGGCCAGTGAAAATTATATACAATGTTTCAAAATGAATGGGGCAAAGCTGTATTAGGATATCATATTAAAATAAATATCAAAATAGAAAAGCAGACTATCCAAATGTTTTAGGGTCACATCCTAAACAAGGGACAGACCAAGTGTCACATCCCCCAGCTGGGATTCACACTAGCAACTGTTCTGGCAAAGATTCCCATCTTCAGCCATTAGGGCACCACAGGTCTTTTCATTTAAGTGATACTTTACAGTATATTACCGATCTACTTGTTTCCTTCCATATTTTACAGGGTTCATTCATACATCAAAGTTGGATTTATTCTAATCATCAATTATAATAAATATGCAGGAATTTTATTGTACAGACTGGAGCAATTAGTTCAAGGATAACAAGACCTCATGTAGCAGAAATTAACTACTATATGAGACTATGAGCTACACATATTAGACTTAGACACAGTTCAGGTCGGTCAAATAGCAAATATTTGATATATTGACATTGTTGAGCATTCATCCAACTACACCAGCCAAAAAAAACTCTCAGAGCTAGATATCAGACCAACAACCGGAAATCTCAGGCCACTACTCAGACACTAGAAATGTATGCAGACACTAACACATTGCCTTACAGGGAGCTATGTGCCTTGGCGCAGCACACTGTACTCTTCCCAAACGGTCTGGGTAATTGGTGATACATATCTAATATCGCCAGTCGTCACCTCACTCCCTGGATGTTTCTGACAAGCAGAGAGGGAAACCCTGTAGCTTTCAAAAACAGAGCAAACACTCTGCCCCACTCCTCTGCTCAACTTCAATCCACATCGCTGCAGCTGGTGAAGATTCAGTGCCTGAATGTTATTCTGTTTGCCTCGCACGAAAGGCCCTCGGAGAAGCCAAGGGGTGTCCTTACAAATTCACACAGGCAAAGAGGAGTACTTTATACTGGGAGAAAAAAAAGAGAGGGCCCGCTCATGTCCATGAGGGACCCCCCTCCATCGCAGGCCTATATGATCTGTTGGCTTTTCCTCTGTCCTTCAAGCATTACTCTTCACAGTGAAGCATGATCCAAGGCAACAACAGCTACAATGCGGCTTCACCAGTGGGCTTCTGGGTATTAAACAAAGGGCTAGCTAGCAAACATCTGGGCTAATAGAGTGGGACTAATTAACTACAGGGCCGCTCTCCGACTCTCGCTGTCGAAGCTTGCTGGATGTTAACAAAGACCTCCCAGAGAAAGGGAGGAGGGAAAAATAAGAGGCTTTCTTCTTTCTCTGCTCTTTTAGAGAGAGAGGAGACACCCAGGACTTTTAATGACATGTGTGAAACAAATGTGATCCTCCCTCCACTTCTTCTGACTGCCAGTGGAATTCAGTGCTACAAAATACCACTGGCATTGTGGTCAAAGCATAAACACTTATAAGAACTCAGCATGTGAGCATTGTCAGCACATGCAAAAATAAAAATTGTTTTTAAATGCTGACATTCTTACTGACACTGACAAATCACTGCAAAACACCTGCTGATGAATAAAAGGTCAAAGAAAGATCTCATTTAAAAAAAATCACATGATTACGTTATTGACTACTTTGCATTAGAAAGAGTATCTTCTCCTGCAATCAAGTTCAACAACATGTACATTCAACATGTAGACCTCTGGTCTTACGTAATGGAGACTTCCTCACGGTTCCTGTAGCTCTTGGATTTGAGAGTGTGAGCGCTACATTTCCGGGTAGAAATGGGGATTTTTATACTAGTGGGCAGTGAACCGTTCAGAGAAGAGGGCAGAGCGGAGCATGTGTTTGTCTCAGGAATAGCCTCAGAAAAAAGGCTGAAAGGAGACTCGAGTTCACTAGTTAAAGGCCTTCGAACATCCAGCATCCTTTCTCTGAGAAGAAGAAAGAAGAAGGGGACAAACGATACAGAGACAAACAGGGAGGAAATAGAGAAAGATTGAGTGAAGGATGAGGTGAGGAAGGAGAGTAAGAAGGTGGCTTGATAGACTGAGGAGGAAGAGTAAAGCGGGCGGACTGAAGGATAGATGAGAGAAAGGAGAGAATGAGTAAAGGAGAGAAAGATGGCCATTAGCTGTTCAGCTCTACAGGCAGAGGGAAGAAAAGGAAGAAAGTGGAAGAGAGAGAGAAAGGTCAGTGAGAAAGCAATCTGTGAAAGGCAGAAGAGGTGGGGAAAAATACTAGAATGAACATGAAGAAATAAGGAGGAGGAAATAAGAAAAGGAGGAGAGGAGTAAAGATAGAGATGAGCAAGGAAGGAAATGAAACTGAGGAAGAAAGATGAGAAGAGAATGGAAGAGAAAAATAACATGAGAAAGGAAGAGTGTGAAAGATAAACAAGATAAGGAAAGAGAATAAAGGAGGGATGGAGAAAGAGGAAGAGCTAAACAGAGTCAGAAAGAAACACCACAAAGATGAGAGAAAAAGATGACAAGATGAAAACAAAGAGGAAAAACAGAGATGTAAAAAAGTGGAAGAGAGAAAGATGGGGAAGAAGGAGAGAGCGAAAGGAACAAAGAGAGGTGAGAGAAAGGGAAAGAAGAAGGATAAACAAAGGTAGTGTTTTAGAGCGAGTGGGAGGCATGGAAGAAAATAGGGGGAGGAGAGAGAGAAAAGCACGGGGGTTCACAAGTAGAGAGAAACCGACTGAGAGCAAAATGAAAGAGCGAGACGCGAGAGTAGGTGGGAGACAAGGGAAAACTGGAGAAGAGAGGGAGGATGCGAAGATGAAAGAGCGAGAAAGAGGGAGGAGAGACAACAGGGTGAAACTGTCAGAGAGAGAGCGAGCAAAGTGCCAAACAGATAAATAACCAGCTTACTGGGATTACCAAGTGACTGACACACAATTTACCAGAGCCAATATGACGTGGCAGTGATAGCTCTTAACCCATTTAAACCTGAAAACAGTCCAAGATGTCCTCCGGTATTTACTGCTGTCACTGTGTCCTGATGCTCTACACTCTGTGTGTGTGTGTGTGCGTGCGTGCATGTGCGGGTGCGTGTCTGTGTGTGTGTGTGTGTGTGTGTGTGTGTGTGTGTGTGTGTGTGTGTGTGTGTCCAGAAACACTACAGAAACAAAGCAATCACACATATAAATGCAGAAAGCAGGGTGTCTGCAGACATTAGAAATAGGTTGAAAGAGCTGTTTAACGCTACCTAGGTTGATTCTTTCTGAATTAAGAAAAAATATACTACATGGCTAAAAGTATGTGAACACCTGAACATTACACCTGTATGATTTTCTTTTTTTTGCCACACAATACAATACTGGACGCTTATGGTAATGAAACTGATAACAAATATGGCTGAAAAAGCAGATTTTAGGTAATTTTGTATCTTAAATTTACTTAATTTAGCAAACATGTTTCAGGACCCGGAGATACCCTGATACCTACATACGTGCATGGGTCCCAACTCTCGTAACACTTGGACAAATCAAAGCACCTCATTCATTGCACTGACACACACCAACACACATACACATGCACATGTATACAATTACTTCCCCACATTTTACCCTCTGATGAAATTCAACAACAAACAAAAACCTACAATAGTGGGGATGATGAGAGAGAGAGAGAGAGAGAGAGAGAGAGAGAGTGAGAGGAGGCAGGCCAACATAAGGAGTGGGCCTATAATTGGAAAGATGTGAAAAATGAAGTGTCAGTCTGGTCAATAACGGGCAAAGGTCACAGAAGCAGGAACCCAAACTCGGCACAGAGCACGCTCATTAGAGCGACCAATCAGATCTTGCCTGGCTGCCCCAGACCATTAGTCATCAGAGGTAGAGGCATGCACATACACACACACACACACACACACACACACAAATATTGCTTTGTCTACTCGTTTCACTGTAATTTCACTCTTTTTTGTATCAGTCTGTTCTCTTCTCCTCTTCCACATCATCTGTCTTTTATTTTTATCTCCACTCATGTCTCACCTCTCAGTCCCTCAGCTCCTCTGTCGAGCATTAATGACGAGTGAGAAAGAAAGACAAACAGTACGTGTGAGAGAGAGAGAGAGAATGTGTGTGAAAGACAGAAAGAGAGAGGATGAGACAGAGTGTGAGACGAACAGAGAGACAAAGAGAGACAAGAGAGTGTGTGTTGACTATATAAATGGCCGCTCATTGGAGTGGAAGGCATGGCGGCGCTCTCTGCTCCCACCCAGGCTCTGCCTTCTGGCACTGGCAACCCTACAGACTGCTCGCCTTGACTTCGCCTTCAATAATATATGAAGTTGCTTTTTTGCCTACAGTTTATTTGCAACCCCCCCTCCCAACACCATCACCAACCCACTGCTGCCTTTTTCTCTCGCACAGACACACACACACACACACACACACATATTCTTAGAATGCATACACATCCAGCCTCAGCAGAGTTATCTGGTCCAAGGAGTGTAGACAAATGTTAGACCCTTTGAGGCTAAACATAATATTATGAAAAGTCAAGTAAATCTTAACTAAATTATATGCAAATTTTACACGTTTAGTTAACAATTGCTACCTATAGAATTCTAGTCTATGTTCAAGTGCATAGACTGTCAAAGTTGCAAGCAACCTGTAGTAATGGTGGCAAGCTTCAAAGCCATTGCTTTGAGAGATATGATTAATCATTAATGTCAAAAAGGCATCTTTCTTTTTAGCTTTCATTTCCTCAAACAGGGGCATGCAATCCTTTTACCAATACTAAAACATGAAAATCGCTATCTTAATCTTATGACAAGTGGATCATATGACAACAGAAAAGAGAAAGAGAGCAGAAAGAGCCACATACTTTGTAGAGAGAGTTCTGCAAACTATGTAGTCAAACAGTACATACTGTACAATATGAACTGTGTAGTCTGGGATACAATAAAAGCAGGAGCACACAAACGCATCACATACACTTGCAATTAGATGTAGAGCTTGCTAAAGGAGTGTAGCGTGAAAGGAAGACAGAAGTCGCTCTCTAGACTTGGGTACGAGCCATCTACCACACCATGTCTGCTCTGCCAATGTGTCCCTGAGCAAGACAACGAATGCCTTCCATGTCCAAAAACGATCTTATAAAGCTGACCGTGACCTCTGACCTCTCTGTGAGTTCACTGTAGCAACTGTTGCAAAAACCTAATCCCTTTTCAAACATCCTGAATAAGCCTGTCAGACATCTGAAAAGGTTTTCTATCATGTATTTGATGTATATGATATAATGTAGCAGATGAAATACACTCAGCACATTGAGCACCTCCCCTTCTGCTCCACCTGATTAATAAGAAAAAGATGGAGACAAAGAAAGTCTTACCCTGTTCGCTGCTGTTGTCGCCACTGTGCGATGTGTGTCCGCCGCTGGACGGTCCCGGCGTTCCTCCAGAGCGTGTGGACGCCGTGTCATCATGATCTCTGTTCCAGGACGTCTGTCATAGAGAGAGAGAGAGAGAGAGAGAGAGAGAGAGAGAGAGAGCGAGAGAGAGAGAGAGTTACTCTAACATCAGTTTATCAGTGTTTTTCTTCCATTATTAGTTGTGTTTATGTTGTGTAATCAGAATGTTTCTTTACATTATGTGGAAGGAAGTCCCCACACATACTCAAAAACTCACACTCCAAACAAAATTCATCATATACCAACTCTCAGCCCAGTCACGCAGTGTGTGTGAGCCCCCGCAACCCTCTTATGGAATGAGGATTATAGGGGCTCGATGAAGAGAAAGGCCCAGACGAATAGCGAGCGAACATGTTGTATTAGTTCCCAGCTTTCTGAGGCATGCAATCCATGGCTGCCTCCATTTGGCTCAAACCACTAGCAGATGAAAATACAAAACAGCTACAACTTAAGATAGGCCGCAGCGAGCGCCAGGGAGTGATGTCATCCAAGCAGACCAGAGAGAGAGGTAAATAACTCAAAGTATTGCTACATAAGTATGAATCCTCTGTTTTGTCCAAAAATGTAACACAAAATGGATGACCAATCCCACTAATGTAAACTAAAATGTAATTTTGGAAAGCAGAGCCAAGACAGAGACATACCCAAATAAGATGAAGGTTTCCCACAATCTTCTATCAAACACAAAATTAAACAAAAATACTGCATGACCAATCAAACTGAAGCTGACTTAAAACTTTATATAGACAAATGAAAAACTCGAGGCATTACCACGGAGTGGAAGTTCATTCCTTTCTCTACGAGTTCAAGAAAAATAACAGATGAACACAAGCAGCTGACTAGACAAAAGAGACCCGGGAGGCCTGGGTTTATATATAGTAAGGTGTGTATGTGTGCGTGTATGTGTGCGTGTATGTGTGTGTGCTTGTGTGTGTGTGTGTGTGTGTGTGTGTGTGTGTGTGTGTGTGTTTAAGGATAAAGGACAGTCGTAGGCCAGAGTGTCAGCTGCACACCAGCAGCAGGGGAGCAAATGGTCCAGACAGAAGGATAAAGGGAAGACACACATACAAAACACACACAACACACACACACACACACACACACACACACACACACAACAAATAGGTACAGGTAAGCAGACATGACATACAAACACATACAGTCAGATATATAATATAGACATATAATATATAGAATATTAAGTTTCCCTCACACACACACACACACACACACACACACATTTACAGAAACATAGATATACATAGACGCTGCATAAAACAAACACACGGGCACACACACTCACAAGCTGCTACATATTATTGAAACTTAACCAGATGTTACCTTTTATCTCTTAGTGCCTCTGAAAAGTAACATTAGCACTGAGGACAGGAGAGGAAAGAGACTTTAAAATAGAAGGAAATGGAATCTAATGTCTTATCACACGCAGCTGGCTTTCACAAGCAAACACGCAACAAACAAAACAGGCACACACAAACACTCGAGCCTGCTCTGCCGCCCTCGTGAGCCTATCTTTGCTCTGTCAAATCAAATGAAGCAGATATCAAGGGGCAATGTGGTGTTTGCATCACGCTTCTAGGGCTACGTGACGAAATGAGTGATAGAAACCCAGATGGAGGAAGAGAGGAGGGAGAAGAGAGAAACACACTGGGGAACAACTGGTTTCAATTGGGATGCTACAAGCAGCGCTGACTCTGCGAAGGAGGATTTGGAGTCGAGTTTAGAATTATGAAAAAGAAACAGACATTAAGTCATGACACAGGGTTTGTTTTAAACAAAATGTAGAAGGAATAAAATAACAGAAAAGAATATACAAGTCAGCAAATTCAACACATTTGGGGTCTATTAGAGCCCGTTTGATGTTCCGGGGCTATGAAATTATAATCCAGTGCTTACATGGACGATATAATCGTTGTTTTCCAAATTAGGCTTTGAGGCTTTGCAATAAAGAGGAAAGTCACTGCACAAAGACATGACTAGGATGATGATTGGGTAGATAAACGTTGATTTTAACGGGGATAAGACACCAAGGGGGTCTTTTCTCCCACTTCTTACAAATTCTTTTTTTGCTGACCGTAGAACGCTGAAAAATGAAACACCAGTGCATGACCGAGTAACTCCAGAGAACATCAGAAGTGAGGTAATCCAGACCACATGGTCAGCACGCAAACAGTTAACTCTGGCTTCTGCCAGCTCCTCCAAAAGTGCAGCTTTTAAAAATGAGCAGATCTTGTTTATTCAGAGCTCTGTGAAAAAGAAAGAAAGCACAGTAACCCCGGGGATGTCAAACGGCAAGTATTAAAAAACCCAAGAGAATCAGCGCGCAAAAGGAACATGTTTTTTCATTTCTTTTTGTTTTAATTCCGTAACAAATTCCACTTGAAAATATAATTAGAAAGTGGAGGGGGAAATGGCAAACTACTGCATTAGCTGTAATTGAACAAAAGAGCGCTTTGCCTGCTGGGAGGTGGCCGCTGAGGCCCCATGGGAAAGGGGGCGGGGCTGAGACAGGGCCTGGTGGCATCTCCGCGGGGACAGGGACTTTATTTATAATCACAGGCCGCCCTTGGACGGAACAGGCCCGGCACTGATCTAACACTCAATTAATACACACGGCTGAGATCACACAACACACACATACCAGTACACACAGGTCACACAGCACGTGCACACACACCATTACACAAATATACGATGTCACACGGTAAAAAACGTTTTTGGTCACTTAGCTTGTACACATACACACACACACACACACATACACACGCTAACTCACAAATACCTTTCATCTACCTTATGCAAACACATCACAGCACCGCCATACTCACAGTCCCTGTTTAACAAAGGACACACCTTGACCACAAGACACACAGTGACAAAAAAAACACACACACCCTGTGCCAACAAGACTGCACACAATGTAGAAGTCCACCTTCAAAATATGGGATATGTAAATCTACAAGATGAATAGATGCATAAACAGAAAGCTTGAGCAAACAGAGAGAAAGAGAGAGTTGTCCCTCTGCACACATAACTACACACTTGATTTATTCTATTTCCCCTTAATGAGCCGCCATGGTCTCTCTCTCTCTCTCTCTCTCTCTCTCTCTCTCTCGCGCGCGCTTTCTCTCTCTCTCTCCCCCTCTCTTTAACTCTTTCTCACTCTTGCTCGCTCTCTCCTGTGCGGGATGTAGATTAATTCAATGCTTAATTGTTTCGTAAATTTAATTTTCCACATTCTATTCTGCCTAGCTTTAGCTAAAGTTCTTAAATCTGCCGCGCCGAGGGAACCCTATTTGGAAGCCATGCATACCTTTTATTCTTTTTCTTTTTTTTTCCTTACCATTTTTCTTCCTTCCACCACCCTAATTCACCATGAAAAGATTTTCCTTGCTGGAAATTCTGATTCCACTATGATCGGTGAGGCATTCCAATCCAATGCATTCTCATTGTGCCGCGTCTAAGATGCGAGGGGGGCTTCCCTTTCTCGCTGTGCCAGGCCCCATATCATACAAGCGCTCATGCAAGAAATGTTGCCTTGCCAATTCATTTGCAATAATAAAGAAAATGGTTAAGGTTGTTGTGCTTTGCCCCCTCCCCTCTCCTCTTTCCTCACTCTGAAATATCTTTTGTGATGATATGGATATTTACTTTTCGCTCTGTGCCAGCGAGCGTGCAGGAATAATCATATGTGCATACTTAACGGCACAGACATAAATATCCAAATAACCCCACACACATACTGTACACTCTTCAGTGGTGGTACATCTGAATCAAAGATGACAGTTGGGCTACTCCATCCCCCAGAATGCTTTGGTGCATATGTTCTCTGCGATTGTTTTCTTTAACACCATTTTTGACCTTTGCAGCAGCACTGCTTCCTCAAGTTGAAATCTGCGAGAATGCCATAAGTGCTGCAGCAGCGAGATGGCCAGCAATAACTCCGGACACATTCTCCCACTCAGCTGAATGCTGGTGGGGAAGCTGTTAGTGAAAGGGGCTGAAAGGCCAGCTATTGTAAACTCTTGTTTACTTTGCTTTCCACTGTGACTAGATAAAGCAGGATCTGCCTCTCTGATAACCGGCCAGGCAAGTGCTTGCCCAACTACCTCCGCTTTCTCTGCTCTCTCCACCCCTCTCCTCCCCTCGCTGCAATATTAGTGCTTCCAAAATGAAAAGAGGGGCTGATAATGGTATGCGTGGTGCAAAAAAAAAAAAAGGACTGAAAGAGCAAAAGACCCTCCTCCCTCCCATTCTGTTCTGCACCCCCCTTTCTCCCTAACTCTTCACAATAGACAAAGAAAGAAGAAATAACCTTATAATTGCTGAAGGGGGTGAGAGAGAAAACTGGATTTGGTCTCTTGAGTAAGTAAAGTATGCTACATTGAATAGCCGTCAGGTACTCTTCAATCGGCTTTTTAAAACTGGTGGGTTAACCTCATAGAGACAACCAAAGATAATTACATGTTTGAGATAATTACCAGAGCTTTCAAAGTCCATTTAGATGACACTCGCGGAAACTGACAAAGTGATTTTCTTTCTCTGTGGCCTCTTCCACTTCAGCTCTCGCTGCAGACTCCTTGTTTACTCTCTGTGAGCTGAAATCCAAACAAAAACATTAACTCGAGGGCTCTCCCCTCCGCGCTATCTAACCCTAAACAAAGCATATTTCTTTTTATTCAGTTGTGAATGAAAAGGCAGGCGTAATTTCTTAATGACATGTTTCGCTGTGGTTTCTTTTCGTTAGCCTAGCCTAGCTTGACTTGCAGCCGCTGCGCTGGGATGTTCTTGGTGGATCCCTTGGAGACGGGCTGTTTGTGACGGCGGCCATTGTCAGAGGCTTGCAGGGGGTTAAGGGGGAGAGGAACTTTCCATTAGCTAAGTACACATGTGTTAAGCCAGGTTATTGTTTACTTAGCCAAAGAAACCACAGCAGGCCTTGGGGACAGACATGGCAGCCCATCATAAGTAACACGAGACACAAGCCAAGAACTTTATTTGCAATTGGGATTTTGTGGCTATCACAAGAAAATAGCTATGACACAGTGTGTCTCCACTAAGCAATAGTTTCCAGCAATACTACATGATTGAAAAACAACTAATAAATCAACTGAAAAAAACTCCAGAACCTAGTACAAAAAAAGTTGATGTCTAAAAGTGTATAAAAGTATATAAGAAGCTCCTGACACTCTTGTTCTTTGAAGTCACCCTGGCCTTGATTTGCTTAATCAGAATCACCCCTACTTGCTATTCCACCACAATAATGAAGAGGCTAAGAAACACACAAGTCACGTGGTCACCTCTTTGTATCACTTGTTGAATCCCTAACAGCCGCCCTGCATTCACTCCCCAATGGAAAAAAAGGGGAGTTCAGGGGAGGGGAGGGAGGAGGGGGTGTAGAGGAGGGAGGGGGTGAGTGGGGGTCAAACCTCTCCTCTATTCAACTACAAAAGCTGCTATTACCAACAATCACAACGAAGATTCAAAAGTCTGTATTACGATCAGCAGCGTGCCACTGTAGGAGAGAGGGGGAATGAAAAAGAGAGCGAGAGAGAGTGCGTGCGCCTGTATAGTCGGCTGTAACTTGATCCATACTTCAACAAGAAGCGGATAGATTAGCGATAGTGGTGTACTGATTAGGAAAATAGTGGCTGACCCCAGCGGTCAGGGTTTCCATTGAGTTAGGAGGGGAGGGGGCCAGGGGTCACTCTTTGACCGCCAGAGTTACCTAAACCAACACTGCTGGGTCTCACTGACCTGGAAACCAGCACTTGTATGGCATAACAGTGCCAATTGTTGGGAAAAGATACCGCGATAGCGCTATCAAGAGTAAATTCTTACACAGTGACCACAACACTAAGCTCACACAAGCAGGGTTTGTTTAGGAAAGATTGTGTGGGACATGAGAAAAACAGCGGATCCTAAACGTAGATGGTATTTTAGATTGTGGGCTATTTCACATTGTTTTTACATGATTTCAACAGCAAAATCAGTGTCACAAAAGCCTCTATAACATAAAAATACCTCTTCACTAAATTAACTCCACAGGTCAACTGCTGAGCATTCATAATCATTTAAGACTTTCTCACATCCACAAAAAGGCAGGCAGAGAATATTTTTAAGGGAAATCTCAATTATTTCCAGCCCACTTCAGCGTGCATGGCTCAATCAAGTAGAGGAGCTCTTGAGACTTGGAGTGAGTCCTCAGCACTATTAGTAGTGTTCTGCTCTACAGCGGAGAGCCGAGGCCCTCGGAGTTCATTAGCAAATTGCTGCGCCCTTCCCTGTGCTCTCTGCGCAATTAAAGGCAACTGTGCAAATGACGTACAGCGGCGTGGAAATAGATCCCTGCTTCTTTAGACTGAGGTGAACATGTGTGTCAGGCAAATAGGGATGTAATCAGCAGAGTGACTGTTGCCACATTTCCACAACAAGAACTGAGACAGACGCAGCCATATTTAGTGTGGACACGAGCCTTTCCACATTAAAGGCCTCTGCAAAATTCACTCAGAATAATGGAATTTTATGTTTATATACAGCTGAATGTATAGGTCTAATGGGGCAGCTGGAAATGTGCTGCTCAAGTGAAGAAATGAGGCAAACGTGGTGGGAAGCTCTACAGGGAGCGGCAGGGAAAGGGTTAAGAAAGTCCAACTGGTGCTAACCAGTCACTCCACTCACATAGCACCTGAGGGGGGTGCTGCATTTATCAGGCCAGTCTGAACACACATATACACATAGCAGTGTACACACACACAGACATACACAAATGCATACACTTGTAGACACATGCATGCACACTGTTCGTGCACATTTGCACACACACACACACACACACACACACACACCTATACACACAGACACACACACACCTACACAGAGACACACACACACACACACACACACACACACACTCACACCTATACACACAGACACACACACACATACACACACCTACACAGAGACACAGAGACACACACACAACTTCACACAGAGACATACACACAAACACAGGAGGGTGAGCCCAAACTGGCTGGGCTGCATTCACAAGCCAGCGCAGAGCCTCTCTGACTTTTTCACCTCTCAGCTATGCTCTGCTTTCTTTTGAAAGGGGCGCTCAGCGTCCCTCCATACTCGCCTGTAAAGAATATTCTGAAAATTACTGTCATGACGCAAGGGTGCATAATGCAGCAAGAAAGTCAGCGTTGCTGGATTGTTGAGTTTAATAAATTCAAAGTATTTTTTTCCTCTGACAATTTTTTTCCTCCTCTGCTACAGTCGCCTCACTGGAATAAATTGGTTTATGAATAAATGAGCCTGCTTTCTCAGTCTTGTTAACATTGTTCTTTTGTGCAAATTCTCAGCATTTTTTTCCAGTCCACTTCAACTTCATGCCTGAGGGCATATATTAAAAATACATATGGAAAGGGATAATGCACACACAACGCAAATTTGTTAAGGATGTCACTGCCTAACAACTGCAGATAAGATGTCACATAAAAATAGCCCACGAAACTCAAAATATATATATTCAGCAGCAAGTAAGTTATGGAGTGTAGTGCCATTAGATTGACAATATAAGTATTCAGCAGTGAGAGGCATGCACCCTCTGCCTGTTAGGATATACCCATTTACACACAGCCTGCTGTTGTGGACAGTCTCCATGTTATCCTACTGGAACATCAGTCAATCCCTCAATATTACACATCTGTCAAAAAGTTTCTTCTGCGTTGTAATGCAAACTATCTATGCCTGTAGGTCATTTATATTATTCTGTCATATCAGCGTAAACAAAAGCTTTTAAGTTTTGCCCTGAATTGGATATATGTAGGGACCATCATTATATTAAAATAGGCCATGTCTTCATCTTACAGTCAATTAAAGATCTGCATCAGTGCCTCAAGCACAACATAATTTTCTTCATATACCTAGAAACCCAAGGGTTTTAACAGACTCTATTTCCATATCTATATAACATAAGGCTCCTGACCTATCTATTAAAAAAAAAAAAAAACTTTGAAAACTGAATCCCCGAGAGAATACAACATCCCTTCAAAGAGACACTTAAATGCACAAGTGGCGTCTGTGTTATTTAATTCTGTTCCTGGATTAAATGAAGTATAATCTTCCGGGTGATCTTTCTCATTTCCATAATCAGACATAAGGGCCGGGGATGGCATGCGCGGCGGGGTGGGGGGCTTCCCACTCGGGCCCCAGTCCGCTCACAGTCCTGCCATTCAGCCCATAAAAGCCGATGGCTGCCTCTCTCTCTACTCAGACCGGCCACTCAACCATATGGAAGTCCGCGGATTTAAATTATTAAGCCTAATCGCTTCATTACTTTTTATGTCGGACTATCCAACTAATCCCTTTAATTTGGCCACTTGATTTTTTTCTTCTCATCGGTATCCATAGACTATATAGCCGCCACTCTCCTAAGCCATTCCTTGAAACTCTTGGGTAGTTTGACTTATTAAAACAAGGTCTCATAGTCTACAGCCCTGTCTCCTACACAAATGACTCGAGCTATTAATGGCCGAAAATCCAGATTTGCATAATTCTAATCATCGGTTGCTGTTATCATTATTTAACGGCAGTGTATGGACCATTAGGGTCATGCCTGCACGCACACTACAATGTCCCCGGAGTACCAACACTCAGTGGAGCACATAATGAAGGCTGTGGTTATCTCTGATATCGGCACAAAAGAAAACACTCCCTAATCTACCTTTAATACGGTGCTTCTATTGCTTTTAGAAAACAACCCTTATTGGTACTGGATCTGTGCGCTCTGAGCGAAATAAAGGAGGAAGAGAAGAAGGGTCTCGATAAGCAATGTGCACTCATGTCTAAGGAAAAATACTGACAAGACGCGTAATGAACCGTGAACTCCACAGTGGAGAAACCAAGGCACCTCAACCACAGTGTGCAGCCCATCCTGCTGCTGCTCTCCTGGGCTAGACAACAGAGAGGAGCTGATAACGTTTCGCTTTGGTTCAAAAAGACACAGAGAGGAAAGAAAAATGGAGAGAGGCACTAAATTAAAATCGACATGAAACAGGTCAAGTTTATGGCGATGCTTTTTCGAGCTAATCTTCCCAGGTCGGTTCCGGGTTCAAGTCTTAATGGGCCAATAATAGCAACATTATTCAGAAAATTTTTCATTCCGATGGATGGAATGTAAAACGGCCTTAATCATATGCAAATAACAGCGCAGCGGAGTAGTGACCCAGAATAGCTGAATAGCCAGCAGGGAGAACACACACACACACACACACACACACACACACACACACACACAGAGGGAAAGAGAGAGATGTAGGCTACCTGATCAAGGGCCACCGATGATCTTGTGATTTCCTCGCTGTCAGATTTGGACCCGCCCTCTCTGTCGTCTATGACCAAGTCGATGGGCATTTTGCCTTTCAAGCAGCTGATGTACCGGTGACAGAAATTATCACACAGCTCGTGAACCTTCAGAGAGAGAGGAAGCAGAGGCGTAACACACTCACCCAAAAGGGACATCATCATATACGACTGACATGTGCGACCACAACACAGCCCCAACTCTCTCTCTCTCACTCACACACATATACATATACACACACACACACACACACACACACACACACACACACACACACACACACACGACAGCCTTTGACATGCAAAAGAGATTTTAGGCAATTTGGCAAACCCAAAGATCACAGCACAGTTGTTGCATCTAAAATATTTAAATATTTTAAGAGTTAACAGAGAAGCATGACTGAGTGATCGCTGACACTATATTACCGTTTTGGCACTGTAATAAATAATTAGGCTAAATATGGTCATAAATTCATTTTTTTCTCCAAAAAGTTTTTTTTTAATCTAAAATTCTAAAGGCTAAGGTGTGTCCAGTTCCCGTGCCGTGCCGTGGCAGTGCGCTCCATCCGGACTGTGATAGTAATTTTATTTTTTCTCCTCTCAAAATAGAGATATCCTCGAAAATTGACAGTGACAAGAGGGCTCAGGGGCTACAACGCACTCAACACCCGTGTTAAATTCATCATCGGTGCCCCGGGTAGTGGCCATTAGAGGAGGGTGACCCGCTTGACTGACATTTAAGGTAAACTGTTTAATTCCGTCGACTTATTACATTATCGCTGCCAATGCGGAGCATCTTATCACCCGAGAAGCAAACATATCAGATGGGCAGAGCAATACAGATAACTGCAAATCAACTCAAACTTGATTTACATATACATGTTATTTATAGTTGCACAGTATACAGTTTACAACCTCTTTTTTTACAGCACAGGTTGCATAATCTGAGAAGGGCCGTGCATGGGAAGCAACTTTTAAAGACTAAAACTTTTAACAGCTTTCATAATATTCCATAATGTTACAGTCTGGGTTAAAGTTGACTGTACATGCTACTGTATTTCATCTGATACGGAGACAAATCAGAGTTTTACACCCACTACTCCCTCTATTCACAGATGGCTGCTGGGGCCTTTTTGCCCTCCACAAAGAATCATTTCTAAAAAAAAACCCGCAAAGTTCGTCTATGTTTCACCTTGCATGCAATTTCTGCCAGCATTAAACTTCATTAAAACATGCGGGGAGATTTGGCCACAGAGATATCCGTTCCAGTTGTAACAGCTTGCGTCGTGATTAAACGCGGAAGAGAACTGGCCCCTTGATTGATTTTGACGCTAATTATAACCGACTAGCAAAAATACATTTTTGCAAATACAGCCCATAGGTCTAAAGTGGCACACCGGACAGAAATGGCGAGAGAATATTACCTTCTCCAGCTCCAGAAGATGAAATCGTAAAACTTGAATGGCTTGAATCATCTGAAAAATTAAAATAACAATGAAAAATGAGCTGCTCAGATCTTTTGGTATTAAACAGACACGTTTTTCTCAATACAAGTAACCACAGACGAGGAAAATATTCATATGAATGGATTTTATGTGGAACTGATATTAAACTTTGACGTTATTGCAATATGGAGAGCAGGCATACAGTACATGCTGGTGCTGCAATAAGCCTCAGAGTCAGAGATCTATTAGCCACCAACTAGTCGTGAGGAAAACGTAACTGTCACATCACATTCAAAGTACCAAGCTGTACAAAGTGAAAAGCATGAATAGAATAACTTTCCAGGCAGAGTTCAAAGGTTTGTGTCAGCTGTAACAGCAGCCCTTCATCTACAGATACAACCGGGGGCCATCATGATATCAAATCCAGGGAGAGGAACAGCACCTCCAATCCTGCTTTGACTTCTCAGAACCGCATGGCTCTCTGACACATACAACCCGTCAATAAGCATGCAAATAACAGCTGGTACATAAAATACTCTGGGAAAAAATAGAAAATGTAATTTGTCACATACAAAAATATAATGTTTCTTACCAGATTATCCAATTCTGGATTTGATGAAAATAAAGGCTTTTCTGCCCGGATCTAAAAGCAAAAACATTTTCACAAAATATATTAATATATGATACAGTTATAAATATTGTATAACGTAAGGTTACATGTAGCATGCAAGTGCACGTAATGGTGTAGCCTATTCATTCATACTTTACGCACAGCAAACACACTATGAAATTTTACAATGAAACATTTTAAGTCACTTTTCTTTATTAGTGAATGCCATTTTATTTTCTCTGAGTGCAGGCTTAACTCTACGCACAAAAGCAAGAGCTCCACACTTAACGCATGCAGGTGAGAGCTCAACCAGCCCGAGCATGCAGATTTAAAAAAGTCAAACTTTCCTGACCTGTTTTGCAAACACTGCTATGTCTTCATTGAAAGATTCCGATGAACAGACGTCTCCTCCCGCCACCCCAGGCTCTCTGGGGGTGCAAGTCGCTAATTCACATTTCTCAAAAATCAGTGCAAGCAAGGGGAACAGGGGGTGCCTGGGAACACACACAATAGCAAATGTCACTAGAGAGAACAGCGCCGGGGTCAAGACTACTCCAGGCTAGATTTAGCCAGCCATGCTACTCTTCAACAACTCGCCCATGGGGACTGCTGCTGCAGCCCATGCTATTATATTATGCAGAGGCTCGGAGAAAGGCTGCAAACAGCGGGCAGACTTCTGTGATTAAATCTAGGCGCGCCTAATAGCATAAAAGCTTTAGAGTCAGTCAAACAATTTCTTGCACAGGTCTCCGTTTGGATCCAGGCGTGTGTGCGTGTGTGCGTGCGTGCGTGCGTGCGTGTGTGTGTGTGTGTGTGTGTGTGTGTGTGTGTGTGTGTGTGTGTGTGTGTGTGTGTGTGTGTGTGTGTGTGCGTGTGCGTGTGTGTGTGGGTGGGTGGGTGGCGAGAGCCTCTGAAGCTGTAGGCGACTAGATGTGCGCACATTTGGTGATTATTTGTTATTTAGGTCATCAGAGTAAATATGTGCAGACTGGTAATGTGTTGAAAGTTAGGACAGTATGGCGTAAGATGGAGAAACTTTTAATGCCAGGTTTAGCCACCGTGAAGATATCATGCTTAGTTTTTTAATTAACTCCTGTAAATTAATAAATGACATGCATATGTGGGATTTCCTTTAAACGGGATATATTTTTAATTTCCTGAAGCCTGGCACATTACACACAATTAATTAAAATGGTTGAAAGAGAGAGGTAATTATTTTGCTCACGATAAACGATAAAACATTTAAAAGAAATTAAGCACGTCAAATAAAAAAAAAAAGAATACATAAGAAGTTCTAATTAAAGTGGACTTTGTCTCATAATTATTCTTAAGAGTCAAAATACATTTTCCAGTGAACCAAATAGCGGAACATTTGTGAGATAAACGCCATGAGTAAGCTATATTTATTTTTTCTAATATGTGTGCAGTTGTTTACCAGCAGAAAGGCGTGATAAACATGACTGACTTTAAAAAATCAAATTCAAATCCGAATGTGCAACAATAAAAGAACAAAAAGGGCAGCAGCCACTCTCTTTCCCAGCGCCTCTGCAGTAGTTTGGGCTCCAGTGTTTTGCTGAAACACTTCACCGAGACGCACGGCCGTCCCGGGCATTGAGCCGGTGTTTTTCCTGCTCCAGGACTGACTTTGTACCCTCTAGCCCACTCTGACTGCCCCCTCCAGGCCTGGATGCACGCCTGTCTGCCAGAGAGTGAGTTTCCCTGCGGACCGGAGGCTTGCACCTACCCGTATATAGCGTCTTTATCTCTCTTGAGAGCGTCGTTAACAGAGGAGCCCATACTGGGAGGCATGGTGTTGGTGTGGGCGGTGTGCGGATACTGGTGGGAGTGCAGCTGGGGCCCGTGGTTGAGGTGCACCGCCTGCATGGACCGGGCGCCGTGCGGGTCTCCGTACATGGTGGTCGGGATGCCCACCCCGTCCATCCCGTAGTGGGGCAAGTCTTCGTACTGCACACAACAAACACGCGGGTGCACAGTGAGTATTCATGCACAAGAATAAACTCTGGTTATAACTTTGCTATAAAACCACAAGTCAGGAATATATTATAAAAGTTATCTGAAGTATTAAAAGTGAGACCTGAAGTCTTGTTTTTCTTCTAAATAAAAAAAAAATAAAAAAGGAATATAAAAAAAATTGCCAACAGGGCGAAATATTTTCATTAATTTCTAAAACAAGTCGACATGTTACAGCCTTTTTCTTAATTCAAAGGGGTTTCCTGACACTAGTGATCTGAGCTGCATTTTTCTGCTTTCTTTCATGATACTAACACTCTTCACATATGCAAAACAAGAGAAATAAATTCACCTCGGTCCCTTTATTTTGTACTTGTTTTCAGGAAAAGTTTTAAATACTGAAATCTACGTGACTTGTTAAGCAGGATATTGTTCACAGTAAACAGACTATTGCGTTTATTCTGAAGTGAAAACTATTTTTGTTTTCAACTTATTCACAGTGACCCTTGTAGCTCAAATAAATATGAATTATTCAATATGTTCAAAAATACTGGGAGTAGAACAAGCAAACCTACAGCTACATGCCTCAGTTATTATTATTATTATTATTATTGTTATTATTATTATTATATTATCATCATTATTATTATATTATTATGAACCAGGCAGTATAAGTTTTAACTCCACGTCTGGTTTCCTGTGTTTTCAGTGTGTACAACAACAATTGTCTTAAACTTGTTAACTGCAGTGTTTTCTCATTTTAAAGGCTCATAATTGTGCAGCATGTAATAACCCACCAAGCACACTGTGATTAATGCATGCCACAAACACAAGTAAACGCATGTTGCGCTTTTCAGATGATGTTAAACTGGAACTGAGATATTCAAACTTTTTCACGTGTCAGTTTTGAGTTAAATAATGCCTTTAACACTGTTGTTTTGGTCGTTGTTAAACACTCTGCCGGTGTGCTTGAACGCAGAAATGCTGATTTAGGTATGCTGAAGCCTAACTAAAAGCTTTACTCGAGGTTTGCTGCTTTAACAGATTAAAAAGAGGCTTGAATTATTGATAGTGCTCTCTAGAAGTGACAAACAAGTGCCGGGAAAAGAGTAAAAAGCATTTTCACTTAAAGCTGAGCATTTCGACCCTAAAGGCAAAGAGGTGCAAACCCCAGCGTGGTGCAGCTCCAGTGCCAAACTATAGCAGCTAAATGTGTCCAGTGTGCCCCCAACATCTCTGCTTTTACACTGTTTACTATCCGTGTGAAGATCCCAGTCGCTGTTCTGAAGCTGGAGTGTATGAATCAAAGCGTTTGTCATCACCTCATTGCCAAAAAAAAAAACTGCCTCACTGGCATTATGCTAATTGTGCATGTTTTAGCACATTTTGCTGTGTAAAGTCGAGTGATGAAGCAGAACTGATTATAAGGATTTTTGTTTTGTTCAAAAATGCTCCACTCAATATGAAATCTTGACCGAACAGTCTGAGGAGAAATGTGGAGATTTGTTTTGCCTCTATGCCCTCCCCCATTTCGCTTCCAGTAACTGGCCTGTCATAACTAATCTAAAAAACATAGCCGATGTGAGATTTGATCACGCTTCCAATATCCCTCAGTGGTCCGGTTTGTGGTGCAAACGAAATGGGCCGCGCGTAATACCGTGCCAAAAGACGCCAAAAAATGAAACTGTGTCTCCATGTGTCTGAAGACGACAGAAACTTTCGCCGCGAGTATGTGTCCGTGCGGGTATGTGTGTCATTAAGCCACGTTACAGTGCAGGATTGCATTCAAGCACAGCAGACTTAGAGAAACTTTTTAGGGGGATTGCCCTACGTACCCGTTGCGCCATAACCCTCCTGACTCCCTGGTCGTCCTTTCAGTTTAGATAAATCCTCTCTGAGGCCAGGGTGGAGACGAAATGAAGAAAGAAAATCCAAATAAATGGGAAGATGTTTCAGCCAAAATCCCGTATGCCTCTTTTTTCCACGGAACGGTGAAGCCAGCCCCCGCTTTCTGCGCAAGTTTAGCCCAGGCGCGGCGAATATGTCCTCGGCTATCCTCGGGGCAGCGGCGCCACGCTCCTTTTCCAAAACCAGGATGAAAATAAAATAGCCCCTCAAACAAAACTGGCGACTCTCATGCCTTTTTGCCACTCCGCCTGTCAGTCAAAACGCGAGGGCTTGTCAAAAGTACCGGATGAATGATGGTCCGACGCGCGTCTCCAAGGGATCGGCACCACCTAAATGTTAATGGTCACAATCACAGTTAAAAAATGAAGCAGCTCTCCTCTCGTTTTCTTTGATCACTCTCGGCTCCCGGCTTGATTTTCTTATGCAAAAGCGTCTAGAGGAGATCAAGAGGAGGTGGGGTGATAATTCTGGCTTAGGCTTTCTTAAAGGAGCCACGATCGATGCTGTGCGTGTGTGCGTATATATGTGTGTATGTGTCTGTATGTGTGTAAGTGCGTGCGTATGCGTGAGCCGCCTGCCCGTTTGTGTACAATGGATGTGTGTGTTGAGCTGAGGAGGAGCGGAGGATCTGGACCAGACTGCTGAAACCCGGAAGTAGTGGTGGCCATAACAGGTCGCGTCTTACACAACGCACCGGGCTGCAGCAAGTCGTGCGGAGAGGAGGGGGGGTGGGAGGACCCTGCGAGACCAGCCAGCCGCACCGCGAGCTGCAACAACACGGGGATAAACACCGAATATCCAACTAGGACTCCAGCTTCATGTCTCACTCTCATAAAATTACTTTAATCTTCAGTCTGGGGCCGTTTGTAAATACTGAAAGGCCTGTATTTCGGGATTGACGTGTCCAGTATCCACTTCTCTACTTGTAAACACTTTATTAACGGCGAACTGAACAAGCTTTCAACTCTGATTGTGAGATATTGTCAGGTATGTTATCAAGAGCTTATATGATCTAAATTGTATATCAAAGTTGGACTGGTTATAACTTTATGATCATTCCTATCATAAGCTAAAACTATTATTCTAATAGTTTTATAGTCAGGTTAAGCTTCTGGTAGACTGTCACCATCATGTCTGCATGTTATCCACAGTGCAGGCTGGAGCCAAACATCCAGTCTGGCAGGTTTTGACGTCTTGTAGCGTCTTGTTACAATTAACTCCTGTAGCCTACAGACGGTTTGCTTGCACGTTTGCATTAATGTACATACGATTTGACAATGGGAATGCAAAGGCTATAAAATGTTAGGAAAGTGTCAACTCCAGATAAAAAAGAACAATAAATACAACTGTCTTGAAGTTATTTTGCGAGAACGGTTTATATTGAATTTGAATAATTGATTGTTTTATGTGCAAACGCAGATGAATTACTCCCCATCTTGACACTGAGTCTTCATGCTGGATTCTGAAAAGAAAAAGTCATTAAAACGTTACAGAAGCTCTGCAAAGCATCTTTTAGATCCAAATAACAGTTCACATGTCATCCGTCCCTCTCCCCCACAGCAGCGCTGAATGGGTCGCTCCAGTCTGCCCGGGCTGTCCAATGGCAGAGGGGCTCAGGGATGGGAGCCCCCTATTGGCTCCCCACATGATCGATCCGGAGCTGATTGATCGGTTTTAGGCCACATTTGCGAGGAGGCGCAAACTAAACATCGTCCGCGAACAGAAAAAACACACACACTGTGTTCTGTGTTTTCTGTCAACTTCTACAGGCTGTAAATTCACCAAAACACAGATTATATACATATAGACCAAGATATCTTTCTTGTTTTCTCTCTCTCTCTCTCTCTCTCTCTCTCTCTCTCTCTCTCTCTCTCTCTCTCTCTCTCTCTCTCTCGCTCTCTCTCTCTCTCTCTCTCTCTCGCTCTCTCTCACACACACACAAACACCAATGTTCACTTTACCTCCATTCTAAATGCACTCACACTCTGACTTAACTTCTCAAAACCAAACAGACTCAACACTCGAATTCAAATATTGTCAAGTGTCTTCTCTCACAGAAGTTATTATTTCAGCGTGTGTCTCTTCACGGTTTGCAGTGCAGAGGTTGTAAAAGTTTGGTCAAATATTGATGAATTTTAATTAATGGAGAGGAAACTTAATTATATCATATATTATATCATTGAGTAATGTGTGGATGTAAATTAACAAAATAGTTTGAATTTACTACATGAACTCGTTATATTTCATTCCTCACTGGGATATAAAGGGCTACAAATCGTATTTCATTTAGTCTATCAATGTTTTTTTTTTTTATTAAGAAAAGAGTATAACAGCCTCAAAAGCTGCATTAAATATTAACGATATATTTCATGGCATATGAACTCATATAAAAACGGGATAAGTTCCATGGACAGGGTGAGTTTTAAGGGAAGACGCGCAAGGATTTCCAGATTTCTTTATTTTTGTGGTTGTTTTCCACATGATGATCCCGACTACAGGCTTCCCCAACTTTTTATTTATTTCTCAGCCCATAACACGTAAACGGAGAGTGTGTAAAAGAGCCACATTATCTCCTGATTATGTTCATAAGGTGTTGCTGGTCGGTGACAGCCTGTTTGAAGATTTCTTTTTTTTTTGTGTGTGTGCAGCGCGTCCAGTCATCGATCATCTGCCCCCGGTGCCAGAAATGGTGTCATAACATGATAATGCGGCTTCACACATTCGGCGGTGATTCCTGCGGTAAAACCCGAGCGGTGGGATCCGATGGGACAAATGTACAGGCATGAAATGACTATCAAAGCCTCCGGCAGACCGGCCGGCGAGACTCTGGGGCGCGGACAGCAGAGAAGCCACGAAGCTGCGCAGGAGCCATGGACTTTTACGCACAGAGATACCGGATCAAATAATAAACTGGGTTGACTTGTACTCGTCGAGTTACTTAATTCAATTATTTATTGGTGAGTAGAAGCTCTCATTTTATTTATTTTTATGGCGTAGGCCTATTTAATTAAACAAAGTAGTATTGTCATTGATATTTTCTTGATGGGAAGTTATTTTTAATTAAACAAGAAGCTGGTGTTTAAATCCACTTTCAGCTAAATGTGTGCATTTAGTGAAACGTAAACAGGATTATAGCCTGGCTCACTACACCACAAGGCGCCCTAAATGTTAAGAGGGTTATAGAGAAAAAGCATAGCTAAATTAACATGAAAGGAGACCACATCAGCGCCTGACCACTGTAAAATAACTACAATGGCATTATAAAGCAATTAAGCTACGTCAATTAGCGTCTATAAAAGCAAACTGGAGCTCCACTTTCTCTCCTGAACTTGCTCTTTCGTGAGGGTCAGCGCATTTTGGCATGCTGAAAAAGAGAGGGGGGGGGCAAATACCGTCATTTGTGTTTAATCCGCTTTGCGATGACGGTAATGCTTTGAGTCGTTTCAATAAAATCAGCAGGTATTACTTTCAAACGGCTGAATGTAAATGGACAGCATGTTTGACTGCCGAAACAAATGGATGCGTTATTCCACGGCCTGTGCGCCGTGACTTGAGCAGTTTGGAGACAAAGACGAGCTGCAGCCTTTATGTTAGTTTATCAAAACACACGCAACATCCAAAACGTCTAAGACGTGTTTCCCTCTACTGTTACATATTACTATTTTAAGTCATCGCCAGCTATTTTGAGTTACAGTGTTGTAATAAATAATGCACATTTGAAAATGTATTTTAATACGTGCACTTTGAGTTTTTTTAATTTTTTTTTTTAAATAGATAAAAACAACATCTCCAGGTCAGAGAATGACGATGTCCGAGCCTTTGTGGTTGTGTGTCTGTGGAGCTACTGGCAGCCCGAGGTTTCAAACTGAGGTCAAACTTTTTGCAGCTCTGCGCCCAAACGTGTTGGGATCTGCAGAGGCCACCGAGCCTCTCTGCTTTGTATCACCGCTGCAGCACACAGGCAGACAGATAGACCTGCTGCAAAGTTTTCACAGCTCATCTAATTATATGAAACTACTAGTATATTATCGCCTGTCAGAATATCCAGCCGGATTCATTAAGGGTGCATTTAGGCGCTGTGAGCTCAGTCTAGGAAAAAGGCGCTCAGCTTTGTACGAGTAAATGGTTTCTCTTGCCTCGAAGATTTATTTTAAAAGTTAGTGTAAAACCCAGTGTCACACGTTAAAGGCATGTATTGTTTGCAAACTGTTGTAACGTGTAGCAAAGGGTGAAATACAGTTTGTCTCTGTAATAGATAATTGTAAAAGGATGGTGAGGTGTTTGCGAAAGTTTGATGAATAAAACAAAAAAATAATGGCACTAATATTACGAGTGTTCAATCACATGGCACCGAAAACATCCTGGTTAATAGGCTACTATGGCTTGTGTTTAATGGTGTAAAAGCATTGCTTTGGTATAATGGCAATAATATGATGTTTCGCAATATTAATTTTAAACCATGAAATCAGTTACATTGTGTACCAGGGGTAACGCTTTCCTCTGGGAGTTTTCACTTCTGTTGCATCCTGCAGTTTGGCCCCCATGTTAATCTGAGCTGCTCGTCTCTCACACACACATTAATGCTTAATCATTTGCGCCTTCTACCGGACCTGTTGGAAATTACATGAGAAGCAGAAAGGCAGTCTTGCTCAGATAATTAAGATAAAAAGCAACCCTACAAAATAAATCGACCGTTAAACTTTTTGTGTACTTCTGTTGCATTGTCAGCATTTTTATCTTTTCCAGCATGCTGCACTAAATGCTAAATATTATGTTTGAATCTATAAAGAAATTGTTATATTTCTTGTGATCTTTGTTCATTTCAATCATTTAACATGCTAATAAAATATAGAAAAGTGCTGGTTGTCTTTTGGGGTGTAGCCTTTTATTGCAAATGTCTGTTTTTGAGTTTGTTTTATTTTAAGTTAGATGTGAAACTGTTGATAAAGCGATCCATCAATTTCTATTGCTGTATTCACTCTGAATGTGACATAAGTAACATTTTACCAAAATATGACCTTATGAGCTTTTCTTTAGCTCCAAACAGAAATAAATTCCAACTAAAGTCATAAAATCAAAAGACTGTAGCATTAAGGATTCAACCCTTAGATTAAGTTTGGTGCACAAATTAAACTGCACTCAGGAGCTTTTTAAAAAACATCTCCTTTCTAGATGACACAATGTGTAAAACTATAACTGGTATCTGCGTTTCAAATATAAAAGCAGTAATTTCAAGCTTAATTTAGCTCTGTTAAGGCCTTAAAGTAAGACAACTGCTGCTGCTTTCTCACTGAACACCTCATACGTAGGTTACATTAAAGTGGACATAGATTAATGATGAAGAACTGCAAACCACTGAACCTGAACAGATACAAGAGCTTTTGGATGCGACAGCCACACTGACATCGCTGCATCACACCTATAGATACATATGTGATGAACAGCTGCTTTCCCATATGGTGAGAATGGTGTGAAAATAGATGCACACATATTTATATATAGTTATAAATGTGTACATTCAAGCACACGCACACGCACACACACACACAAGGTCTATGTGCTGAATGCTGCCAGTCAATTTTCACATTGTGCTGCTGGCTGACCCGGTGGCCAGTGGTACAATGTGAAAATTCTCCAGCTCCACTTTTACTCTGAAAGGCTGCCAAGTCTGAATTAACCCCACAGATAGATAGAGAGCTCATCACTTTATCACACACACCTCTCTCTCTCTCTCTCTCTCTCTCTCTCTCTCTCTCAAGTCCCTCGCCCTCCCCTTCCAGCAGCATTTGTCACTGCTGCTATTATTTCAGGTGTGCTAATGGTGTCGCAGACACTTTTGCTGAGATAGGACGGAGTGAAAAGAGGAGGACTGGAGTAGAAAAGAAGGAACACACGGAGTGTATGTTCTATATCCTTTCTTCCCCAAAAGTCAAGGGGTGAAGGATTTGGGTGTGGGAAGGGTATGGGAGTCATGTGCTGGCCAGTCGCACCGTTCAGGGTGGCAGTGGGTAGATGGGTGAGGATGGGGAGGGGTTTCTCACACCTCCCAGGGAGACTGTGAATTGATCAGCACCTTTGAGAGAGAAGGGGAGGGAGAGAGGGAGGGAGGGAGGGAGAGAGGGAGGGAGGGAGGGAGAAAAAGTGAGAAAAAAAGGAGAGTGGCAAAGCAGAGGGATGAAGGATGACGATGAGGAGAGAACAAGTGGAAAAAGCTGGGTGTTGGAGCCGAGCTATAAAACCAGGACGGGGAAAAACAGAGCGATATGAAGGGAGAAATGAGGGAAGGCTGCAGAGGAGGTGTGAAGACTCATCTTTTCCTGGATGGGTGTGAGTTAAGGCTGGAGTGGAGAGTGGCCTGGGAGCACAGCATAGCCTAGTGGTAATAAACCAGCAAGCCCCAGTAGAGAAACAGTCAGCATCAGCTTTAGATATAAATATTCAGTCTGTGTAGGACATGTTTTCTGAAGTTCATAGATCAATAATTCAATAATACAGCTGTTACAACCTCACAGAGTTGTTTTTCTTAATATGACGATTTTGATTATGTTCAGTTAACATTCAGTTTAGTAGTGTATTATGTATGGAGGTCATTTTTCTTCAATTTAAGTGTCATGTAGGGTTTTTTTTTAACACACTCTGTCCTCAATATAAATATACAGTAACTGTTACTTAAAGCTGGGAGCTCAACATAATGCAGATGATCTCTACTTTTTTGTTAGTAGAAGGTCTTTTATTTTGGTAAACAAGGATTTAAAGAACCTCTTACATGTTGTTTCTTTAATTAAAATGATAGATATATCTGTTTTCCTCACGCTTTGCAAACAAACTGTACCACATTGACTCTTTTTTTGATTTTCAGAGTAAAACCATTCCTTCAGATGATGACCGGTTTCTTGCCCATGTGGCTGGAGTATAAAAGCCTAAACCATGACCAGCATTTGGCTTGTGGCTGATCTGTATCTCCAAGCCTGCAGTAAACACACAGTCACCATGAAAGTTGTGACACACACACCACAAAACCGATGTGCAGTACTCAAATAGTATGTCAATGAAGGCGATTAAAAACGAGAGCATTTTTAGCTGCCTCTCTGATTGAGTCACGCTGTTAGGAAAAATGAATAGCTAATTAATTAATTTCCTATACAAGTGCAGAGTGAACAGTTTCAGATTAAACTTTGACAGGCTTTGTTAATTCCTCTATTCCAGTTATTAAATCACATTTCTTGTAAAAGTGTTTCTTCACATAAAAATGCTAAAAGCATCAAATGAATACAGTACATAAAACACAAAAATAAAAAAAATTAAGAGAAATGTAGCAATTATATAAACAGTGATATAATAAAGTGAAATATATCAGATAATAAAAGGTAGTGCAATATTTGGAACTACAATGGAAATAAGTCTCAGACTTCATATTGTCACACTTGATATTTTTGTAGCTGTGTGTGATTTGACATCCCCCTTCTCGATGTCAAATAAACTAAAATAAAAAAGAGAGAGACTGATGCAGCGCTGTAAAAGATTAGATATGCACTAGCTACAAAAAAGGTCTGTAATCCATGTAAATGCCAAACTAAAAAGATCATTTGAAAATATCATCAGATTCGGGTGCCTTCAGGTGCCTCATGGATTGTAGGAGAAGCGAGGTCCATGCACTTTAACACTGCTTTTTTGCTGTTCTTACTAACGATTCAGGGTGTAACTAAAAACGTCCACTGCCAGTGGACTGCAAACTCCGTCTGACATGTATTCAGACACGAGCCTGCTACTGACGTGAAAACCAATAGCAGAAGACTCTTTCTTTTGGTCAGCAGTTTAAATTATCTGCAGTTCATCTAAACATGTCTTAGGTTTTGTCTTTCAGTAACTGCCTCTGAGAGAAATAAGACACCTTGATAATATGCCTAAGATAAAAGGCAGGTTAGGTTTGTTACAATGTGGACCTCAAAATAAATTAGAATCAGTTAGTGAAATGTTGCGATTGAAATTGATATAATGCAAATATTTGGCATATACATATATACACACACATCAGGTCAGATACTTGAACACCAGTTCAGCGAAGGGGCACCCGCCCATCCTGGCAGCCATGAATCAGATTACCAAACATACTGATTGACTGCAGCGGTTGCTAGTGAACCTACAGCCATCTCTCCTAAACAAAGTTATCTCTGCCGAAGTTCATGAAGGGGTCAGCGGTCACATCGTCTCATCTAAGATCCCTCGTATACTGTACTACCCTGCAACGTCCTATTAAAGGAGCTTTCAAAGCATACTGTACATTCCTGTCATGACAACAAATGTCAGAGATACAATAAAGTACAGAAGACTGGTTCTGCCGTGGCTTTGCTGCAATAAATGAAAGCAAAAAAAATTTAATCCACCAAGGCTTTTCAAACAATGAGACACAAACTAGTTTTCTGCGAAAAGTTCTTCACACGCAAACTGTCAAAGAATCAAGATAGCATGCTTTGTTGTAAATTTATTCCACTTAGCTTTTGTTAATTATCACAAGTGTCACAACCATCAAAAGACAACAACAGACGACTAATGTTTGACACTTCTATCTTTATACCCTTTGTTCTGTCGCTCTTTCCTTCCTCCTTTGTTTATCACACACCTGCCTCAGATAATTTTTCCTTCTCACGTTTTTTTGCTTTGTCCTTGAATTTCTAAATGCAGACAGAACCTGTAAATTTGAAGATTTCTATTCCAAAGAGCCTTATACTGCATCCCCTCTGCAGGGAAATGAAAGGTCACCCTGAATTGTAGAGACAGATTAGAGAGAGTAGAGATTTGCAAGATAGGTGTACTTTAATTTAGGCATTATTTAATTCAGAAATGAAACTCCTCCACTGTGGTAGTCAATGCATCTGTTACGTGTTTTTAAAAAAAATGGAAAAGGTCAGTCATTATGAGGGTGAAACTGTTAACTGAGGAGTTACCTGCACTTTATCACTTTCATTACAAGCAGTAATGTAAAAAAAAACATTTGTATAATCAATGCCTAGCATCTTTTGTTCATGATTTCTTTCTCTTACTACTATACACATACACAACATGGTTTAAAGTTAAATCAAGTAAATACTTACATAAATACTGTTTTTCAACAACAAATGATTTTATAATTTACTTTTCAAAAATCTTCTGTAGGCGTAAAAGGACTACATGAAAAAGAATTTGGCTGGGTTTTGTATTTTGCATACTGTCACTATATATATATATATATATATATATAGATATAGATATTAGATTAGACTGTAAACTAAAAAATGCAATCATCAAATAATAAAAATAATGTTTCTCTGTGCCTGAACTAACAGGAAGTTATATAACATTAATTTTGTTTTGATCAGTAGTTTTTGAGTAAACATAACTGAACTGGAAAATGGACTCGAAAGATTGCTGTAATTCAACAAAGAGAGAAACAGAGCAGTTGCGGCTGACCACTTGTGCTTTCCGAATGGGAAAAACATCCAGAAACAGTGACAGAGTTAATCAGTTGGGATTGACATGTTAGCAGTGATTACATTGTGCCTGGATTAGCTCCTCACCACCAAACCACCAGAATTTCCACTGCAGCGGGGGTTTAAATTCCCACTTCCTGTTAATTTCACCAAATCTTGGAATATAACCTAAAACCGAATTTACTCTCCATATAAAGTGTCATAATCTCACAGCATGGCACCCATAGACTGATATATCATTCTGCATGAACAGTATAGTATTGACAAATAAATCTTGCCATTTGTTTTAAATTAGTTAAAGTATCAGATGAGTGGGGTTACTGCATTAGGACCACTCACAGTGATACTCAGTTACATATTGTGAAGGTATTACAAGTGAAATAAGGCATTAGAAATAAATCAGACTCACTTTCTAGACTCCAAACATCTGCAGTGATGGAAAGTAACTTACACTTTACGCACATACAGTTTATCCATTTTATGAACCTTTATACTTCAACTCCAGAGGGAAATATTGTACTTTTTACTTAGCTAGATTTATTTGACAGTTTTAGTTTACTAGTTACTTTGCATGTTCATAATTTAGATACAAATATGTATCATATGATCAACAAATAAAACATGATCAATCTTTTAAAATTTAAATTACCCAACAGCATTTTAAGTAGCTAAATTAGCTCCATCTCTGCCAACTATCAATGCATCAATAAGACCAACTCAATAATAAACCTTCTGCATAATGAGTACTTTTAATTTTGGTTCTTGAAGTATATTTTGATGACAATAATTCTGTACTTTTACTGAATCTTTGCATGCAGGACTTTTACATGCAACAGTATGTTTGCACTGAGGAATTACTACTTTTAAATAAGTAAAAAAAAAAATCTGAGTATGTCTCTGCCGCTGCCCATCTGTGACACAAATCTAGTTAGAGTAAGTGCTAGAATTACTTGCAAATATTTTTTGAACTGTGCCTGTAATGTCTCACTGTTCTTATGGCGGAAACACAAAATCTACCGGTGATTTAGGAGCAGTGTGGGTTAATCGGAGTCTCCCGAGGGAGTCAACATCACAGGGCTGCGCATAAACATTTTAGAGATTGACCTTTAACCTTTCAGGCACTTAAACAAAGAAAGTCTGGTGGGGTGACATGTCCAAAACCATTACAGATCACATGCAATTTCCCTCAGACATTCAGACAGGTAAATCGTGTGCATGCATGACACATGCTCAACCCAAAAGCTCCTCAAAGTAACACAGGTAAATATCTTTGATTCTCCGACGACTACATATCTATCGTGAAATGCACATGAAATATGCCTGCATGCAAACACACACACACACACACACACACACACACACACACACACACACACACACGCATCTACAAACATACTCACGGCCTGTCTGAGAGCCAGTCTCCGGCTGACAACATCAGTGCAACCTGATCTGGCTTAATAAAGACCCTTACCTGCATTTACTGCTCCGTTAAAACGCCCTCTTGTTGTTCTACCAATTCACCACACTATAATTGCACTGAGGCTGCATATGGTCCTCATCTAGTGCCCAGCGCAAGATAAAAGCCAACAGGCTGCGAGTGTACAACGCAGGGGAGAAAGTGTGTGTGCATGTTCATATTCTTGACTGTTGTATGTGTGTGTGTGTGTGTGTGTGTGTGTGTGTGTGTGTGTGTGTGTGTGTGCTTGTGTGTATGTATGTAAGCATTTTAGGGCAAATTGGACTCAACATAACTCAGGGGATAGTTTGGGAAACTGCATGATGTCACCCTTATTACACTGTAAATGCAGTTGATTTGGCTTTGAGGATTTGTGCATGCGGCAGCCTCAGACATGTGCGCTGAGGCTGCTTCACAGATCCCACCTCCACATCCAGGCTTTGAACTTTTTACTGAGTATCAAAGTGAAGTATTAACACATCAGGCCAAATTAGTCAGGTAATTAGTAACTTATTGTTTGTGTTTTATTACTTTCCAAGAATATTTGAGATACTTTTACTCCAAAATGAGATAAAAAAGGGCTACTATAGAGTGCTAAATTAAACATCCTCCAATGGTTTTTAAAGGATAGTACGTCACTTATATCCTTGGCTTATACAGCTGTAACACGTATACAGATAGGGCCCTTTATATTTTCTAAATGATGAATTTAAGACGATGGCTTTGGCAAGAAACTAAATAAACAGCTCAATAACTGGATTAAGAGTGACAGGAGATTGGTTTGAGGACAACCTCACAGTGCTTCCTCCGTGCTAATGCCAGTGCTTTTGCCTGCTCTGCCCAGTCAGGTTTATGAAAGTCAGACGGATTAGAGCCCAGCTGGGGCTCAGTAAACCAACACTCGGCCCTCGGACTCACACCACCATACATGACTTCCCAAACAAATCTCGACGTCCATCCCGCCCTCCTTTATTTTGGGCTCCTCTCGACGTTCTCCCCTCGCTGTTTTTTCTCTTCACAGGCATCGCTAACACAGCCTTGCACTGCAACTCACACACACACACACGTCTCTACAAACACAACACACACACACACACACGCTCTGCTCCAAATTAAAATACCAAGGCTTATTGAGCAATATTCTTCTAATGGTTTCATCCACCAATGGTTTTATCTGTGCACACATAAACACACATGCAGCCTCTCAGCTCCAAACAAAAGGAGCTGCTCTCCTCTCTTCTTATGTAAGCTGGCAGAAAATCTCCTAAATCCCTCTCTTTCGCCGTTGTTGTGTTGCGTCTCGGCTGGCGCTCCCTCTCGAAAAGCATCTGAGACCCGGGCAATTAGAACCTGAGCAGGGCCTTTGGGCATCAGACCATTTAGCATAGAGGCTAATAAGGCTGGCTATCGAAAAGCCCAGACCTATTGGCACTGCAGCGCTGTTCAGTATTGAAGGTGATTTGACGGCACTGAATCGTATCAAAGAGCTTCAAGATGTTTGATTCTCCCAGTGAGAGCTTGTATTTGGATAGTTTTTCTGGAGTGAATGTGAGGAATTCTATCTCCTAGGACTCGCAGCACCCATCTGCTCCCTTAATATTAAAAAATGTCTGTTTTGAGTGCCAAATTGGCTCTTTGTTGGGTATAGAGGAATCTTTAGAAGAGGTCACTACAGAACCAGCTGTAGAAATAAATGCTACATAAGGACATAGCCTGCTGTCATGTAAGAAAATGGACCTTAATATAAAATCTATAAAGAGAAAAAATAATTCAGATGCAGACTCAAATTTGTAACATCACAATTGGTGTGCATGTTAAAAAATGGCAATAAAACACAGACTGCTAGCTAGCACAGCAATGTGATGCAGGGTCAGCTATTTTCTGGAATCCGGTCAGTGATTTTTAATCTTTAAATATAAAGACAAATTCTGCGCCTTCACAACCAGCAACTTCTTACTTTTTAGGAATGTTAACTTTTGGCGAGTATCACATTTTCTAACACTTTGACAGGTGCATAAGTACAAAAATCTGTCAGATGATCAGAGAGAAACAGCTGGAAGAAAGCATTAGAGCGAGATCCAGAGACAATGTGTGTGCAAGAGACAATGAGAGGAGATGAGATGAGATGAGAGGAAAAGGTCATAAAGAGAAAAGGAGAGGGAGAGAAGGAGTGAACAAGGCAGAAGAAAAGCAAAAAAAGAGAGAAAGAAAGAGCAATGGAAGGTTGCTGCTAATTCTTCCATATCTAAGCCTCTTTGCAGAAACTCCCTTTGTCTTCCAAGTCCCAGTCATTAGAGCCTAATCCTATCAACCAGGGGCTAATCTGAGGGCAGAGGGTTCAGCCCCCTCAGCTCCACAGGCCAACACACACACACACAAACAGGTACACACATAAATGTAAAGGACACGTAAGAATGTACACATTCATGCGCTTGCAAGTGTACACACAAGGAAATGTACAGATGTTTAAACATTCCTGCGCACACGCAAACTCACAAAAAAATGAGAAGCCCATTTTTATCAATCTGAACTATGTAAATGTAGACTTTTAGCCAAAACTTTTAGGTTTTGTGATGATCTGCTTTATGCCTACATGGATTGGAGACATGCCGTACATGCCGGGAAAGTCACTCTGTGAGTGTGTGTGTGTGTGTGTGTAATGTGTTTCCCACACATTCCAGCAGGGCCTCTCCCCCTGCTATCATCATTCTCCCCTTTATTTCAGCGCTGACTATGCCCAAGATTAGTTATTGATCAGCGAGGATATAAATTATTCTAAAGTGAAAGCCCAACAACACAGTCATTATAGATCGACTATTGACCAGCTCCGATATATCATTCCATTTCCACTGCACTGCACCCCTGCCAACGGCTGGTGAAATGCTCAAATAATGAGATGGGGGATTTTTATGACTCGGGCACACTCTGCTTGACCTTTCGAGAAAGGTAGATGGATGATATCAGCATCTTATTCTCAAATGCGATGCCATTTGGAGAGTTTGGCCAGAAAGACCTGGTAAATTAAGACAGAGACAGATTTCGATGGAGATGAATAGCCAGCATGAGAGGTAATCTGAAGTTACTTCTCGGTTTCAAGTGAAGGATCATATATATATATATATATATTGCTTCAAAATTAATTATCAGACTTGTGGAAACAGGCTTTGTCTTACAAAATGAAAATGAAAATAATGTGATCAGTCTTGTCTTTGGTTGGCAAACCAGAAAGTGTAAAACACTTTTACAGACAGAATTGATGTCTGTCTTATGTCTATCCTATCACCTTATTAAAGTTATCTGAAAAATGGGCACGTGTATCTAACTCTACATTATTGTTATATTATAATATCAAACCCAACCTATATAGTAGCTTAGTAGCAAAGATGTAAGGGCAATACTTTTATATTTGGTGGCAACTAATGATTATTGTAATTATTGATTAATCTGTAGACAAAATGTCATTAATAAAAAGTCCATCACATCTTAACAAAGCCCAAAACAATGCTTTCAAATTGTTGTATCATCCCAACAGAAAAGATTGTGGTTTGGGTTAAAATTACTACTTCGTTAACATCAGGGGACGTCTGCATCATGGTTACAGTTTTAACCACTTGGTTTCTTTGAACCATGACCACGAACATTCCCTAACCTTAGCCAATGTTAACTGACGAAAGGAAACTGAAAAAACACTCGGCCATGTTAAAGTCCATTCATCCATGGACTCTGTCGCTCTATAATAACGTCACTTTACATTGCTCCCAACAGACAAGAGTCATTTGCAATTACTACAGACACTAGCAGGCTTTGTCACTTGAAATTAAACATTTTGGGGTACTTGCTTGTTTTTCGTGGGAGAACAGTCTCTCATTACATTATGCTGTTCGGTGTCGCTTCGAGGTTCAATCACAGTTGTGTTTTGTTGTTGCTTTGTGCGGCGTTGTGAGCAGGCGGAGATGGGGCTGGTACAAATGGGGGATTTTATACATGGAGGTGTCAAGAGAGTTTAGTAAAGTGTAAAATACTTAAAGCATCAAGGCAACACAATCCTCTGCTGGTCACAGTATAAATCACCATATATTCTTATTGGCCTAAGCCCTTGTTATGAGTAAATACATCCACAGGCAAGGTTCACAGGAGATTCATCCAGCAATGGCGGAGGGAAAGTCACTCTGTGTGTGTGTGTGTGTGTGTGTGTGTGTGTGTGTGTGCGCGTGTGTGTGTGTGAGCAGACCACATACCGCTTAGGGAGGCTAAGGAGAGGATAAGGAGATCAGCAGAGGGGGAATATCACGCCTCTTAAGCATGTATACACTTTCTAACTTTTACTTTTTCACCCAAAACCTAAATAAATCCCCACTCATCTAAGCATGATAGACTCCCCTCACCCCTCTGTATTTTCTCTTCTAGATAATCAAATCTCCCTTAGTTACAGACTTTGGCACGTTATAATACCCTCAGCCTGACAAATTTCAAAGAAAACCAAATATAGGCCTATTTAACGACTGTGTCTTATTTCCAATCAGTGATGCTTGTTTACAACATTTTCTACTCACTGTGTTGGAAAAGCTTGCCGTATATTAACCAAAACCATCAACATTAAGTCATTTTCCATCCCAGGCCCAAATTATTTATTGCTTTCAGTTCCTTGTCTATTTAATGGATGAATTGGGTTAACGGACGGAAGAGGGGGGGAAGGGGAGAGAGAGAGAGAGAGAGAGAGAGAGAGAGAGAGAGAGAGAGAGAGAAACAGTTTCATATTTCTGTAAGCCTCAAACTTTTGGCAAACAGAAGAAAAGAGAACTTGGCCCTAAATCCATCTCATGCTGGCGTTTGTGCATTCTAAGTTCTCGGGGGTTGCTCTGGCGGAGGGCCTGAGCCCGTAAATTGGATATTAGGGGGCGATATAAAGGAGCCTGTGTGTGCTCCCGTCCCGGGGAATTATTGCCTCCAATATCCCGTATGCGTATGCGTCTAGAGCTTCCGAAGCCAGGCCAGATAGATCCTCATCTCATAAGGGGGCCAAGACTATATCCATCGCTCCTTAACTTTTATGAAGCTCCCAAGCTCTACAATGGGATTTGCCAGGGTGTCTTTTCCCCTTATCCAAGCGGGGGGGGGTGACAATGCAGATATAGCTGCATTCTTCAGGCTCCAAAGCTCCGACTTCCTATTTGAATACAAGCATTCCAAATTGTAAAGTGGCATTCTTCTTTTTCTCTGTGAAGCCAGCTCTGTGGTGAGATTTTTCCCCTGGTTTAAGAAATGCTTTTTTCCCCTCACTTATCACTCTTTTCTCCCTGACTCTCACTTTTTCTCTGCCTACATATATCGCCTTTTTTGTGTCTTCTGTTTTTGTATATTCTTTCTTGCATCTTATTCCTGTTGTTTACTTTCACTCCCCACCTTTCCTTGTACAGCTCTTGATTGCCTCTCTTTCCCTCCCTCCCTCTGTCTTTCTTAAGTCTTGTACTCTTCTACGAAGGGCTTCCGTGACTGACTGCCACCTCCCCCCCCCCTTCCCGCCATGCCCTTGTGCCCCCACCGCCTTCTTCCCTTGGGTAATCCTAAGAAGGGGCAACACCATCAGAGGGTGTGAAATTAAATACATTACAGCATTGCGGATTAAAGTGTTTCATAGGCAGTTGCTCATCCACATCAAACTTTATCTTTTTAAAGCCTAACATTTGATCTAGGTTAGAAAGAGAGGCCAGAGGAAGGGATTGGGACACTTGTGGGCCCCAGAGAGCAGAGAGAGCCATACTCACTAGAGGAGAGGATGGTGTGTAGAGGCAGACAGAGGGAAAGTAGATGGTGGCTCAGAACTTGTTCTGTTGCCGGTGCAGGAAAAAAAACACTTCTACAGTAAATGAAGGAAGTGGCAGTAAGAAGAGGAGTTGGACTAAAACTTTACAGCAGTTACTGGAAGTGCCAGCAAGCAGGAAAATAAAACAGTCGTGTGTTCTGTTTCACAAGGCATATATATGAGGATAGCGTAATCTGGGAATTAAAGTGCCTGCACACAGGGCTGTGTTCAACCAATGCACACGCAGGTAATCATTCCTCGTTCAAAAGTAATAAATGTTAATGTGCCATTTCCCAGTTAATGAGAATTACTCACATCATCCATCACATCATCACAATCTGGGCCACACATGGCCTTAGTCCTACACTGGACCTCAGATACATGTCTGTGCTCTCAGGCTGTAAGAAGTTTTGTCCTTAAGATTTCAAGAACTTATTGTCATTATGCAAGCGCAACAAAATTGCAATGGCCAATAGCAGAAGGTTGTGGTTGTACAGTAATACAGTAGCTTACATGTGTAAATGTGTGAAGACCAAGCATGTTAAGGAACAACAACAAAATATGAATTAAAGGGTAACTACCGTTTTTTCCTATTTTCCTATGTTTTTGTGTCTAAGTGACTGATGGGAACAACAATCTCTGACATTGGTCCAGTACTTAGCAAGATCGCTGCAGTCAGCATCGGCGAAACAAGCTACAATGTAAGTTAATAGGGCAATTGTCCAGTTTGTATTTACTTTCACAAAATGCTTGTTTTGCCACTGACAAGCTCAGATTAATATTCTAAGTATCTGACAACATTTGTGAAGTTGAGAAAAACAGTAGTCACCCTTTAAGACAGCCAAAATTCAGCAATATGAAAATGTCTCATTGATTGGGTCCTGGTTATACAGCAAGTTTACCAAATGCAATGATTAGTGATTTATCAATCAACAGAAAATGAATTGCCAACAATTTTGATAAGCAATTAATTGTTTAAGTTGATCATAAAGCCAAAGTGGCTTCTTTTCTTTGTTTTAATCATTTTTTAATCATTCATAATCTTTAGGTTTAGGGATTGTCAGTTGCACAAAACAAGCCATTTAAAAATGTGGGATGTAGGGTGCACAGCTTCTTAGCCTGGCCTGGGTACCTGACCAGATGGACGTCTGTGAAGCCTTTTCTGGGGATGAGGTCAGATGTGAAGGAAAGTCGGTCCAGCTGGGATCGGTCCTTTTCTCTCTCTATCCTTATACCTCTCCTATTCTAATGAGTCTCTGGGGACGCTGGCTCTCACTTAATCCACTCATCTATTTTGACTTCCTCCGCTTGAGAACAGTAACCTCAGAACTCCGGTAAAGGTCATGTTCTGTCAGCTTTGTTCATTGACATCTATTGATGCAGCTCGCATGTACAAACCCCTGAGTTTGGGTTACACGGCATCAGTGGAGATATTCCACGGAGACAAGACTTGGCATCAAAATAGAGAGAAATGTATCATTATATAAGCATTAGAGGTAGTAATAAGCCGAGGAGTAGTAGGAACAGGTGGAGTGTTTGGTGGAATTGGATTATATTTCATAACTTTTATTTATTTATCCTGGTTAGTCAAACTGAGTGCAGGAATCTTTTCTCAAGACATATATGGCACAGAAACCAATGGCAGCTGTCTTTAAGACTTAACACAACAACTACTTAAAGATCTAACAGACACAACAGAAACATCTGTTGCTGTTGCTGTCTAGACATAGCAACTTATTAAGAAAGCCTAAGAGCAGGAAAAGGCTGCAACGCCTAGTCTGAGAATGAAGGTGGCTATATTTTTATGTGCTTTATTATAGAGGTGTTGGCAGCACTTCCAAACAGTAACACGGTACAGTAAAATTAAAAAAATAGTTAATTTAGTGACTAAAGTTAAGAAGTTAAGAAAGTGTTGTGCCGCATTTAACCAGTTCAACTCAAAATGACATTCACAAAAGTGACAGTGACTCTCATCAACACTGAGGTTTGTTAGTTACGCAACAATGCCAATTAACTGAGGTTAATTGAGGTGACTCTTCTCAAGCTTTAAGTCAGAGTTTTACTGAAGCAGAGACAGTGTTAACGACTACCAAAAAAAATGCAGCCCTCTCATTCATTTGAATGGGGGCAGTCCATCTCAACAGCAGGGTTGCCAACACAGAGGGCTCCGGCAAAACAACGCAGGGTCATCCGGCAAAAGCTACATTGTCCAATTGCATACATGCAAGAGCATGAAGGCTGTATTTCTACTGTTGCTGCCATGATCACTTTCCAGAATTGTAAAATGCTGTCTGTGAGTATTATAAACAGTTGTGCAGTGTGTTGGCATCTGAGAAGCTTTTAAATGCATTATTCTGTCCAACTGGACTCCAGATTTCCTGTCTCACCGGTGCCTTAAACAACACACCCCAACCAATGCAGCCCCCTGCATTATTTTAAATGCAGGACTGTTTCTGATCTGAATCCCCACTGAAGGTCAGTATGCTTCAACCGAAGTTATCGTCAGATGGCCGATGGCATCTGAAACCCCCGTCCTCCTATACCTTTCCGAGGTCAGAATTGGGGAGGCTGCGTCCGACAATTGTTCGACTTTCCGAAACTGACAGTCTAACATTTATGGACACTTCACACAGTGATTGGCCAGCTGTGAGTGGATGAGGAAGTAAGCAGGATTTGAACTTCTCTCTCAAGCCAGCATAGTGTTGCACAAACAAGTGCACCACTATGAATTCCAACAGTCCGGGACTATGTGCAGTAATCCCCATTTGTAAGATTATCGTGTGTAGCCCCTCTCTGTGATGGCACGCTTTTCACCCCACCTTCGAGTGTGGCCATTAGCATAGCTATACCTACTTTTGCCTTCCCGATAATAACCGACATTTGAAGATAGTTTACTGTGTTACACTTTCACAAAGACGATCACAGAATTGATCTATAAATCCACACTACACCCATCTTTTTTCAAATATGTTCCATTTTTCTTGTGTATGTAGCAATTATTACTGCAGGCTTTCTATTGGATGCCAATGATAGTGCCAGACTTGATTGACAGATCTGGTTAACTGCAAATCCTCTATCAATGTTTGAGTCATCTTGTGGTTGTTGCATCTTATTGATGTGCTACTCAGAAAAGAATCATCTATGGTTTTGAATTATTGATTGAAGGATTTCAGGTCACAACATTTTCCTTATATCAGGTTTATAATAAAGGAAATAAAATCCTTCATATGATCTCCAATCTTTCATTGGTTGAAAAAGGGAGTAAACATGCACCAAAAATGGAAGCAATCGAACAATATGTCCTACTTATCTGAGCATGAATGACCAAAATGACATATGCTCAGTTCCCAATGATGCTAACCTGACAAATGTCTTCACATCTCCACCTCCAAGACGAAAGCTGGCTAGGCCTTTGTGTGCAGGCTGATTGAAACATCTAGGTTGATGCTCCTGTCATCCTTCATCCACTGTACGAACAAGCTTTCGCCAGCAACAAGTCAATCATCCTCAACCTAGCTCCGGTAAACAAGCAGCGCTGAAGGAGCTGCCACGTGCTAACCAGCCGGCCCGCCAAGACACTCGCTGACAATAACACCATGGGAAAAACAGATTAATAAAGAGAGAAAGGGGAGTAAAATAAAGATAAACACAAACAGAAAAGGAGAGCAGTCGGGGGGAGGGTAGTGGGGTTAAGTAGCTGGCTGGCTGTGTCTCTTTGGTGAAATCTAAATGAGAGTGTATAATATGGGCCCTTCATAAGATTGATCCAGAACATTCCCCCCTTCACTGGGCTTTTCTTCCTGCTCAAATTGAGGGATTACCCCAGGAGGAAGTGCTTTGATTAGGCACAATAGGCATCTATCCTCTGTTGATTTGTGGGATTGAGGAGGCAAATCCCTGACAAAAAGCTGATACAGAGAGTGAGGGCCGCTGGATGATGCCTGGCTGAGGGGGGTTGGGGAGGGGGGGTAAGTAGGATAGTTTCATAGAGAAACAGCCAGGGATGGCCTCTTCCAAAACTTTTTTGGCAAACGGTGAACAAGGAAGAATCAAGGTTGGGTCGGAGGTCACATGTAAGGGAGGGGGAAGGGATGTCTCATGAGGTTCAAGGCAAAGAAAGATGAGACAGTGAAAAAAAAATCAAATAGAGATGGAGATTCTTAGACAGCTGCTACTGTGGGTTCTTGTGAGACTGTTCTCAAACTTTATCCAGAGAGGTTTTACAGCATTACTGTGTAAATCAAGAAACAACGAAAAGAGTTAAACTAAAGAAAAGGCCATCATGAGACAAGGTATGAATACGACTAAATCCAAAAATCACATTGACAGAGAAGATTTTCACATTTCAGCTGGAGACAACTGCTCACTTGTGTCTTTGTCAATGACTTTTACAGCTGTCAAAACTATTCGTAAGCACAGTGAAAACTTTAAGGAAGTCTTTTCATTGACAAAAACCCAGATAAAGACTTTTGACCTATTTCCTCAGCTTCTCTTTAACACAAGCCGCATAGCAGTATAACACAAGTAACCTACATGAAAAGCTAATTGTTTCCCAGAGTTCAGAATATGGAAATGGGTGTGAACAGGTTTATGTTACCCAAGGGTCATACAAACTCTCTCTAGACACAAAATCAAGCACTGCAGTTGTGTTTTTTAGTGTTAGGGTTAGTGGCAGTGAGGTAAACAAGTGGATCAGCCTCTTTTGCAAAAACAGTTACCGCTAGTCCTTCCATTGAAAGCCTTTAATCTGCTCTCTCTTTCACCCCTCTCTCTCTGGTTACTGTTGCAAGAGACCATGGACGGACCCTCAGCCTGTCAGGCAAGCCCTGTTATCCCAAATGAATCCCGAGCTCCTCTAAACCGCTGTTATCCACTTTCCGTGGGGACCTGGAGCTACAAGGCACAGACAAACGTGGGCTGGGTGGGAGTGTTGGGTGGGGGATTTTTGTCGGATTTACACATATATACGATTTCAGGGTTTAAAACTAAGTTCCTCCTCCCTAAGGTCAGAGTATAGGCAAAAGGGGCCGTTAGTGTCACCAGTGTTGGCTCAAGCTGCCAGTGTGACGCCTAAAGGTGTAGCAGAGGCAACACACAGTACTGAAAGAAGGGGCACAGAGCATTGACAAAGTGGGCGTGTTATACCTTGTACAGGCTAGAAGTGCAACTACGGCTACGGTGAGCTGAAAGAGGCAAAACTTCAAAGGAGGAGGGGGGGGGGGGGGGCTCATTTAAATTCTTCAGTCCAGTCCGTGGGATTTGGTTTAATGAGCTGAGAAGCAGGGGTAGACAGCTGACTCCTGACTGTGTGTGCATGCCTGTGTGTGTATGTGTGCTTGCATGCACACGTGTTAGAGGAGTTTTCCCAACACTAAGTCCCTATGTGTACATATGCACATTGCCAGACTACTGTGGCCATGCACTGACACACACACACACACTTTCTCTGAAGCCTCTCCAGCACTGGAGACTCTATGCATGCACGCACACGCACACACACACGCACACGCACACGCACACACACAGTACAGGTCCAGGGGTTTGCCAAACTGCAGCAGACTGGGTTTCTACTCATAAGCCACAGCTCTCCCTCTCTCTGTCACTGCTGCCCCTGAAACTGGTCAAAATTGGCTGTTTTAGTGGTTCCAGAGCTGTTGGCAGCAAGTGTTGGCAGCCTTGTATCTCCTTATTTTTTATTTCTCTTCATGCCTGAGTCTGTATGCGTTGTGTGGGTTTTATTCACTCAAACAAGTGGCATCTAAAATATGGAACGGCAAGACCCTCACACAAACTGTCTGACTGACACCTTGTGATGTGACATTGGGGATAGTCACAATGTGACGAGTTGGAATGAGAACGTGTTGCAAGAACGTGTTGGTTTGACTCAGCATCGGCTGCCGTCAACCAACGCCTTTTCTTCTCCTTTTGTTCTGTTTTTCCACAGACCTCATCAGTCTTAAGGAAATGATGCTGTAGGTCCTTTGCTCTCTGGCAGAGAAAGCAGACCTGGAAAAATAAGTAAGACACAGGAGGGAAGCCTTTGCTTATGACGGTTGCTGTTTTGGCTGCTTGCTTATATCAACAGATGAAATATAGTTAAAGCTCCAACTTTACCTATTTCAGTATATCTGTGCAGTTTACCTACATTGATATTGATGTCACTGACTGCCAAATTAAATATGAATAATTAATAAATATATATTTGAATCTCTTGACTATTGTTAAGTCCTTGCCTAAGACACGTGTGTAAAAAAAATAATAATGCTGCATTGTCCCTAGAAACTTTAGCATTAGAAAATCATAGTCCTGAATAAACACTGCAATAACCTATGTAGATATTTGGTCTCAAGCCTGTGAAATGTTCAGGCTTGTTAGGGAGTGTGACAGAGAGGTCCAGCTCTGGCAAACAGAGCCGAATATGACACTAGTGTTAATCTCCAACCCTGCAGGGGAAGCAGGCATACAGAGGGATCCTATTACATCTTTCATTGGGCCCCAGCGGGCCCCATCCTGAACAGAGGGATTACTGGGGGCTCTTGCAGTCACTTAGCCATACGCTGCCCCCAACCAAAAAAACCCCACATTCCACCTCTGACATCATCATATGGGGACAGGGCGGAGGAATGTGCATGTGTGTCGGCGGGAAAACAACATTACACTGATTTACAAGAGGTAAACAATTAGACGCCACATTTTTGTCTTGGCTCTGCAAATAAACGGGTTGAGGACGATTATTTGTTATTGAACACTTTCTCATCAACAGATGACGTTGGAACGCCGCCCAGAAGTGGGTCGATGTGAGCGGAGGAGTGGCAGTGAGGGGGAAAGAAAAAAGAGCAGGGAGTAAAAGAAACAGGCAAAGGAGTAGAATGAGAATGAGTGTGGGGATTTGTATGGGAGTGTGTGCAAGAGAGAAGGAAAGTGAGTAGAAGAAAGAAAGAAAAGAGAGTTAGCTGTTGGCAGTAACAGCTGCTCCGGTCTCAATGCATGAGTTCCAGATTGAACTTGAGGCTTGTACTGTATGACATTGTGTGCGGTATAAGCAGCGCCGTATGCAACCCCGCTCATGTTCTGTAGAGTGCGAGATAGATAGCGCTGATAAAACGACAGCTCTATTGAGCGGCTCTGTTGTGCACCTGTCTAGCTGATTTTTTTTCTGGCTTCATTCTCTTGGATTCCACCGTGATTACCCAGCAACTTGCCGCTCCGCTGTGACATCAGCCTGCAATTTACATCCAAATTAGAATCAGATGGATAAGAAATGGCTATTTTCTTTTCTTGTTTTCTGGCCGTCCCTCTGCCATTCTCTTTCTCTCTTCCTATAGCCCTCCATTCCCCCCCCCCCTCTCTTCCTCTCTGACCGTATTGAGGCCAAGCTAGCACAAATGAGACATGACTTTCACTGAAAACGGGCTGGATGTCTCTATCAAAACAGCTCTCTGAAGTGGGCAAGTGTCTCAGTTTGGAAGGAGTTCTGGAAAAAAGAAAACTTCTATCTGACATCACATCTCATTCTCAAGTACAATAACAATGCTGATTAAACACTTTAAAAACTTGAAAAATAAACTGCTAGAAATAAATAATCATTTGAGCTAAAGTTTAGGATGTCTCTGGGGTTTTATTTCCTTTTTTAAGCAGATTCGGGATTGTTTTGTGACCACGTTTCAATAAGTAATGGACAATTACAACTATCCTAGCCCCCTCTTGTGGCAAAATGTTCTTTAAGTATTGCAGACCATATTAAAATAACTGTAATGATATCTACAACCACAGAACTATCATCTTACGTGAAAGTAATAGTTGATCAGCCCTTATTCTCCCTCTGTTGTTTTTACAGAGTAATGGGAGCAGTGTGATGGTCAAAAAATCAGCAGTTAGTCTGTCAAGAAGGATGTTCCAACATGTAAAATCCCAACACTTACGATCAGCTTGTGGCTACGGTGGAAAGTGTAATGTGACTTTATAATTATTCAAGAACTTTCCGTGGTTCAAACACATCACCCTCCCTCTTGGCACTTCACAATTTCTACTATGAAAGCTACAATATACAACTGTTGGACATCGTTCCCCCTCCTCTTTTGGTCAAAGACCCACCCAAAACATTGTCACTCATTTTAGCAGTCTACCTTGAAGCAAGATATGCAATGAACAAGCCAGGGCACAAAAGCAAATGGTGAAATAAACCAACTCTGTATAAGTCTACTATATAGCTTTGCAGTCTGCCTTGCAACATTGCTGCTAGCATCACCTTAGCAGCCAAAGACACTACAGATGCCAAAATCCAACCAGCTGTGGTGAAGACATGACAGGTGATGATGACTTTACTTTCCGGCTGAAGTAAAAATATCAGTCATGTCAGCTGTTTTATATATACACAGTATGCAGTACAGTATGGGAGCTGACTCTTCAGGTGCATTTGCATGAAGAAGATACTAGAGGGGTTAGCTGTCTTGATGATAAATTCTTAAAGCCCCATCCACAAATGGTGTAAACCAGCTTTTCTGTCTAATCATCCACACGGTCTACAGTATAATCCAATTGCAGCCCATGTACTAGAGCCCACATGATCGATAATCTACTCTGGATCAAACACACACATCCACATGTACCACAATTTTAAGGCAGACCACCCTTTGTTGGTGGAAAGGGTGTTGTGCAGCAACAGCGGACTGGGGCTTTAAACCTCAAGCATCCATCCACCAAGTTGCTGCTGCAGCTCCTCTTTGGAAGTGGTGTCTTCACTCAGACTCCAAATCAACATGTTTGCTCTCCTGGCAGTGGCCGAGTCTGAGGGGACACACACTGCAACCCTGTATGGCTGGTGGGCGAAGAGATCACAGGGACAAACATATGTTCACTGGCAGCCTGGAACCCTGGAGTCTGGCAACCTTTTAACCTCTACACTCTCTCTCTCTAACACAAACACACACATATATGTGCAGCAAAATTATAAATATGCACAAAATAAACACATGCGCAAAAGGACAGAGGGATCAACATACATGCGCAAACACACTCTTGGTTTCTTGTTCATGCTTAAGCATAGGTGCACATGCATGCACAGCACACACTCAGTGCAGTCACACAGGGTACACACACACACACACACACACACACACACACACACACAGAGTGCCCAATCCAGCAGGCAATATTTTGTATTATTCATGAGGGAGAAAATATTCAAATAATTATGAGCTTCTGCCAAACACTGTTCCTGTGATTCATACACTCACATGAGAGAGAGAGAGAGAGAGATTCTAACCACCAACACACTTCATCCTCCCCCTATGTTCATCAGTTTGACAAGATAAAGTTTTGTTAAAATGACAACAACATTGTGTGTGCATGTTGAGAAGATACCAGAACAGAATGGAATAGACAATATATATATATATATATATATATATATATATATATATATATATATATTATGACATTTCAGATTGCAAATGTCAAGAAGATCTCTGTTGTTCAACATAATAGAAAAGAATAAAAACAGATATGTTATTGCTGTTTGGTAGTAAATATGGTTGACAGCAGCTCCTGCACATTAACTCTGTCTGACAACATTTCCTCCATATGATTTTACCACTAAATAAACTGCACAACATCCCTTCAGTAAAGCACTGTGTCTCCAAGCGCCCAGGTGTCACTCAACCTTCTTCACCACTAAACTGACTAAAACAAACTGGCTTGGCGGACCTCGTCTTTGTTCTCTCCGTGTTAGCTGTCCATCACTTTGATTGGCAGACAAGTGTCAGAGTGAGGGAATGTCGCGGGAAGCTGGGAAGAGAGCAAAAGCCATGGCGTCAATCTCAATATTTCATCTCAACCCCCAAAGAAGGGCTCGGCGGTCTCATAGTTTAAATTCTAATCGTGTTAGGCCACAGGGGCATGTCATTTAGAAAGCCAGCCTCTGACTCTCCGTCCCTCTGCTTTCCTCCCTGGCCCAAACAAATTATTAGAAGATTCCATTATTTCTCCATTATGCATATGTGTTTGTGTGTGGCTGGCTGTTACAGGCTGGGGAGAAAGAGCATGGGTAAATAGGCTTGGTTTAGCCCATCATGGGCCAATATGTCTAGCCCAGGACACAGCTGGGGTCCTCAGGGGTCCTTAAATTGGTCATCATTAGAGCCATAATGCTGCTGCTTTGCTTCTACTAATGCCTCAGTCCAGATAATCAGTGTGCATAAAGGATGCTACTTTCCTTTTTTCTGTCTTTCATTGTCTTTAGTTTCATTCACAGGTGGCAAGTAGTATGTGAGGACCTCAGATAATTAAGGAACTGACCTCCAACCTCTGCACTCTGTAAAACTCATTGACAAAGCTTTATTAAATGAGCTAGTTTAGACAGAAGCCCTGCATCCAACATTTTACATTTTCTGATTTAGCCAAGCAGAACTTCATGTTTGTGCTAAAAATGCATTTAAAAGACCTTGGATCTTGTTGAGATTTTTTTATTACCATTTGCAAGAACAAGATTGAACTTTCATCAACATTTTTAAGCCAACATCGAAGTGCTTAAAAGGCAACTTTACAGGCCTTTTATTTGCTAAAAAACAGCAGTTTAAATGTTGACATTGCTGTAGTAATGTGGAAGTATTCAAGAAGGAACAGAATATTTTCTCTAAGAGCATTAGACTTTTTGCACAGGATTTTACAATTTGCACAATGGTTTTAACATTACAAATGAGAGTCATGGCTGATTCATGCAGGGTTTAAATTACTGATATTCAGTTCTGTGATGTCCTGTTTTCAACTAGGACATGACAAATGAGATGATACTAGTTCCATGTAATCATAATCTTTGTTAAGTTTTGAATGCATGTTCGTCTAATTTACCTACTCTCAAAATCTAACTATGATCCCCACTGACAAATAATCCTAAAGACTATAGGGAAACACCATACAAACACACACAGCTATAAAGCCCCTCTCCATGGACATCATCAGGTTTTTCCATTTATAACAAATGAGAGCAGAGGGAGTTTTCCAGATCATGAAAGATATAAAGCGAATTGTATTGCATTAGACGATAATCCATATTTCTGCCTTGCACAGTGTGTCAGGGTTATTTTTGGCAATGTCAGCTGGCTGTTTTTAATGGCCTGCATATTTATAATGTCATGGTTTTATATTTTACAGCCTCAAACGGATTTCCTGCAGTTGCAGGGCCATAATCATGGTCAGTTCACAACTCACCAGGGATTACTGATGCACTTTCACATCAGCATAACATATCGCATTTGGTGCAGCAGATGCCATTAGTCAATGCACCTTACAGTATCAGGGGTAAATATACTCCTAAGGTGGGTGGGTCCAAACGCAATCAAACCACTAAAACGGTTGGTGCTACCACTTTATTCACTGTCAGGGATAAAAGTGAATGATTTTAGGCACTAAAAAGTTCAGGCCAGTAAAAGTGAAATTACACTAATCAAGATAAATTGACACTAGCCCAAGAATAGGTAATGCACAGAGGGTAAAATCAAATAACATGAGTAAGTTCTATGATTTTCCAAACTGTTCTCCATGCCATATAAAATATTTTTTGCGGTTTTGACATTTAACCTAATGTGATCCATCTTTGTAGCAATGTTTGTATTAGGGATTTAAGTACATAGTACAAACATACATAGTTCAAGGTTTGGCTGTTTTTACATAATTATTTGTATCCCTGTAATATGCAAGGGTAATGCACTGCTTAATAAACACTTTTCTTTAAAAAAAACATTCAAATTTGTTTTTGACTTCCCCATTTTGATGCCCATTTCTGGTAGAGATCGACGTATCGGCGTTGATACTGACCTTATTAGGTGGATGGGGTATCAGCAAGACTTGACTATTCCACATTAAATACAGTGTCCTCTAAAATGTCATTATGAAATTCAATGTTTCAGCTATCGGTTATATTCTTTCAGTCATGGCGAGTTGAACAATATATAGTACCACATACTGCTGCTCTAGTAAGAAAGCCCAACGTAAAATGATTTCAGACCATTGGCCATAACAGCACCCATATCACGTGAGTGAGACACATAAAGCCAGAAAATGCAGCTTGAGCCAGATTTGGTTTCAGCAACTACAAAACCACCATTCAGCTCCCTCACCTTGCACATTGCTCTGTCCACACTTGTTACAATGTGAAGACCCCTGTCAGTAAATCAAGTCAGAAGGGATCATTTAGTCCTAATGGCTCTACTACAACTGGACCCCCTGTCTATCCAACAACAGGCCCCTCAGCACTGCAGCCTAATGTGGCAAAATGTCACCTCTGAAAATTAGCCATCAAGCGGGGGGCAATTTTCCCCCTAGCTAAATTGCTAAATAAGTAGCGAGGCTGTAATAGGTAGCAATCTGGGGCTAATCTGATGAGATCATTTGGAAAACGTTGGACTAGGGGTTGAGAGGACGGGGAGGGAGCTCTGTATGTGTGTCTGTGTGTCTGTATGCATGCATGAGTGAATTGTGTAAAAAGTTATCTGTGGCAAAAACAATTCAGTACATGTGTGTAGCTGCATGTTTGTGTATTTACAGGTGTTCAAGTACTGTGATACACCAGCCTTAGTAGATCTCATAATGGCGCGCATGTATGAATAAATGCGTGTGTATCCACACTTTATATGATATGTGTGTATGTGTGTGTGAACATCTTCACCCGGTTTGCATATGCACAAGAGTATTATCGTAACTTAGCGTCATCTAAGCTTACGTTGCGACTGAATCACGTGGACACAGCTGGAGGGTCATCACAAACGTATAGCAGTGTGTGTTACTGTGTGTGTGGAGGGAGGGGACATGATGGCATGAGTGGAGGGTGAATATTACTGTCGGCGGGCACCAGATGCCAGCTGGCAGGGGCACAAAGGGAATAGAGGGGAGTGGGTTGAACAATTAGAGTTATTCATAGCTGAGCCAACAGAGAAGGTCTTTTCCATTAAGAGCACACAGGGCCAGATTCATGCAGATATGTGTGGATTTAGAGCCATACAAACAGGAGAAAATGGCTGTCGATCTTCCCCACACACACACACACACACACAATCCCAATCTCTCACACGTTAATATGTTTGTGCACCTACTCAAGCAATTACACTAACAAACAAAATAACACAACCCATCTCATCATTACTGACACCGTGTTATGATTTAATTATAGATGTTAACTCTAAACTGAAGAAAAAAAACAAGCGTGATGTGTGATTTATTTCTTTAAACTTAGACAATGGATTATCCTTTGTTTCAATAGTTGAGTTGCTTGCTGCTGTACAACCTCATTTTCTCATAACCCACTTTTGCAGAGAACTACAGTAATTGTTATTAAGTTCAATCAGAATGGGGTCAGTACTGGAAGCCACTCGGCCCAGTGTTTAGTAATTAACATTTCACAGTGAATATCTCATTACGGGAGACAAAGGTTGCTAATAGGAGGCTCGGCTAGTGAGAACATGTAGCTGGAGCGACAAAGCCCCTCAAGTTTTTGTCTGGATGCAATCAGTCATGGAATTCACCAGCAGCTCAGATATTTCTTGTATTCCAAACAAGAGAACACACAGCACACTGCTAAGATTTTAAACCTTTATTTAAAGAAATGATTTGGTGATACAGAGCTTTGTACCAGACATTGTAAGGGAATCTGCTCCCGTGAGCCATCATCCTGTGCTAGCCTGGTGTCGTTTGCTAGGAGCTCCATGGAGTCAATGTCACTCGGTTGGTTGAACCACTTTGGTCCAGATTGAAATAGCTCAACAATTACTGGATGGATTGTCATTAAATGTCGACCTTTAATCCAGCAACAAACGTGGGATGGATTACAATGCAATTTGGTTCAAACATGCATGGTCATTCATCGAGCTTCATTATCAGGTCAAAATTTGAATGTGTTCAATACTTTGGTTACTTTCATTTACAACACGCCTGTGTCTGTCCAGAAACTGATCATGTTGAGATATTTTTTGTTTTAGGCGTGCCCACAGTGGACTTGGCTGTGGTTACCTAACAACAAAGCAGTTTGCAAACAGCTAAAGGCCAGAATATGCTTCTCAAAACGCATTGGCTTTTTTTCTTACACTTCTTGCACGGATTTTGAGTATACTTTTGGAGAAAAAAGAAATCAGACAGATATAAAGACACGGGTTGATCTAAACAGACAGCAGGCAGAAACCAAGCAAGACCTCATATGCTTCCAATAAGGTGAATACAGTGTACTCACATTTTACCCCCTACCCAGTACAGGAAAATGACTGTCAGCGTCACTTTTCTTTAGCCTTATCTCTCTTTCTCCTTCATATGAATAGAGAGCAAGCGAGCGAGAGAGAGAGAGAGAGAGAGATTTGGATGACTGCCTCTATTGGAAAAGCGAATTCTTTGATCTGCCTTTTTTGACCTATGCTAGACCTCAGAGGCCTCATCTCCCTCGATAAAAAGACGAAGAGGGTAAATGTGTTGATAGTGGCAGACGGTGCTGGAATTCTGGGCAAATGTGTCAAATTAGTTCTCACGTCTGGGCCTCATTCCTCTCCACCTTGCTGTGATCTCTTGCTCCCTTCTCTCCGCTGCTCTTTACACCCCAGTCAGTCTATCCCTCACTCCTCCCACATACACCACACCATTCCTCCTGTGACCCTGTCCCTTGTTTCTCTCTCCTTCCTATACATCCATGTAGATATACAATGATGGGGTTAAATGGTGATTAGGAAAAAGGTACAAGCTTATCCCTCGCTCATAGATCCCTAGGAAAACCACAAGAGCTATTTTTGGTCTGCAATCAATCTAAATCTTTACAGCTATTGTCTGTTAGTTTGTTTATTTTCATGATGCTAGTCATGTTCAGTTTTCCATATTTAAGTGTCTCTAAGAATGGTGAATGGCACAATGTCATCTCTGGTTTCTAGCTGAAATGTTAAAACACTAGACAAAGCACAAGAGAGGTTATTTTTTCCTTCATTCCAAATCTTGTTAGGTTTGGGCCACTGAAACACTCGGTTAAAGGTACCATGTGGAGTTTTTTTTCCACCAGTAGCACTATGGAGCAATAGCCTCTTTCTGACCAGAGGGATTTTTGCAGTTCCTAGAACATAACGTTCCTAGAACCCTTTTTTTCTTGTGTTCCGACTGGACCAATTTGGGGATTATTAAGTTCCTCTGACCGCAGTTCCTGTAACTCTTTCAGCTCCTACTTCAGGGCAGGGTCTTTTCCCTTTTCTGCATAGGAACCCTTAGTGACCTAGCAATGTCTGAAACACAAGCAGTACATATTCTTCACTGCCTGTTGCAATTCGCCCACGTATGCTAACTCATAAGACAAACATCACACATTCAACCAGCTAATTGTTAATGCTAGTTGAACTTACCCGTCGTTTCGTTTGCCTGTTGCGCTCTGCTCTTCTATCTTCTTCCATCATATTAATTAGGATCATATTACGCTGGAGTCTTTGTCTTCTGTGTTTCTCTGTTAAGTACTCCAGCCTAGTCTTTAAACGCTGCCGTTCGAGCTCCGTTATGAGGATCCTATAAAGACACTATAAAGACCGTTGCCGTGCTTGCGTCACTCCCTTACCCCTCCTACCAGTTCCTATGGCCAGTTGGCCAGTGCAAATGCAAATGGCAAAACCGGTTTTGGGGGAGAGTAGTTAGTCGAACTGTTTTGAAGTGGACTGTTCCTATAACTACGTTCCTGTAACTACTTGGTCGGAAAGAAGCTATGGTTTAATGAGTGGGTCCCCGTTTTGGTTTTTCTAATGCACGCATACGAGCACACGGGTGATGCAATACACATTCCTGCTATCGGTCTTACACTATTCCACTGATCTACAGGTGGCAGTAACCAGCCAGTAAAAGCAGGGACGAAGAACACTGCTAGCAACCAAACAACACAAGTGTTTAACGAGATAGGAAATGCAGTCAGCACGTTTGTTGGACCTCAAGGACACACACACACACACAATGCATTTTGATGAGTAATACAGAATGTAAACGGTAACTTTGTTTATAACCTATATTTAAGATTATTGAAGAACTGTGGTTTTAGTTAAATCTAGAAAACGACAACACATCCCTTCTCAAATCAGCATAGATATAACAAAGACCACAATCTTTCCCTATCCTAACTAAGTGGTTTGAGTTGCCAAAACATGACCATAAGAAAGTTAATCATGCTTTATGCTTTTGCTATGAATGAATACTCAGGGAAAACAAATGAAATATGTTGACAGTAAATGTTTTGGAGATTTATTCAGTATGAACATTTCGTGTTGGCAGTGAATAGTTTGCAGATAGGGTCAAAATAATCATTTCCTCCTTATGTTAATAATTCAATATGTAAAAAAAATAGCAAGTGAGTTGTATAGGAACATTACTTTTAGGAGGCACTTGGCTACCTGTTTAATAACTGTGACCAGGGCATGAAATTGGCACCCGCCCACCCGCCAAATGCGGGTAACTTTTGTGATTGGCGGGTGAAACTGTCAATCTACCTGCCACGTTGGCGGGTAGCCAATGAGAATTGAGTGATTCAGACACTTAACTATCGGTAAGCAGGGTACGCCGTTGCTTACGGGCCTGGTCCAATCAGAGGCCTGCATCACTGGAAGACATTGATTGACAGCCGGGGCCCCCTATCGCAATTTCAATACTCACACAATCCCAGCAGTCCCACGTGCAGCCACTGACCAAGCGGGAGTGAGAACGGGTAAAGTTAATTTCCTAGTTTCTGATATGAAGACGAGACGTGTGTGTGACTCGAACATCTCACATTTACCAACAAAACGTACAGCGAAAGACCGTGCAAAACATTTCAGATCGTCCTGCCAACATGTATACATTTTAACATCAATGTACGCTGTCACTGAAGCTGCTGCTGTTTCAATACTGTCGGCTCTCTGCAGCGGGCGGGGCTGCTCCGTTTCCCCCGCGACTGACGCGCACACACAAACACACACACACACACACACACACACACGCACAGACACACACACAATCACACACAAACACACACGGTGGATGCAGGAAAAAACGCAGATGAGACGTACACGATGACCTAAATTGAGGACAGCTACTCTCGTTATTGTAAGTGTAATGATAAGTTAAAGTCCAATGAAACTGTATGAATGTGTGTCCCAGGCCAGGATAGGAAATTAACTAACAATGTAAAGATCAACAAGCCACTGACAATGATAGATATGTTCATATTTGATTCATTCAATACATTCTTATTTTGTATCTTAAATCCACCAGCCTTTTTCATATTTTACCAACATTTGCAGCATCCTGAGCCTTTTTGGTAAGGTTCCTAGGAAATCTCAGCCCAGAATAATGAATTAATAGTAATAAGTATTATTCTCCCCAAAACAAGTTTCCCTTTTATTTTATTTAACTATACAAAAAAAATTCTTGTGTTATGGTGCGCATTCACCAGTGTTTTGTTGTTGTGGTGGTGCGCGTAGGCTACTCCTGATTTTGTCAGTCATCTCATCTCTTATATGCAGTGGCGTAACGAGCCAACACCGGGCCCCTATGCAGGATTATCAAGGCGGGCCCCCATACTACAGCACGTGATGACGGAGCAATGTCCACGAGTAGGCTACCATCAATAGGACAGGATAGGATCATAGAGACACAGCAATTCCTGTTTTTCACCTTTACGACACAAAAAAAAGTGGCTGGTAAAAAGTCCCTGTGGCAGGTGGATTTAAAAATCCACCTGCCACAGTGGCTGGTGGTCAAAAAAGTTAACTTCATGCCCTGACTGTGACTCATTAACATGAAACGTAAGCATCATGTTTAGAAAAGACTGTAACTAGTGCAGAATCTAAAAGGGGAAAGAGCTGAAATCAAATGATACCAGATGCTTTCAGTGGTGTGGGTAGCCTAAAGTGTGTATCTGTTCATATATGCGTGTTACTGGAGGTAAAAAAAAAAAGAAAAAAAAAGATAGTTTAGACCGTGAATGAGGGTAAACACAAGTGGGAATACACAGAAGTGTGTTGGTGCGTATGACCCAAGGACATTCTCTTGACATCCCTTCCAAGATCCTGAGTTTGCCTAAAATGCATTCTTCTCCACTCCACCAAAGGCCCCGTTATAAAGCATGGGCTTACAGCCTTTATATGATACCGTATAAAACCTCTCAGTAATGCCCTATGTGCTTCCAGCGAAACCCCTGAGCAAGGTTATATTGCTAACATGTACTGTATGCTTTATTTATGCATGAGCCACCCTTCTCCTTTCCGGGGAATTCTGATTCTTTTCCCGCGATAAAAGTTGCATGGCCTTACCCACTCCGAAGGGAGTAAATGATTTAACACCAAGGCTTACGGTATGGTAAGTAAGCAACTAACATTAATTCAGCCTTTTTCTGATAGGGTATCAAGTGGGGGGCATTGCTACATTTACCCTCCTGTCCCCTTTTAAATTTGGAGAGGCTGTACGGGGGCAGAGAGGGAGGGAGCCCTGCCATGTCACGCCATGTTATAAAGTTGTTGTGTCAGCTTGTGTAGCAATAAGGGAAATTATCTTGGACTACTGATAATAGTGTTTCCTTTTTAATTATATAAGGCAACAATGATTACAATTCATATGCTCAGTTAAAAAATAGACATTAAGAAAATGTTGATCCTAAACTGTACGAAGAGCACACGTAAAACTCTTTGATAGCATTTGCTTTCAAACTTGCATGTTTATTTCTGCATGTGTAAAATTGTGTACAGTACTTTCATGCATATGTATGCACATATGTGTGTATTTCAAAATTCATTTATTTACCACCCTCAGTCTGTGCTAATGTGTTTATGAGCCAAACCATCCTCCCCTGCCCCTGATCAGGGCTGAGGCAAAGAAGGCCACATGTGCTACTTAAGCCTCCTCCCTCACCACATCAGAAAGCCTCAAAAATTCAAATCAACATTAAAATAGTTTTATGTGTAAGTAAGATTCAGTGAACTCCATTATTTTCCCCACTATTTGCTTGAATAATTCAGGGAAGATAGCTGAATTATGGATAAAGTGTACAGTTTGAAGAAGGGGTTCATGTGCAGCCTGGAGCTATAGCCTGGCTTTAATGATGTCTGGAGATGGTGGACGGGCGGAGGGAGAAGTCGTTAGCTTCACAGTCATTTTCTCAAGGATTAAAAACATGCTCTTAAAGCAGCAGGGTGGACCGGTGAACTGAAGTGGACCAAAAGGAAATTTTTGAGAATATCCTGAAAGTGCTTCTCAAATTGGGGGGGGATGTCATGTGATTGTTTGCTCTTTTATTTAGCAAAACATAAGAGAAATAGTCGCACCACTGAATATGTTTTTGGAACCACGAGGACAACATATGACCATTCAATTGTGTAAGTTTGAATAGTATTTTTTGTGTTTTAAAGGCTTACTTTATAATTATTTTGATTTTATATTTTTTTTCTGTCAAATCAACTATGTGCGACATTACTCAGTTTCTCAGAGGGAAGCCTTAAAAACATCACAAATCCCTTCAAATTTATTTTCAATAAATAAAACAAATATGCATGAAAAAAGTAAAACATAAAATAAAAAGTTCAATGCAGGAGCTTGTGTCAAGGCAAAAAAAACATTATTGTTGCCATTTGTATGAGCTAAATTTGCACATACTGTACTGTATAAACATTAGGGTTTAGCTACACATCCAGTTAGAGCCACAGGTTCTAGTTTTCTTCAACTCACCACTACCCTATTTAAATGTCTGGAATCTTAAACTGGCACAGCAAGGATTTATACTATTAGCCGGTAGCAATGACATCCAAAAACACACACTTACGCTCACACACATAAACACCCTTCAACAGCCAGCAGGGAGTCTTCCTGTTCCTACTCACTCCAACAGGGAAGCCAAGCACAGACCACTCTCCTAATTACCCACCTTCCTCTAATTATCCAATCATAAAGCCATTAGCAGTCTCACACCATATTAACATGGTCCCGCCTACATGCCAATTTGTGCAGTGCCAAGATGCAACTGGAAGAGAATTTTCAGCATGCAACCTTACCGAGCACAGTATCATGTAGGGTAAGACTGTGCTTTTCTTTGCCCTTAACAAACAAATAATAGATTTCCAAACAAGATTTAACAGCAGCTGCAGTTTTTTTTTCATTTCACAATAAAAGCTCAGCAGTTAATTCAGATGCCTTTAAAGTGTAACTCCACCCTCAAGTTCTGCTACCACTCTGTCTCACAGGATATTAAAAAAACAATACAGAGAAATAACCGACTGTAAGAATCGTAGTCTTGTAGCTAGGTAGACTGACTGCTGCTTTAGACCGCTCAGTGTAGCCTCTACAGTGACGTAGAGCTGCTAGTCAGAGCTAGCAGAACGCAGAGCAGGTGCGTTCAGAGCGTGTCCAAATCCACTTTTGCTAGTTTAACGGCGGAAAAAAGGGTCAGTGCGTAAGGCGCATGGTTCAAAAGGGTTGTACTTAGTGTCTTAATTAATCATAGGTCATCATAGAGTGTCATCTCCCATTCCCTTTAAAAGCCAGGCGCATTTGAACCATAGCGCATTGCTATTATGATGGTGGATTTGCTAAGCAGGAAAGAGAGATTTTCAGGAGAAGAAACTGATCTGCTCATGCGTGAAGTGAAAGCGCACGATCAGATCATATATGTCACGAGCACTCTGCCACCAAAACTCCACGACGTGAAGCAGGCATTTAAATAACAATGTTATTGACTTTAGACCAGGTTTTTGTTGGTCAATGGCGAGATCACTTTCCGCTGCCTCAAGATAGCAATACGGCAAGAATGCACCTGAACACACCTCCCTGTAAGACCAGCACGGCCATGGGCACACAGATGGGCGCAGGTGCATTTGCTATTTAAACGACGTGGCCGCTGGAAGGGAAATTGACAACTGCGTTGGTCTTAAACTAGCAAAGACACTTGCGTCGGGCTTTGCGCTGCGTTGCGCTGGGTGCAAGATAGGGCCCAGACTCTCCGTTTCTATGCTGGAAAGACCGGTGTGTTATGTTAGTAGCTGCTAATGTAGCCTTGAGCCGCTAGCCTCAAGTAGGGCTGACAAGCGAGATACAGAGTTCAGGTAAGCCCAAAGAAGACTCACAAAAGGATTTATACACTCTATATTTTCATACATATGTTGTCCCCATTGACAAAATATGATGCAAAAGAAAACTAAGGGGAAGGTGAATGCTGGTAAATCTATTATTGATATGTGTTCAGTCCCAGCGGCATGTTGTGTAACAGAGTATCCAGATTGTTGCCTCCTTTATTCATACCCATCAGAGGGATGGCAAGTTATTGGAGGGAATGGGGCGGACGAAGAAGACACAGAGCACAGATGTTGGCGCAGCTGCAGCGCAGAGGAGTGGCTCGGGTTAACGGCTAGCGCTAGACGTGCACAGACTGTGAGAGAGGGATACTGCGGCGCTAGCTGTAGAGCTAGCTCATCCACCTGACTGATTCCTATTCCTCTCGAATAGGAACTGACAAATCAAAACTTAAAAGAAATTCAAAAGTAGCATCTTGTCTACAAACTCATCTAGATATTTTTGCCTTTATCTTGCCTTTGTTATACTTGCATCAGTGGGTGTTGCGAGAAGTCAGAGCAGCACATTACAGGATTTCTGGGAAGCTCTCCTATTATCATTTAGAGCTGCAAACATGCAAAGTTGTCCGTTGCAGCTATAAAAACTGAATTCTCTATATCATTACCTACTCTTAAAACATTTTAATGCCGGAGTCAAATGTTTTCTATGTAGATTAAACTTTTATTTTCTTGATATAACATACACGCCATTCTCCCAGAAATCCCACTTGGTTTTCTGTCTGTCTGGATCTGTATTGATGGTAGCGGGCGATAGGTCCTGCAGTGCAACGCTTTAATAGACTCCAGCAGAAGCTTTGGCAGAAAGTCGTGCCAAGGCCGGGAATGAAACTGAGCCTGTCAACATTGGCAAAGGCACCAAACAACCCACAGAAAAACTGTATCACCACACAAAATGTGGAGACAAATCCATTCATTCTGCTGCAACACTGGCTCCACAATGACATTGTTTTGTTTGATGACTCTCTCAGTCTGTTTCTCTGTTTGTCTGTGAAAACATCCTCATTATCTGACCACACAAGCAAGGTGACGGCGAATAATGGTGCTTTGTCAAAACTGATTCATGCCCAAGGTATGGACTGACAATGAAGGATCTCAGTGTCTCGTCTTTATAAAGCCACGCAGCTGTTCCCCCCCTCTGTACACAATCAAACCTCTGCCATTCAGTGCCACAAACCAATAAACGCTGCCTTTGTTTTAGCTTGACACCATTGTTTTGGCTTCATAAAGATTTCTCTTCTTTGGCACAGATGCTTTTTTGTTTCATTTCCAAACAAGCTGCGTAGTTTTTTCTCTTTTTGTTTGAACAATGATACTCTTTTTTTTTTCTCTCTTTCCTCGTGCAGTCACCCTGATCCACATGTATCCCCTCAAAATGGAAAGCAACCTCAGTGTACAGTACAAACCAGTTCTGAAACTAAAACTACAAGAATTTTTTTTTTTACTTTATCACAACTATTAAATAATCTCATTAAAAGTTATTAAAAAAACATTATGCCCAGTGGCATCATAAGTGCCTTATTCTGTAAGTGGCTGTGAATCAACACAAGAATTCAAAGATTGAGCCTTTTCAAACAGATGTTGGCAGTGTCTTTGTGGACACTGTGCACACCCTGCTAATAAATGGGTAATCATATCTGAAATTGTAATAATGGTTCATCTTTTGATATAAAAGCCAAGGTTAGGCTCCGAGAGGAGATGCAGAAGATACCAGACACTTCAAACGGACCTCAAAACCATGTTTTGGTTCGGCACGAACACACACAGAAAGAGAGCAGGAGAAAGACAGAGACACACCCGTGGAAAAAGCCACATACGACAGATGCAAAGACAATCTAAAGATAGATTAAAAGTAAAACACTTCCATATGTTAAGTAACCAGTAAAATACTTGCTGTGTTGAAAATGTTCTCAAAAGCTGAAGCAGCAATCCACTGAACTGCTGTGCAGCACCCCCTGTTGACGCAGTATTTCCCCACAGTGGCTTTATTTATGTTTTATCTTATCTTCAGTTAATTGAATCAAAGACATGTTGAAGAGTCCGTGTCAGAATTACTGGTTGAGTTAAGTTAAATAATCCATAATATCATTGTGTTCCCACTATAAAGTAAAACATACTTCATACATGAGTTTTTTAGATTAGATCACATTTAGCAAATACATCGGATGCGACGAAGAAAAAAAATGATGTAAACTAGATTATATCTATCTGTGTCGGTCCACTAAAAATTCACATAGCAAACCAAACTGTGGATTGGGGCTTTAAATGACCTCAGCTGAGCAGCTGCCACTCCTCCTCCTCCTCCTCCTCCTCCTCCTTCTTCTCCTTCTCCTCCTCGTCTTCTCGCTCTCCTTTTTGGAGCAGTGTCGTCCCCCTTCATCTTCAGGTCATAATGTAACATGACACCAGCGGTTGCAACAAGGCCAGCCGGCCAACCCGAGCGTTTAAGACCAATGAATATCATTTGCTCCCGGTAGGTTCCCTGGCGCTTTCAGACGCTACCACCGCCAGACTGAATCAGCGTTCGCGCCTGTCATGTCTCTGACGGAACACACGGACACACACACACAGACGCACAACAGGCCAAAAACACCCCCATACACACACAAACATATAATGTCAAGGCGCACACACACAGAGCCACACCACAGCCTGCAACGTGCACACTTTCAAAAAAAGAGGCTCAGCTCAGAGGACAGGCACACATGCATCAACACACAGTGCTACGCACACACAGAGGATATTGTCAGCCTCTGGAGACCACTTTGTTGTTTCTGATGCTTCTGTCATCCTCAATACACTTCACGCTGCTCTTACAAATCCAGAGATTTCTCACATTTCACACTTCTTATGCCCTTTTTTAAAAACCCAATAGCTTTCAAGGGTTATCACCATGCAAATCACATTAGGACGTTTTACAGGTGAAAGCAACCTTGGTGAGATCCACTCCCTCATTAGGGGGATTAAAGACAGGGCTGCCCTTCTCCTGGGTTAGAAACAGCCACAATAACCCCCTCGCCTCTCACCTCAGCTCTGGTTTCCTGGCTTAGGCCGCTGTTTAAATTCCCTCCTGCCTCTGAAAAGGTCCTCCCTGGGGATCCCCGGGGCTTTGATCAGCCGCCCTCAATGGATGCACCCCTCCACCTCCACACACACCCCTAACCCCACCCACTCCACCACTGGGGGAAATAAGAGGGTCAGGGGTAACGCTGCTGGAGATAAGAGAGAGGAGGCAAAGAATGAAAGGGGAGGGAGGTCTTGTAAAGATCAACTAGGGTTGGGTAAAGGGGTGGATAAGTAGGAGGGTGGGCTTATGAACCCCACTAATACCCCCTCCACACACACACACACACACACACACACACACACACACACTTAAGTAGCCTAATTACCTGCCTGATCTGATGCAATGACAGCACCTGCAATGAGGGGTCAAAGCACACAGTTGGGATGTGCTAACAACCTTGTTAAGAAATACTTCATGGTAATGAGAGCTAATCATGTTGCATATTTAGTTTCATGCTAAAAGGGCAGCAAGTGAGCTTAAAAGATCACTAGTAATGCATAGACCAGGCAATATCGTTTCATCTTGAAAAGTATCGCTACGCTGGACGCCGACTTCACAAGTCAGGTTGTGGGTATCAATCTAACATGACTGAATGTGTATCTCGCATGCATTCGTGTACAGCAATAATCAGTATTTGACATGCAAGAAGTACTGTAAGGCTCATTTGCATTGGCAAAGGAAAAATGTGGGTACATGAAGACAGACCTGATTTTGACTAACCCACAGGAAAAACTCTGAGCTCTAATAATTCAATGGTTTGAGCGACTCAAGTCTCATTTCCCTAGAAAGTAAGCGTGATTTAGTCCAGGTCTGTTTGGATTTCCTCATTAAAGAACCTGGTTTGAGTTCCTTACCTGTACTGTATATTGAACTGTGTAATTTCATTCAAACTAACCCCTTTCCATACATGAGATCACAAAGCAGCGTTCTTGTACAGTAAATGTACTGTATATAAGCTGGAAATCTATACCAAGATATCCAGGATATCAAAGCAGATTACAGATAGAGGAACTTCCAAACTGCTATCTCATCGAATTAACGTTTATTAAGATAAAATGATGCTCTGATAAAAATGGGAGTGTATGAGCAAAGAAGAAAAGCAAAACTGCCCAAGGCCCAAACCGTGACCAAATACAAAGTTTTCAGAGGAAGTGATGAAGTAATTTGGGGAACATTGGGCGGAAAAGGGAGACAAGGGACCAGTGTCATTTGGTAAAAGAGTTGCAGCCAAAAACAAATATCCTTTTCCCTATTTGAAAATGGCAGGTGAGCCAATTTGGACTGACTTATGTTGTACATATAAGTTGGGAAATTGCACATAAAGCTCTGAAATGTGAAGAGAGCTCAAGCACTTTCTGCTCTCAGCCTAACCTTATCATACATTTATTCCCTATTACAATACAGTCACATGAATAATGATGCATTACAGTAATCTATCCTAACTACTGAGGTTATGCTGATGAGAGAGATTATCTTCACACTGTGTAGAAACACTACATCTGAAGAAAATGTCTTGAACATATCTTAAAAGAAATAGTTTGAGCAAATAAGCATTTATATTTTTTTGGAAATATGCTTATTCGCTTTCTGGTGGAGAGTTAAATGAGAAGTACCGGCACATAACCCCTGTAAAACGTAAAGTTTTGTGTGTTTTATACGTTCATTTTTTGTACAGATTAAGATACAAAATGTTAATTAGAGAGCTTCAGAGGTGCTGGTCGGTGGATTTTACAACCGTTGGGCAAAGCCAGGCTAGCTGTTTCCCCGTGTTTTTAGTCTTTATGCTAAGCTAAGCTAACCAGCTGCTTGCTGCAGCTTCATATTTAACTGATGGATACGACTAGCTAACTTTCCGCCAAAAAAAGATTATTATTCTAAGAGCAGCTGGAGACAGGTGGTAGCACTTTTAAATACGCTCTATCATCTATTGCCAGAAGAGACTACTGGTAAAGAAGAATCAAGAAGCGAGTGAACAGCAGAAGCAGCTACTCCAGCGTGAGGCGATAGGACAAGATGCCACACAGTTGTATATATCCCGGCTGCGGTTTAAAAGCAATAGATGTTGTGCTCTGTGCGTGATCTTGTGGGATCTCGCGCGATAGCACGGTAGCAGCCGACAGGAGTATCCATCAGGCAAGTGTTATTTAAATATACTTCTGGTGTAGTTACAAACTTTCTAATGCCTCATTTTATAAGTAAAGAAACTACTGTAGAAGTTTGGTATCATTCCGGGCATTATTAGTGGGGTAATTTACGACATACAAACGTGGATCCATTACACCTGCACTAAGCTAACCAACTGAAAACGCTAACTCGACCAACGTTATAACAAGGGAAAAAAGCTTATGGGGGGTTGTTTGGCTCGAGGTCAAGGTGCAAAGCAGCCTAGGGTGAAATTACTCCGAACCATCACTTTAAGTTATAATCTCTCTCCGCACACAAATGTGTTTGCCATGTAGTTGAGGAGGGAGTGTAGTTTTTAAAAAAAGTGATAGAATGAGGACGCTCAAAAGAAAGATGGTGAAAGCTAAACTAACGCAAACTCAAATCCATTTAGGTTAAACTGTCGTCACACTGCATACAAACAGTACACTGCTAAAATTGAGAGTGAGATCATTAGCAAGGCATCACAACTATGAAGCGTATTTTATTTGTTCATACTAAGAGGACTCTTCTGTAAATGGGCACCTGCACTTAGTGTGGCTACGTATTAACGTTCTGCATTTGATGCTAAGTGCTCGTTAAGGTCCTTGAGGTCAATTCATTTTCAAATGCAAACCATCTGCATTCAAACACAGAAATTACACCCACATATAACATCGAGATAGATGAGTCAACGTAACGTATCTCATCCCTCTAGCTTTGACGATGATGCCTCACTAAACAGCTCTAAACAAACTCTCTCAAAGCCCTGATGAATAAATGAAGGGATAAAAGCTACATCGATACAATTCTAACGCATTAACTTGCCAAATAAATAAATAAGTGGTGATGTGCGGGAGGGGGCGCGGGGGGGCGTTGCACATTCTTTTGTACATTGAATCTATCTTATCGGAGCGTGTAAAAATAGCTTGACAGAGGCTAATTGTGCTTGTTGCTGAATAATGGATCACAGTGGAGAGGGCCTTCCTGGAACTGGGGCGGGCACGACTGTTCCCCGCTGAACCTTCGGGTTCCTCTCCCTGCTTTTGCCTTCAGGTAAAAAATATGCCACAACCCCCCTCTCTCCCTTCCTAACCCACCCAAACCCCCTTTTCTTCCTCCTCACTCCTGTTCATCTTTATCCATCCTTCTCTTTACTCTGACTTGTAAGTGGGTGTCCAACAGTTTTTAAATGGAAAAAAACTCTTTACAGGAGCAGTTATGAGAATGATGATACATTTTTTGAGTTTTTTCAGTTTGCTTTAATTTGCTTTATTAAACTTGATACATATTTAAGCTTAGAATCATACTTTCTACCCACAAATAGGTGAATTGTATTGGACAATGGTTTTTGTGAGGATTAGAAATCAAATAGGGGGGGAATTCATAAAATGTGTGTGAAATTTGATATCGCAGGGGCGATCAGTAATGAGCAAATTACTTCTGTTCTCAAATTTCACCGAGGCAACAACTGTCCCCTGCAGGCCTCTGTAGGTTATTCTTTAGAGTTTAATCTTTTCTTGTCAGAGAAAAATGGACTGGTCTTAAAAAAAGTAATATATATATATATATATATATATATATATATATATATATATATATATATATATATATACACACACACACACACACACACACACACACACACACAGGTATTTAGTGTAAAATAGAATCAAACACACCAATGCAGCAATAAAATATGGTAATTAAGTAAAAAAGGTACAAAAGAGTGATATGTGCCAACATCGAATGCATATTAACCCCAAATTCCTTTAAACATGAAGGCTATTTGCTTTATATACACCATCAAAGTTACTCTTTCCTAATATTGGTGGCATTCAGGACATATAGCATGAAGTCAGATGCTTATGTTTAAGACAACGGAACAACAATTAAATTCAAAAATTGTAGTTTCCCTAAACCCTGACAACAAAAGAAAGAAAAACTAATCCTCTTACTCTGCACAACCCACAAGTGAGAATAAGGCTTTGTTGGTAAATACCCGTATCAAGTTTGTTGCTTCACATCTAATATGGCATCAAAGTTGTCGTCCATGTGACTGGGAAAGTTGAAAGCGTGAGGTTGCATCTTTGCATAAACGTCTTAGCCGCTATCGTCTCATCAGAGGAATGTGTGCAGCTGATGGAAGACTGCTTACACTTATTCCCCTCAACAACTAAAGGCTTGTTAAAAACTGCTTTTCCCCTATCTGTCGTTTGAAATACGTGTGTGCAGCTAATGAAGCACCCTCTTTGGGAAGTTAAAATAGTCTTTGCTGTTGATGTCAAAGAAAGAAAATGTAGTTGTTTTTACTTTAACTTAAGACTGACATGAGCAAGTTTCATGTCCTTATAGGTTTTGGAAAGCTATTCAAAACCCATCTAAACATGCTGCAATGAAGAGTTATCAATCTTTGTAAGTGAAGCGCTAACATTTTGCAGATAATGTTCCGTTCACTCAAAACAATAGTGTATTTTTTTTGCACAACTGCTGGAGCTTCTGATAAACTGTAGATAACAGCTGTAATAATCGCTTTGACAGACATAACATCGCTTCGACAGATAACTTTATCTTTCATTACTTAGATTTTACACTCTTTGCAGCATAAATCAAGATAAACATCTCTGATAAGACATCTCTGTTGAGTAGTGTACTGTATATCAGTGTCCTTTAATTTAAGAAAAATATTAATAAGGTTTGGAAGACATATCAAAAGGGGGCATCAAAGTGAAGTGTCCCCCACTTTATGTGCGTTTGTACATGGAGACATTTGTACGTGCAGGTCGGCACCATTGATCACAACCCAAATTTACAGTATGTCAATTTTTTCCCTGATAATTACAGAACGCAGTGTCTCTCATCCTCATCCGGCTGTCCGAAAGATAAGTTGTGTTCTTAAGTGGAAAGTGATGTAGCTTGAAAAGATCATCTTAAATCTGCCTTTTTACCCATCCACCTATTTTTATGCATTTATTTAGTTATTTATTAAATTTGTTTAAATTATGTCCACTGGAGAAAGAGTCAGCTTGGTCTGAAGTCTCTCTAAGATTTACTCTAAAATAGACATTTAATAAGTGTTATAATCTATATTTTTGTACTAATTACATTTTATTTTAAAACTATTTTCATGATGGAATAACACATGTATTAAGTTATAAGGGTTGAACCTTGTCAGTCCATGATGGCTCTTAGCACAGTGTGCACATCAGTTAAATAAAATATCTTAAAGAAAAAAAAGATAAATAATAAAAGAAAATATATCAGAAAAATCTGCAACAGACAAGCTTTCAGCCTTAAGCCACTGTTGTATTTTCCACTTTGTTCAGCTCTTATGCTACTCTGTTCATTATACAAGCTGCTCGAGTTCAGCCAGGGCTGGTCAGTTGTCCATTTATTTGTCCATAAGGCCTGATGGGAGAAGAGACCACTCTTATCAATATTTCATATAATCATATGATGTTGTGTTTGGTCAATCTGCCTTTTATGGTCTCATGCTATCTTAAGCTGAAGCCGTCAGTACTTAGGGCCACAAAGGAAATCAATGGGCAGGATAACATCAGTGGCCTGCTGGTTACTGTAAGTTCAGCATGACTATGTTAACGTTTCCTGTAATGTTGACATCACAATGTTGTTATGACCCACTGAGGGAGAATTTTACATTCAGCAATAGGTTTCTAATGGTACCTATGAGACTGTAGAGCCTCTTAATGTTTGACAAAAGAAAAGTTCTGCCTGTATTATATTTTATGCTTACATCAAGTAATTAGCAGCATTATTTTTTCAGTTTTAATGTCTTTATATAAAATCGTAAAATAAAATAAAAAAAATAAAATGTAAATACTAATACTGCCTTTATGTGGGTAACTTATGTGTGCATGTAGTGTAGGTTATTTTACAAAATCTTAAAAGAAGAAAAAAAACAACTTCTGCCTTACTTTTCCCACATAACTTACATGAGCTGTTTGGGTTGCCATTAATGCATCCTAATGCTACCTGACATTTCTGAACTGTTTTAATATTCCAATATTATGATCAACGGCTCGTAATGCAGGCTGCATGAATTATTTCAGCGCATTTGGTGGAGGCCTGATTATTTGAAACAAGTTCTGTTCTGGACTTGCGGGGAGCCGGCGGATCCAAAAACACCATTAGCCAGGTGGTATCCCATGAATTAAAAATAACAGAACACGGTTTTCCAGTCAGGCTGCTTCCCCACCCCACAAACCCACCCACCTCCTCCCAACCCTAACTTATCTCCACCCCCCCACCCTACACAACACACACAGTGTTTCATGACAGAAGGCCGCTTTTCCTCCAACCTGAAGAAGAAATCTGCCGGAATGAAAAAGAAAGAGAGAGAGAAAAAAAATCTGCCAACTGATCTGGACACAGATACATGCCCCACATACCCTGTCTCACTTGCCCCACCCATCCCCCACCACGGTACGACTGTCATCTAAGGATGTTTTCACAATGTTTTACCATCCAATTTTTGGGGATTGTACTTCAGGGACGTGTGAATTAGATGGCAAATGGGGAGAAAATGTGGCAGAAACACCTCAGAGGAGCTGCGTTAGCGAGCTGTCACGAAGCCTGAGACGGCGCCCGTACCCACCACCGCCAGAGCCGTTTCGTAAAAGGTTGAATTAACATCGAGGTTAGCCTCCACTCAATTCACATCAACTGGTTTCTGCCGCCAAGGACTCAAGGACTCAAGGACTTATTCAAATAAAACCGCTCCATTTAAACCCTGTGACTGAATTCATCTCCAATTTATGTTACATAGGTGGCCTTACATCCCAATAAGCAGCAAGTCAAGAAAGCTAGAAAGAACAGAGGAAGTACAGTAATTGCAAGGAAGACAGCTAAAGGAAAGGACATGAGGAAAACAGATGGCATAAAAGAAAGGAGAAGAAAGATACAGTAAGAATAGGACAGGAAAAGAAAGAAGCCGAGAGAAAGATAGGACATAAGAGAAAAAAGTAAAACAAAGACGAGAAAGTACAGTAAGGTTGAAGAATTAAAAAGGATGAAAACAAGTTATTGCAGATAAACAGATGGGGGGCGGGAAGAAGAAGTGTGAGGAAAGACAGCATGAATACAGGAAGGTAAAGTGACAGCAGGAAAAAAGAAGATGTAATTACAAAGGGAGGGAAAACAAAGCAGGGCAAGAAAAGGGAAGATGAAGAAGGAAAGAGTCTGCAGGAAATATTAAGCAATGTCAAGAACGGAGTGACAGAAAAAACGCCTGTAGTACTAAACTAAAAGGAAAAAAAGAAATGAAGAGATGGAGCACTGATGCGCAACCATAATACAGGAGCCTCCCAACAACACCACGCATACTCTTCACTGCCTGCTGTATATTTAATAGCCACTCCATCATTCTGCCTCCTTTCCTCTCTCTCTGTATCTCCATCCTCCGTCATTCCCCCGCTCATCCACGGCTTGCCCAAGCAGATGGGGATTGTAAGGCTCGGTGGCGCATTCCAGAATCACAATCTGTCTCGGCGTGCTGCGTTTCCGAACCAGAGGAAAAGGCCAGAGTATTTCCCACATTGCCCGCCACATATGCGGCGCTTTAGCTTGTGCCCCTGTTAGGGAAATAAAAATCAGCGTAACGGCTTGGAGTGGCAGCATGTCAACAGAGGCAGACAGAGGGAGATACGAGAATAATTGTTGGGGAATTAATCAGTTGGGAATGCTTTTCCCTTATGCTATCCTGCGTGGGTGAGAGGAACTGCAATCCAGGCCAAATGGAGAATTAAATTTACACCATTACAAACATGTTTATCTTTATCGCTATGCTCTGCGCTGTGGGGGTAAAGTCTGTGTGATGCCAGTTCAAAGCATTGTCACATTTAACCGTGTCACAAACTTATCTCCCTCTGGGGTTTTTGTGTTAGTTTTTTTGCCATTGTCCATCAATGGCATGAATAAACAAGTAAATAGTCTGGCCAAAAACAAGTAAGGGCATGTGAGGTCTTGTCTAGTTTTTTTTTTATCGCAATGCCCTCCTAAAAAAGTGAATAACAGAGTGCTAAAGGTCACCACAAGTCAACAACTGCCCATATGACTGTTAATATTTTAACTTTTGTGAATGCCGTTTTTCCTTTCTTCTCTTGTTAAAAGTGCTTCATAAATAAATTTGTCTTGACTTGCCCTGTGGGTAGCATCAACACATCATTTCCATATTCACCTAATTGTGTCAGTCACTCATCCTCAACAAAACAGCCTTTTCCAGGGCAGAGAGATGCTTCTTTTGCAAATTTCAAAAGTTCAATAAAAAACCAGAAGAAAGAGGGAGAGAGAAAGTAGGGGGAAAAACAGCCTGTGAGGTGGCACACTTGACACTGACAACGGCAAAAAAAACTTGGTGGTGTGAGGAGAAAAAAATTAACGACACTAGACAATTTTTCAGTCACCCTACACACCCAAGGTGAAATAGACGAGCTGCAGCATGACGTGTAAAATGTGTTTGGATCTGGCCTGCAAACTCTGCTGAGGAGCCCATGAAAGATGCATGGGGCCACTGGAGAGGTATAAAGAATTTAGAGATATAAAGGATATATGACAAATAAATCAGGATGCAAATCTTACCGGGTGCCACTGGGAGTTCTCCAATGAAAACGGCCTAAATAATTGAAGAGGAAGAGGAAACATTTCATCAATGAGAAGAGAGCAGTGGAAAATGCTCTTCGCTCCATTTTTTTTTTAAACCTTTCTTCTAGTCTTTTAAACATGACAAAGCAGAATGGGAACTCCACTGAAAGAGGCAAGTATGTGATTACATATAACAGTCTTTGAAAAGCAAATTCTTAAACAAATGCTCGTGACAAAGCTTTCAAAAGCATGAGGGGGTTATCAGAAACCACAAAACATATTTAGCAATTGTACCAAAAACTAAAAAAGGATTGAAAAAAAAGGGAACAGCAGCGTGAGACAAAGAAAACAAAAAGTAAACCAGGATCCAGTTGCACATTTTCCCAGACGCCATCGTGAAATGCCACTCAGACTGTGAAAGACATCTCCATTTCACTCAGTATCATTCTTCCTAAACTCCACAGGTGCTTCGACAGTTTTACTCACTTTTCCTAAAGAAAATAATGCTCTTTTGTTTTGTTTTGTCTCATTTCTATGCAGTTTTGTTTCACATACAGTATATAGATGAAATGATGACTGTATCACCTTCTTTTCTGGTCATCTCCCTTCTCCCTCTTTGTTTATTACTTTCAACTCTAGCTCTCAATTTTGGTACTTCACTGGCATGACTGTGACATTATTATCAAAGCAATAAACAAAATATGAAAGCTCCAAACAAACAAGTTACATATTTAAACTCTGTTTGTTCGCACCAGAAAAAAAGAGGCAGTCGTGGTGAATGAGGAGGAAAAAAACTTTATATAATGACTCCGTCTTGCCAGTTTAGCCAGACGCTCCACATCGAGGGGGGAAAAAAAACTTCTAACGGGAACTCATCACCATGGTGAACCTGGGTTGCCAAGCACGACTTTCTTGGCAACGGCGTCACCAGGGATACTGGCTCCCCGTAGATGGGGTTCATTGATTAGAGTTGGAGCTCACCCCAGAGTCCTTGGAATCATTAAACACTGTAGGTTTTTTTTTTTTTTTTGGAGAGGGAGAATGAGAGCCCAGGGAATTGTGGGAAGGACTCAGAGGTCATATTCATTAAGAGGTTGGAGGCCCTGTTCTGAGTCCAAACTGTACTTCACTCGAATTCATCCACCTTTATGACATCATTGGTGAGAAACTTTTTAGATAACCTTCATTACAGAGCTGCTGGTTGAAGATGAAGTCTGTTCTTATGCTGCTGATGTTGTTTACTGCTTCTTTAATGGAAGAAAACAGACAGATCACTCCTGAGTTTTGGTTATTTGTTTGTGGCCACTGAAGTTGATTTAACAGTTTATTTCTGAATTACAGTACACATCCTGCAACCTTTAAAGCTTGGTTTCAATGTTTTTTTTCTGTTTTTTCTCTTTATTAAATATGCATGACAAAGAAACAATGTAAGTAATAATAATAAACATCATTAAGTATCTATTAACATGCAAAAACTCAGCTAATCCACTTAATCAGGGGCTGTTTTGATCACTTTTATATTGCATGTATATTTACGTATAAGTTCTGGCATCACGTTATTATATTACTGGTGTCAAAATAATAAACTATTATCTTTAACTACTGAAACAAAAACCATGATTTGGTGTCAATCCTTCAGAATTAAAGAACAATCGATTGAGAAAATCATTTCAATTTTTCACGAACAAATATCAAGTGGGAAGAAATGGATTACAGAGGAGACGGAGATAAACATTTCTACACCTACAGCAGCCTCGTTTAGACCAAATTGCAATGCAGCCTCCAGACATTTTGTACCTAGACTAATTAGTTTGGTTAGACTAAACATGTGATAACCAACTCCAAAACATACTTTTTTTGTCCCTCATCAGTTCAACTGAAACGTGACTTAAACAACAATTCAATTCTTAAGACAAAAACATGTAGTAAGTGAAACTAATGACTATGCATAATGTCCTTTTCATCTCACTAGTCAATATGTATGTTTTAAGATGCTTTAAAAAAGGTATCTAATTACCACCAACACTGAGCTTAAATCAAATATAGCAACGCATATACAGTATAGCTATACGCTGAATACCTTTCATAATTAGTAACAGGTCAATGATAAATCAAGTACAACAGAAACATGCTCTCCAGAAAATAAATATAAAAATAAAATAAGCCTCACTTGAGATTTAACATTTCTTTGGTTTTGCTCAGCCTGAGCAGTCACAGCAGAAGTTTGCTGGACACAGAGTCCTGAATGATCTGTCATTCTGTGTTATATACTGGTGCTTATGACTTGACATGGCACTGCTGTGACAAATGCGTGAGCTCAGTGTCACATCTCATACTATAGAGTGACTGACATACCAAAAAACATATACTCGCCACAGCCTGTCTACACTCTTTACATTTTAAATGGAGCGGACAGATCTAATGTGTCTTTGGATGTGGAGCAGTTTCTTGTTGTTGTCTTGATGTGTGTAAGGAATCTGCACTTCACTTAATATTAGAGAGAAACGCCACAGATTTTACAAGATATAACTTGATGTGTTGTATTACTTGACTTTAATGTATTACTCTGCCTGTAAAAACAGCTGTAAAATGTCTTCTGTGTCTCTGGAGGAGCTTCGTCAAGTCTAAACAAAACAACCCTGGTGATGTCATTAGGGTTACCTTGGGCAAAGAGACGACAAAATCAGTTCTTAACTTAATGCATTACAAATGTGACGTTTACCAGGCATTAAGGGTATAACAAAAGTAAGCTATGACGCTGCATTAAAAAGGATCTATCGCTGGGAAATAAAGGATCTAGTATTTTTGGAGCTTGACCTATACTAGGGACTACAATTAAGGATATCTGGGCCTCTGTTGGCTCTATTTTGACCATTCTTTTTAATTTATTTCTTGTAAGTCCCACAACTTTATGGAAGTGCAATACTAAATCGCTGGAGTAGTTTTTTTAAGATAGACGTTGGAGATAACATGGGTTAGTTTGCATGTTTTTCCTGAGTTTTGAGAATGAAAGAGGATTGAGAAGAGCTCCGAATGTCGTGTTTAAGATGAGATGAAAACTCACAATAGCGATAAACTTATGACCTTCTTGCTGCGATGCAAAAAAACAAAATGTACACTTCAATTATAAAGTTGCATAATGTCAGCATGATGCTTGCCTGGCCGGTAACAGGAAGGTGCGAGTCTATCAGTATGTTATCCTGTGTGTTTTTTGTCTGCACCAAAAAAACTAAATCAAAACTAATAAAGCAAAGATAAACAAGAAAAAAACAAAAACATATGAACTGTGTTACCTTAGAGAGTGTGTCATTTGCATGTCTTTCCACTTTGTGTGTGTGTGTGTGTGTGTGTACTCATTCGACTCTGCCTGTGTGAAAGAGGGGCATGGGTGGCAGGGCTACCTTGAAAAGGAGATGAGAGGAACTTCCTCTTCTTGGAGCAGGCACAAAGCAGCAGGCAGTCGAGTGTGGGAGGGGCAGGATAGCGGGTAGACGGGGTGACGGCCAGTGCCAGGGGCGAGGGTCTTTGTGTGTTTTGTTAGCGGCGGCGGCACCCCTCAGGTCCGGTGGACACACGCCTGGTTCATTCGACGACAGCTTTGTCTGCGCTTGGAAGGCAGCCATGAGCCAGGCGCGCAGGTTGTCGTGACAACTGTGCAGCACGACAGACACATTGACACATGAAAATTGGTAAAGACAGTCATCACAGTCCATGTGTTTCAAAAAAGCATAAGCATGTCTTACAAAAATGCTAAATGTTTGATCTAGCCATATTTCAGAGGCAAGAGGTGTTGACACAAGAAAAGGAAAAGTTTGAACTAAAATGTTATGAAGGTTTACAAATACGGCTTTTCCTAATTTAAGAGTGCCGCCAGAAATAAAGCAGAAAGCACCATGTGTGTATTGATGTAGGTGATTGTATGTTCATATAGTAGATTTTTGAGCATTTGTGTACCTACGTTTGTCTAACTGCTTGTCTTTGAACCCCATTCACCTGGAGCAGCCGCACAAAGGAATGTGTTTGGCCGCACTCCTCTCCAACCCTTGTGCATCTTTCAACCCTAAACTATGCCAGGATCTCGGGGGAACAGAGCATCCGTTGACAGCAGGCGCTCCTCCAAAGACATGCTTCTCATGCCCTGTGGAGGCCCCCTGTACAGAAGACTCACCCCCCGTCAAACCCCTCCAAACCTTCGCTCTCCCATGCAATCAAAGACAGCTTCATTATCTGCCGACTAATTTTGTGCCTGCCCCCAAGACGACTCCCAGGTAATGGCGAAGCAGATTTACCCTCCTCCCCTGAACCTCTCCAGAACAGCCGCTCTAAGACATGGAGGCCACAAGGCTGTGTCTCCCCCCCAACAAAGGGCTCTCTCAGGGGCTTGGGTCTGTGCTGCATCCCCCCACCTGCAAGGGGAGGAGAGGGAGGAATCTAAGAGGAGGAGAGTGTGTGTGTGTGTGTGTGTGTGTGTGTGTGTGTGGGGAAGAGATCTTGAATATTGAATCTCCGCAGCAGGAGAGGAGCCAGCACTGGGACAGGCAGTGATACAACATTTGAATGCCCCGACCGGGGACACACCGTCGTGCCTCTCCAATTAAATTATCCAGTCCACAATGGCGAGGCCTCGAGAATTGACACCTCCATTGAGAGTGTGTCAGCAGCTTTGTGGGGACCGACAATTTCCATCTCTGCAGAAATAGATTTGTTCCCAAGGGGAGCAACAATAGCAGGGCAATCCTTCTAATGCTCGTTTTTGGGAGGAAAATAGGGATGAGAGCTGGGGATTTGGAGGGTTTACTTCCAGGGACTGAGAGAATTCTAGTTTGGAAGTGGTAATATATCTGAATAGTCTTTGACAAAATGCAATGTGGTGATGAATGTGTTGTTTATCAGGTGTAAGCCAAAACCGCCCACGAGTGTAACGTTTCAACAAGTCTAATTAAATGGACTTTTTTTTGCATGTGCAAAGGCTAAGTGATTTAAGCAATTTAGCAAGGTTTGCAAGTTTTGAAGTTTATTCAAGCTACATAACTTTAACTAGCAGAAGTGTCAAACTGTATCCCACCAATTGTCAATGTTTTTATCCATCAAAACAAACACACAAATATGATAGACGATTTTTTCAGAGGTTAATGTTTGCTCATCACTAGGACATACTTAAAACCTAATAAGACGTGAGTCAGTCAGTTTATTCTTCACAGAGACAGCAACAGAGACAGTAAGCCTCCTCTGACAGCAAACAAACAAAGTTTTTGGCACATTCACCATAAGTTAAAAATAGAGGGAGACAGGAAAGATTGTGAAAAAGACATGCTGTATTTACATTGGACCAGTGATGGAGTACTCGAGCCAGACTCAAGTTGCTATTCTCTGGACTTGTGACTCGACTTGGAATCACATAGTTCAGCATTCATGAAATGGGACTAGGAATTTGGATGAAGTTTCTGACAACTTTTATGTGTAATATGTCATTAAATGTTTATATAAGATATTGATATACATTAGTCTGTAACTGTTTCATGCAGGGTTAGGGCGTGTGTCCTCCACCTGTGACTGTTGTTCATGATGCGTGCTCGTCCCCTACTACAGGTTCACATTTGAAAGATGCAGAGGGATGCGCCACGGGTCGTGAAGCCATCACAGATTTTACATACACTGCTGGAAAGAGCTAAATGTTCCATTTGTGAACGCACAATTGAGGAGAAGACTGGGACAATTTTAAACTTCAAACGACATCGGTCATGGCTGAACCCAGAACGCTGGTAATAGTGACTCGACTTGGACTCGGACTCGAGACTTGACTCGGACTCCACGGTTGGTGACTCGACCACAACACTGCACTGGACACACCTCAGCCCACTGAGTCACCAGGACACCCACATTCTGTGTATTAAAAGGCCGTTGACATGAGATGTCTACAAAATAAAGAACCTGTCTGACACATAAGCCGCTCAGTGGGCACACAACCACACACATCTCAGGCCTCCAACAGTGCAAACTCACTGACTGCCAATTCCCTCAGGCAGAGTTACGAAAACACACAACCTGACACCTCTGAAGTGAGCGTCACCAACTGACACATCTGCATACTGTAGTTGTCATTCTTCAGTGCAGGTGCAAGTGGGTGTCTGACTTTGAAAGACAGAGACTGCTGCTGCAAAAATTATCACAAGCATTTCCTTAGCAATAGAGCCTGATCGATATATCAGATATAGATGACAGATAAATTAGCTTGTATGTTGGTTGTTGAGTAAGTAAATTGTTTAGAAACAGTCAGTCAGCCATTACATAATCTCTCCACCAGAGAGCACTGACAAGTTTAGTTTTTAAATTGTAAAAAATGTTCCGCTCAGTACATATTATAGTCACAGTTATTTTATAACCAAACTTCTCAAAAATGTTTGCTTATGTTATGTTTACTAAATATCAGTATCAGCCTAAAAAAATCCACTATCAGTCAGGTTATGATAGAAAGTTAACTCTGATGTCATCCAATGTGTACGTCAAATCAGAATGATTGAACTACGTCTTTGACCAATCATATCCCATGGCCAAAAACAAACTGTTGTTTACATCTGAACTCCCCTGCTGTCTCCTCTCTTCTCTTTTATCAACCTTCAGAGAAACCTCCGCAAGTCTTTTACGTCTGCACACATAAAGACACAGTTGTTCGGCTTGACTCAGGCAATCCAAAGTGAATATGATGGACAAAGCTACATGGATAAAACGTCTGTCTTCCTTCTCAGCACTAAGTGGATGCTGCTGAAAAGGCGGGCCTTTATGTCTGACCCCAAGAGGTCAGACTGATACGAGATTGTGTGTGTGTGTGTGTGTGTGTGTGTGTGTCCATCACTGCACCCCCACTCAGCTGTTTTTCCACAACCCAAGGTACCTGGCGACCTGGAGACACGGCTGTTTGTCTGCCCCAACATCCCATAATTTAGGTATTAACTGCCTGTTGATTTAAAACTATCATGAATAATTTGATGAATGCAGTGTGATATTTAGGTGAGTTAATCATAGAAGAACAAAGAAGAACAAGGAAGGTTTCAGGTCCCAAGACAATATTTTTACAGACCAGATTCCTCCACAGACAGGGACAAATTTTAATTTCTGTTTTTCCATTATTGCATGAATAGAAGTTTGTTAACTACCTGCAGAGTGGAAATCATTTCCAGAATTAAAGAAAAATATATAGTTATGTTATATGTTAATCAAATGGCAATCTGAATAGACAAACTCATCTATCAGAATTATATTTGATTGTATTAATCTTGCTACTGGTCACATTTTATTAATAGATTTATTTATAGTTATAAAGTACAATAAATGCTTCCTGATGTACTCTGTTAAGAGAAACCTCTGAAAGCCCAGAGGATTTTCTTTGTCCAATCAGAGACACCAGAGGGTCCAAGTCAAGAGATGAAAGAGCCAGAGGAAAGAAATGAAGAAAATAATTCTCCCCTTTTGTCTCAGTTTCTGGGTCAAGGCCTAATTGATTTCCTGATTAGTCGTCCATCAACCTAAATCACAACCTGCTTTCACACCTGCGATTGGAGTGTGACTTCATAGTTGAGGAATTCATTAATGTTAAGCGGCTTATTTATCGGTTTAACAAGTCTATTCCAGATATTCTTAGGTATAAAATATAATGAAATGTGCAGCAAAATGAAGAGAAAATATGTACGATTGCAAAATGAAAATTATGGAAATTACATTTTCTCTTAAAGTTAATTTTGACTGTTGTTTTCCCGTGAGGAATTTGACATGCATGATTATTCCTCTCTTGACAACAGCTCAATTAACACAATAATTTTGTTTTTCATTTGTTATCATCAGGGGAAATATGCCATAACACAGGAACTTACAGTGTAATACAAGCAGTACTGAAAATATACATAGGCTGCTAGTGACATTCGTGCATTTAATTTGTGGAATGAGGCTCGATTCTCATGTGATACATAGGCTTCAGCACTGCAATTATCTCCTCAAGAGCACAATGTAGGCATAATTTCCCCAGACTGCATAATTATCTTTGAGTAGGATGACAAACTCATCACAGAAGTTTCGGAAACAAGCGGTTTCACTTCAACCAAGTAGGCTCCGTTTCTGAATCAAGAAGAATCTATTTTTAACCCTTTTGTAAAACCAGGTAGGTCAGTGTCTTATTTACGAATGCAGCCTGGGAGAGGGGGGGGGAGTAGTAGCTGCAGGGGGGAAAAAGAGTTGCATCCATCCACACAGTCAGACTTCAAAGTTTGCCAAGAATACAGTGGTGTATACAGCACTTTGGGTCAGCTGGTGGTTAAATCCTTGCTTGAGCGTTCCTGATTCACTTCCACCTACTAAAGAATCAAACTGGTAACCTTCCAGGCACAAACACGTCTTCGCTACAGCTGCTCTTTAAATCATTTGTCTCCAGGAGCTCAAAAACGCCAAAAAATGCCTCTGCATATAATAAGGTTTGCCTGGTGGAATAAATAAATAATAATAATAAATTGTTCTCATTAGGCCAGAGAAGAGGGGACTTAATAACTTCTGCAGAGTTAACATGGTGGTTTCAGCCTCGGTTTCAACGACACAATCTTTTCGTCTTGATTCACAGCCACGTTTTGGTTAATCGAGTCGGGATTGCAGTGACATGCAAAATCTTTTGTTGTTAATTTGCATGTAGCAGCAAGAGCCAGGAATGGCCGAGCGGTAGTGTTGGACTCTTAAGCTGGTTACCAACGATGCTCTTTATTGCATCTGATGACAAAACAATCTCTTGTCAAGCTTGTCCCTGTCGGATATATGCACCAGGCTGTCGTATTCTGACACTTTGCTGGACCCGCCTCATATATAACTTTTAAGGAAAACATCCATAATGTCTTAAAACACACCAAAGTCAAAGCACACAGACATATACAATCACATTTACACTTTTTCACTTTTCAGCCTTAAGAATTCTGATTATTCTGATGAATCAGATGAGGTATTTTTTTTTAAAGAGTAACAATAAATATGAGACAGTTTAATGTCAAGTCTCTTTAAATAAAGATGACTTGTTCCCTTGTATAATATTTATATGTGAAGTTACTTGTGAGTGATCACACAAAAACTGCACGCTATTATGTCAGTGACGAAGATGTCTGGCTTTATGTTTTTCTACGTCTGCAGCTTACAAGGCCGTGTGAGGACCATCTATACAGGCCTCACCATGTAGAAATATTGTCTTATGTTTGGTCTCAGCATAGGTCAATGCTTTCCCTTCAATTTGGCCATCATTAAGGGAGTATTTTGGTGTGCTCATGGTAACCTGATACCATTGACTGATGCTGATCGCTCCCCACAGGGCCCCACTCTCTCTCCCTCAGCAGGCCAAGGCAAACCGAGCTACAATTATAATACTTAAAATAATTCCACAAAAGTGGAGCCATCATTGAATAATTCAGCCTTCTAGTCTTGTCAGGACTTTGCTAGTCTTATGACATCATTCAAGCTGAATATCCTTTAGCAGATGTGTAAGTCAAAAGATACTCAAACAGGAATCACAATTCCCAACATTTGAATGTTTTTCAACAGAGTTTCAAACTGCTGTTCCCTAAAAGCATGTGTGAGCTCCAAAAAGTGTCTTTGACTGACTGAAATTGTTGCCTGCCGCCCTGATCAGGCTTTGCAACAAAGCCCCAGAGTGGTCTGATTTGCACGACTATGTAAACAAATCGTGTTTAATTTTACATGAGTATTTGCTTGGCGCCCGACACCCTAAGAGCACGGCCATATCATTAATAAGCCAGACTTGCTCATCAGACTGTAAATGGCTCACTTCATGTATAAAATATCAGAGGAATAGAGTGGCCCTGCATTTCTAAAGAGGCCTGAATGGACCGCTACATTCTAAGCTGGAATTTATGGAGCACGTCAACACCTGGACTTGGCGCTGTTTACTGCGCCACTCCCACAGCACCTAATGGATGATGAAGGGCCAGTATGGACAAGTTCTTTTGTTGATCCCTGGACAGTTCTGAGTTTAAAACTGTCTTTTGGGAGCCTGTCTGCTTCTCTGTACACAAGGCTGTTCACAAAGTTTATCAACCAGATGCTCTGCAGCCAAAATTAGCTTGCAAGTAGTTATGTGCAGGAGCTAGCGTTACACTTACTTTATAGCTAATGATGTTCTAAATGACGGTACACAGGACAATAGTCTTGAATATTTCCCTCATCATTATCTTGATAATTTGTCAAACCCACAGAAGTGTAAAGTTTGTTCCATAAATGCTACTGAGCACTGCTATCCATTAATAGTGTTTGAGAGGATGCTGTCCAGTCGTTTTGGACAAAAAATATTCTAATAGCAGGCAATGTACTACAACACTGTCTCCTAGAAATTGTGTGTATGAGAGATGAGACATGAAGCCATCCAGATTACGTTTTTATCAACATAATTAGGAAATGTTCACTGACAACATATTTTATTTGTTTTCCAACAATATCCACTCTCAAAATACACTACCCACTTTTAGCAACTACAGCATTAGTATTCTTTTTTATGGTTACTGTATGTTTAGGCACTCATCGAACCGGATTAAAGTCAGGAAAAGTGCGTGGTTTTGATTTAAGGTTGAAAAAGTTCATGTGACTTGAACGATTTATCAACATTTAGCGGAAACCACAATCTTTCCACTTTAATAGTATAGGGACTGAAGTGTCCATTAATTGAAAAGTTTGCAGTTTTGAGGATTGCTAGTTGAACTATGGACAGGGACCCAAAATGGATGTTGGGCATAAAACAAAATAGTGTTTAATAAGGCATGAGTTCGACAGTTATGCTGCTTCGACTCAGTTGAGCTGAGTAAGTTTCAGAGGGTCTGTCTTTGTAAGGGATTTGTGCAGCATGTTAAGTATGTGCAGACTTCCAGTTGATATTAACTATTAAGCATGACAAGTATCAAGCCCACACGTTGCAGATGAATTTGCAGAAAATCATAGAGTACATGTCTGTTTTTCTATTCCCTGGATTTTTGCAGAGTGGATCACACGAGCTTTTTCCCCTCAGCACCCCATGTGTCTGTACTGCGGTGTGTAATTGTAAATAAAGAAGAAGCCACTCATGAATGCTCCCACTGCATAGATGATGTCCTAATTGAGAGATGCAGTGAAATGGTTATAGGGTGTTTTCATTTCATGGTTCACTCCACACTCAGCGTGCGCACACACACACACACACACACACACACAGCCCTGTGGTTTGCATCATGAATAAATTGAATATCCTCCTACTAAGCTACTAAATACATCTCCAGTGTCACGCTACAGTGGCTTGGGTGATGCCTGTTCTATACAGATTGTTGCTTTCCACCAAGACATATAGTAAGAATATAAACATTTTAGGGCATGTGATGTTCCCAAAATACACAGGTTTTATGTTTTTTTTTTTTTTAAGTAAATAAAGTGCATTTGCAGCGAGGAGTTGGAGTCCAAGGTGATACAATCTAGAATTCAGTTAAAGTCACATAATATGATAATAAAAGTGAATATAACTTCCTGCTAGTATTTGGTTGATTTTGATTTCATAAATATAATCTTCCGATGTGGAAACAGCAGTGACTTTAGCAGTTCCCCGCCTCCAGTTATAGAAACATCCATTTTTGTGCATCTTCTGATGAACTGAATTAGTCTCTAAACACAAATTGTTAAATTTAAGTCCTGAAAGTTTAGCACATCATTTTTGACAACACAGCCTGTATTAAGCTCTCGAAGTAAATGCTCATCTGCCATTCTGAGAGGTGTTAAAACAAACTGCAAACATAACTCTTAAAAAATTAGCCACTAAAGCAAGGATTGTAAACTAAACCACGATAAGGCACTAAAATATGCAGCCTGCAATATACACTACTGTAGAGAATTTGCCTATTTTAGAATGTCAAAGTCCTTCATACACAAAGCCAAGCACAGGAAGTGTGTTCAAAGCAGCCTGACATCTCCAGGTCTACAAACTAGATGCCGATCAGCCGAGCGAAAAAAAGACACAAACACACCATTTTAAATTTCTGAATTTCCATGTAGCCCCCCTAAATCTGGGGGTTAATCCTGTGAATATTTCAACAGACATCCATTAATTTGGTTGTTATAATGCCTTATATATAAGCCTCACATAACCTCTTCTCCTGTTCCTACCGTACTTTACTGCATTTCCTTGAGTATTCTAACACTACTGCAGGAGAAATGCACTTAAACAGGAAGAATGGTTCACTGGCCATGTAGCTTGGTCTATACACCATTTGCCAAGACCTACGAGAGAGTGCTCATTGTTCTCTGTATTAGTGCAATGTTCATTTGGGGTTCTCCAAGGACAACATTATTTATGCATCATGGCCAAAACAGAAAAAAGATAACATACTAAAACACCAGCAAATGAACTGCATGGGGCAAAAAAAACTTCCCTAACCAAGTTTTATGAGAACTTAGTACTGTGTGTGCAAGGTTGATTTTATGTGTGTGCGTACGTGTGTGTATTACAGTAGTCACTGCAGCACACAGCCAGAGGGCTCAGTGTTTGATCCCTGGCTGTAAAATGGATTATCTGGTGGCAGGAGGGTGAAAGGATAGCAGTGTGTTAGCTTTGGAAAAAAAAAAAAAAACTCAAGTGAGTGCGGGGGTGTGTGTGTGTGTGTGTGTGTGTGTGCATGTGCATGTGATCTCAGCAATGGACAGCCCAGGGGACAGGGCGGCCCCTGAGGAAACGTGTCTTAAAAAGCTCTCTATGGCTCCAGCTAATGCTCACTTTGTCACCCAAACAGGGCGGGAAAGATAATCAATAGCCTTTGATAGCTCCTATTAGGGTTTTAACAAGCTTTTCCTCACGCTGGGCTGCTCTACTGAGGAGAAACGAGGAGAGCCAAACAAGCCTTCATCATCCTGTCCCTGGTAACCTTCCTCTCACTGCACACCACATGCTCTATTTCATCTTCTGTTAGCACAAGATTCCCAAATCTTTCATATCAGGGAACCCCAAATAGATCCACACTGAGCAATGGATGTGCATTTGATTTGTTTGTGAGTATGTTTGTGGTCTGCATTAATGTCTTTATGTCATACTACAAGTTGGGAGAAATCAGAAAGAACAAAGCCTGTGATTAAAACAGCCATCCTTATACATTTTCCACCCATTCAAACTTATAGTTATGTATCTTACTCGTTAAACTTGCTAATTTTGTTAGGAACATCTTGGACAGCCTTTTCAGCGCAGGTGTACTAAATTTTCCAACTTAAGGAATAAGATTTACTCTCACATACACACACAGACATGCACACACCACCACAAATTTCAGCCTCCCAATAGTAACTGGTAGGGGAGCACCTATGCTAAACTAAATCTAATTTGGCACATCTGCGTTTGTCACACCATTAGAATAATTATTCCCTCCTCAGCTGTTTTCCTGCTGTTTTCTATCAATTTCCGCCCCTCAAAACCAAATGATCTGTTCATTTCAAAGCTTGTGTGGGTTTTTACCGTTAAATCTCAAGCCACTTCTCTCAAAATCAGCCCTTCACTTAGAACACATAATGCTAATGACCATAATTAACCCAAAATGGAACTCAAATAATTACGGGCCGCGAGAATTGCTCATTCAGGAGAACAGTAAATTAATCTTCCAGAGAGCCTGATCAAGGTGTATTGTGTTTTATCCCTGCTAACACTTAATCTTCATTTACTAACAAGCTGTATCAAGTGTAGCTGAGCATCACTGTAGCCGCAGTCACCTTGACACAACGCAAACAGGTCGCAACCAAACCCATTAGGTGCTGTGGGGAGACTGAATGAATAATCATTTCTTCTATTTTAACAAATAGCATCAAGAGCCCCAAATATAAAACACTAGGATTGTAACAGCCTGTGTGTGTGTGTGTGTGTGTGTGTGTGTGTGTGTGTGTGTGTGTGTGTGTTTCTGCAACTGTTTCCTTAAAGAGCAATGTAACACTAGGCTGAAAAGCAGTATTTCACTGCCCTCTGGTTGAAAGTTTAAAACTTCTTTTACCTTTGACCTCACCTGTCTGGGTGTGCTCAGAGGTGGACTTTGTAGAAGCTAGTTAAGAGGTTAAACCTTTGGATGTCAGCAAAAAAGCAGGGGGCAACAGTTTTGATACATTGCTGTTGTTGTGTTGACCTGTTAATGCCTCACACAGCCAAACTACAACTCACAAGTTCAATTTCCACTACTTGACTACAGTCTGAAAACAACCACACAAAAATGGGTTGAGCCAAATCTGATATGTAGCAACCAATCAGAAAACGCATTTAGATTACATGACCCACATGTCATCATTACATGTTCAACCTCATATGTTTGAAAAACTGATTTTGGTAGATAAGTCAGAACTGCTGTGACATTCAGTTTCCTGAACAGCTGCCATGTTTTTCTTCTCAAGTGCAAGTAATTTCTTCCTCCATTCGGGTGTAGGAAGGGTTATTGTTGACAGATAACTCAGTCCCAATTTTTCCATGCAACTGTAGCAAAAACTGTAGGGTGCCAGGCTTCACCTGTGCATTACTTCAAAACAACTTTCATCAATGAACAATATACGTCTATTCTTTTATTCTGAATTCTAGTGTTTCTTTCTAAAAATGTATTGATATTGTCACCAGAACTGTTATTTTTTAGAAATAGGCAGCTATTTCTCTACGCAAACATTTTTGTTTATTATGACCTTGGTGAAGGCATGACGATGGTTTTGTGTCACTGATGCCACCCCCCTCTTGCTATTATCCAGGGAGGAAGGCATGATGGGTAAAGGATGCGGTGTTTGTAACCCAGGTGGGGCCAATCTTGCCTCCCAGCGAGATCCAATAAGAGCCATTAGAGGTCTGGTCTGGTTCATTTGAGCGTCACAGTTAACAGCCTTACACAGGGTGGGACAGTATACAAGGAGCAACAACAGAGCAACAGGCATATTCATTCATTACACAGAGACGCAACTTCAATCACATTAGATTTAGGTTTCCTCTGGCACAGAAAAGCATTGCCAAATGTATAAACCTTCTTCACTAATGTTTATGTGTATTCAGCATGTGTTAGTGTTACCTCAAACTACACCTCTTGCTGCTGAAACTCAGTGGTTTCGGGCATCATGCTGGACGATGATGATGATGATGCAGTAGTGGAAGAATGGGCGAGAGGAACCTGCTGAAAGGCTGGAGGGAAAACAGAGGCTGATCAAATGAAATCTCATCCGTCTATCTACGTTCCTGGTTTCCTCTTTATCTCATCCTGCAAAGGAGGGAGGAAAGGGCGGATTTGTTATTTTTTATGGGGTTTACAGTAATGCTCAGAGGGTGAAATTATTCCTGGAGCTCCGAGTTTAATTATTTCCTCTCGTATCAATACAGTCCACCGACGTAATTTCCGTGTTGATCTGATTAAAGAAATATTACATTCTGCCAGGGCATGGGCAAATTGACTTTGGTGGCAAGGTCTTGACAAGAACCAGACACGCAGCTTTATGCATCAGTAACAGTGTAACCATATTATCCATGCACTGCTTCCTTCAGTGAAAAGCAAGATGCAGGATGTTTCCAATGAAGACAAAAGAGGAGAGGAAGGAAATTCAGGATGGAAGAGACGGTGCAGACGTGCAAGTATACACCTTTTCTGAAAATACTAATGCCTTGTCAACAGGACTCTGAATACATCAGGAATATCACGACTTACATTACGCCCTCATTCCAAAGACTTTTTCAAGAAATACAGTATTATACAAGTATATTAGTTATAAACTCAACATTAGCAGAGCCTAACATGCAGTAAACCTTGTTGTTGTTTTCATTATTTTGATCATTACAGCTTGACCAACACATCAATTTGCTGATACTCTGGATCAATTTTGGCCATTCATTTCATCCACAAACAGTTTGATGGAGTATTGACCCTGACCAAAGCAACATAAGTCTGATTTGTTGCTTTCATTATTCAACCCATTTTCTCTTTATTGTCATTCCTGATTTTATATACCTTAAATGTATTTTGCTAATCTTGTTTTTATGCCTTTCAGAAGAAAACTTTTTACCGTTTCACTCAGGGTAAACTGCTCTGGATAAGAACATCATGTAGTTGTTGCTTTATGCAGTGGTTCTTAATCTGGGAGTCAGGACACCAATGGATAACAATGAGGAGCCATAAGATGATTTAAGGGATAAAGAATAAAGCCGGACCAAAGAAAACTTAAAAAAAAGAATTATTTAATTGTTTTTATATAACAACATAACATTTCTTTATAAATATCTTTAAATGTTATGGTTTGATAAGACTACACTGGGGTTAGAAATTGGTCTCTTATTGTATGGCTGATTCCCAAAAACTAATGATTACAGTTGATTTTTCACATTGCTTAAGTTTTTTTCTACTGAAAATATCACAACATGAGGTTGTGTAAGTTTAGCCTCTTAACCAGAATAGGAAAAACACCACAAAATAGGTACAAAAATACAGACACTCTTTATCAACAGCTGTTTTAAAACAGTGTTTTAGGGAGGATTTTTCCTTTAACACTGGCCATCAACTGGGTTACTCCATGCATGTAGAAGAAGCAAAAAGAATACAAAAGAGTCAAACAGAGTGCAGGAATGTGAGTCAGAAAGTGTGTAAAAGGAGATGGAGAGTGAGAGAAAGAGAAAGAGTTGGGGGAAGGGAGGGGGAGACGGGGCAAAAGAGTGCAGCCATGTGCTGGGGTGTACACCTGTACCCAGAACAGGTGTTTTCCGCCCCACTTGCAGGCCCCCTGATTAGGAACCGCCACGCTTGCCTTACCCCGTCAAAGGCTAGCTTATCCCCCATCAGTGCAGCTCAGGCTCTGGGTAAAATGATGGTTAATTAGCCAGCAGAAAGCCACAGGCTGGAGGTTGATGGAACCACCCCCTTCCTGACCTTGCACCCTCTATTATACACACAGATCTGTGTATATTGTACACACAGAGACCAGTTACTGTAGCAAGCAGACGAAAAGCCATAGCTGGGAATGAGTAGATCATGTAATTTATTGTGGTTTTCTAAGCTTTAACTTAAATTTTAGGATGCATGAGAGGTTTCACTCGGTTTCATAATCTTTATCTTCTGTACTATTGTCAGAGCGGTTTGATCCAGCAACCTTCAATAACAAACTACTGTCATACCGAGTTACTATAAATGATAAAGACTTCTTTGATTAGCTATTACAAAAAGACAACCATAGCTGATGTTATAAGAGTGAAGGGATTAATGGAGCACACTGTACTTTATACAGTATAACATGTCTTTTTCCTGGCTAATCTGCACATACATAGGGAAGCAATCAAAAGAGAGAGTGAGAGAGAGAGAGAGAGAGACTATAATTATGCGCAGCTGCAAAAGCGGGGGGGGCCAAGAGAGGTTGCATTATCCAGCACTAAACACTTTCACCTGCGCAGCTATGTTACCCTGCGTTAAACACTTTCACCTGGACGGAGCCACATTTTCAAGTTTTAATCATATTTCCACCAGGGAGCCGAATTACTGTGTAGAAATGACTTTGTACTATATGTACAATGGTGGTATGAAAAAAGATTTGGGGGTAATATATAGAGGCATTTCTCAAAGAGCAACAGACTGAGCTATTTCAATTTGGCCTGGGCGATATGGCCAAAATCTTCTTTCCCTATATAGGCCATTTTTAAATCTCAACAATGATTTATATCACGATATAGCATGTTTTCAGATAATCCAATAAATAAATAGTCAGAATTAACCACATGGTAAAGCCTGTTTTTGTATACTCATGTGTGAATTAAAGGTACAATATGTAACATTTCTGCATTAAAATGTCTAAAAACAACCATACTATGTTATATATATTTGTTTGAGTTGTGTTCTTACACTATCCCAAATGTTTCCACCAAATGGCAAACACAGAGAAATCTGTTATTTTATTTTCAGACACGTCACGTTTCATTTAGTCGCCCGTCAGTGGCGTCATATAACCTTTCACCCTCTAGTTACTCGTAACTTCCGTCAAAACACGAGCACCCAGGTGATATGTTCAAGAGTAATTGTAAATCATACAATGTCACAGTAAAAAATACTTGTAACCATAATAATGCTTTTTCTGCCACAAGGCATAATTTTGTGATTAACTACATGCCACTTTGCAACACAGTAATACAACAGAAACCTTATTTGTTGATACATATCAATATCGATCAAGTTTAACGTTACTACAATGTGTTGGTTGACAAGTAGCTAACATTAATGCTAATGATTGGTGGATAACATTATAGGGTTACAACATCGTTCAACATGCTCATAAAGTTATTTTTAGTATGATTGTTTTGACCACGGATAAAAGCAGCGCCGGGCTAACCCACGAATAAGTTCCCTAGTAACGTTAACATAAGATGTATAGATAGACGGCTAATCTAATGCTAATTTAGCCAGCTAGCTAGCACACCCTGGTCTGTCTGCCTCACTCCACCCTGGCGCAAAGACACTTAATTTGGGATAAGTGCTGACAACACCCCCGGGACATATATAGCTAGTTATTGTTAGCCCCTAGCCAGCCAACAGCCACCCAATATTACAGCAATCCTTATCTGGCCAGCACTTAACTTTAGTGCCAGATGCTAACGATGCTAACGGCAGTTTAATGAAGCGTCGGGAAACAGGCCATGTCAGAGCCAGGCATCCAGTCAAAACAGCAGCCATCCACAACGTTAGCTGCGTCTCCGTTAGCGCTACCGGTGTTTGTGCCAAAAATCTCCTCCCTGCCGAAATTCTCCCCCCTTCACGTTTAGCTGTCTTTACAGTTAGCTAAATTAACCCGACAAAAGGTGGGCTAAGCACCAAAAAGAATAGTTCAGATTACAGAAACGTGAAGGGGGAGTTCGTTCTGGGCAGCTTGGAGATGTTCTGCTGCTGCGCTGCTGGCTAATGTTAGCTTGCTGGCTCACTAGCTAACTGGTCACCTAGCTACCAATACAGATCAAATCAATAACGTAATTATGTTGGGGACAATGCAGCTATGTTCTTAGAATGACATGAATAAATGTTACTAAACGTAACGTGAATAAACTTGAATGGGTGCACTCGCCCGTGAACAGATGCATTCTACCCAGCAATGTGTTTAACAATAAAAACTACAACTCCCATAATTCCACGCAACTTCCCAACGTCATCAAATGTCTGTGTTTACAATCCATTGTTTTGGTTGAGAGACCCCTAGTCTCCTTTTTACCTTTCCAGGCAGAGTAGTACTTCAACTCTGTGTCTCTATAGATGACGGGAGATGTAACAGCAGCATGATAACACAGTGCTGCCTAATCCTGCCAAGTTCATGGAGGAAGTAAACACAACACATTCTGTCTGTGCTGAGGTATTTGGGTTAAGAATGCTTGTTTATATAGCACCCACAATATCTTTGTTTATATTGAAGCATGAGTTTAAATACTCCTTCAGGAAGACAGGAACTTCAGAAGTTGTGGACGGCACTACAGTATTTACAGATTGTGGTTAAACTGTACCATCTGCCTGAATTCTCCTCATTTGAGATTCTATTAAATGCTTCTGTGTAAGTGATCAAAGTCTCCCGAACCTTCTTCCATTGCCTCTGGTGGAGCTTTGGTGGGATGGTAGTCGCCAAAATGGGAAATCCTTGCTTTTTTTTCTGAAAAAAAGAGAGAAGATTTTCATGATTTTTCGCCACATTTAGTTGTGATGTTGTCTTACTCTTTTCCTCATTGCTGTTGCTGAGTTACTTTACTGTGGCCACTAACTAGGGGTGTAAGAAAAAAATCGATACACTTGAGTATCGCAATATTTTATTTTGCAATACTGTATTGATTTTCAAAATCAATACAGTATATACAATACTTTTTTTTTAACGTTCAACAATATTCATGTAAGACAGTGGTTCATGTTTATGTTGTGTTTAAACCCCCTACCGCTAGATGGCTATGCTGAGACACACCACTAGTGTCCTTGCCTAACAGTGCCTAGCAGTGCCTGACTTTTTGCTAGAAGTTAACACTGTAGCTATGGCTGAACTTTGGCCTACTTTAGCATATAAAAATTAGCTCACTAAGAACATGTGAACCACAATCCCAAACTGGCAGTTTGATTTTCTGTGTACTGAATTGTTTACCTAAAGTAAACTTCTTTGACTTCTATGAACATCATGTCTTTTTTTAAATGTTTTTCTAAAATTATACTTTAAAAAAATCCCAATATATCGCTTATGCCCAGTATCGAAATATATTGCAATATATTGAATCGTGACCCATGTATCGTGATACGTATTGTATCGCCAGATTCTTGCTAATACACAGCCCTACCACTAACTCCAAGCCCAAAGCAAAGGGTAACCCCAAAATAGCCTACACAAAACGGAAAAGCCTGTGTCTGACCAACAGGGGGGCTTTAGGTTTGAACACAGAAAGGCACAGACAAAAACTGACATAGAATGTTGGAAAAAGGTTTTCAGTTTTAAAATGTACACAATCCAGCATCCTGTATGGCTCATAAAAAAACAAAAAAGTGGCATGTTTACTCTCAAGAAGAGCAACAAAAGCCAGTTAAAGGTATGCCAAGCTGAAAATGAAAAGCAGTGTATTATAGAAGGCTAGTGGACAAAAGCAAGTCAAGACAAATTTGAGAGAACGGTAGTACAGTATGATGCTATCTAGGGAAGATAATGTTCAGGATGGGGGGAGTGGAGAGTGTCAGACTGTACAGGGAAATTTGGGTTTTGGCATGCATCGCTCTCTATAGAGCTACTGGTGCTCACACATCAGAGCTCCACTTCCTCCAGGCATACCATGCAATACACAGAAGTGATTAAAAAACAAACATGTATACAGCCCTTCTTTATACACACATACTTGTATGGATATGCATACACAGATTTGCATACACACAACACATTTGCACATTTACTGTACATACACGTCTTCCCTCCAGCCAAGCACTGCTCTACAACCTAATTAAGAGAACATTTAAGTTTGAGGCGATGAGGATTGAAAATAAGGGCCGCTCTGTGGGTTGGTTGGTGTGTGTGTGTGTGTGTGTGTGTGTAATCATTATAGATCACATAGTATCTGCCTAAAGAATGAAGCCTGTTGTCAGAGCGTCAGGCGGTTGTCCTCTTACCCTAGAGCCGAGGTCGGCATTTTATTACATTAAATTCTGGACTACTCTTTCATATCTCCCATGGCACTGTAACTGACTAATTTGTATTCACCTGTTTTATTCAAATCTAGTTATCTAGTATATATATATATATATAAATAAAAAAAACTAGACTGCAAAAGGGTTCTCGACTGTTGTAGAAAGTGGCTGATCTTTAATGCAATATCTACATTGCCCATTATCAGCAACCATTCATCCAATGTTCCAAAGGCACATTCTGTTTACTAATCTGATATCATTTTAAAAGGCCAACTGAGAAAACATTGGAGAACCCTTTTGCAATTATGTAAGCACATAACGTAATCTGAAAACTGGCCAGGACGCCAAAAAGCAGAGAAATATTAAACAAAGAGGAGAGAGCAGACGCTAAAAAATACCTGCTGGCTCAATACTGACGCTCCATATGCCCAGCTCTACTCTTGACTGCCCAGCCTGTATGCCCACTCCCTCACAGGCCTACACACACACACACACACACACACACACACACACACACGCTTCACTGGGGACAAGCCAGCAAGAGTAATCCTGGCCTACTTTTCAGCCTGGAGCATACTTTAGTACCGTCTACACATGACCGCTACAGAGAAGGAGAAAGGAGGTGCAGGAGAAGTGAATGAAGAATGAAATGAGACAGAGGGGAAGTTAGGAAGAGGGTGGAGGGGTGGAGAAAGATGGAGGGAGCGGTTAGAAACTGGAAAGACTGATTGAAAGGAAAAGGATGACCAAGAAGGGATGACTGTAGACTCAACCTCAGTTTTGAAGGAAATGTCAAGCTGTATGACACAAGGGGGGGGAAAATGAGAAAAAGAGAGATGGAATGAGAGAGACCAACAGAAACAGGGTTGGAGAGTCAGTGAATCCTAATAGAAACCAGTGCAATAGTAGAGTCCCCTGCCAAACGAGAAGGGGGGGGGAGGCTAGCCGCTCTTTTCCAAATAAGTGTATTAGTTAGGGCCACTTCCTCTTGCCGTGAGTTCCTGCTGCATATTCTGAGAAGCCCCAAACCGCACGGGGGAATATTTTTACTCTGTTCCGATGGACACGTAGAAAAATGATACCTGGAATATGTAAATAAATTATTACATCACACACGACCGCCATGAACACATACATGCCTTTTTACTTATTGGCTCAGAACATGTATTAAGACAGAAAATAATAAAAGAGTCATGTTTATTTATATGCATGCAGGATACGTTTGTAAATAAACTGATATATATATTCAGGCACCGGTGAGTCACGTGCGTCGCCGGCCTTCAGTGGGGTACACGTGCCGTAGTTGTTGTTTGCTTTGACTCAGGGTGTAATTACTGTGTGTATTCAGAGACTGTACAAAATAAATTTATGAATCATGTTCCCATACATCTGGGGTCTAGTAGTTTCCTGAAATCAGTTGCCACAGTAAGTAGCATGACAAAATATGTTTTATGTAGTAAATGAGCATGGATTTGTCTTGAAACATCATCATTAAGCTGGAAGCACGAGTACCTAAATCAAGGACACATGGCAGAGAGGACTTACATTAAATTATATCACTGAAATGTCACTCATCTATTCTGGAGGAAGAAATCATTCATTAAATTAAAATAAAATTAATCAAATACAGAAACTAATTGGCGACAACAACGTCATAAAGCTATGCAGCTATTTACACCCCCACCAGACCAAACTGTACACGACTTGCATTAATTATAACTATTACAACCAGTTTTATACAGAAGGGAAAGCATTGGAACAAAACAAGTAGTGGAATCTTTTAGAGGGGCCGGATTACATTTTTGTCAGCAAGGAGCAAGAAAATGTTCTGAGCAAGCATCAGCTTGGCCTTTTTGTTGCTAAACGCCAACATTAAAAAAAGGTAATTGTGACTTGCATATTTTTATTTTCTTTACCTTGTTCTTCAAAAGACATCTTTTATCCTGCAACAAATACATACTCCTACAAACCGTATTTACTGTACACAGGGGGTGGACAAAGGTACAGGAATACCATGTATTGCAATCCAATACCACGACAAACTAGGGTTTCAGAAATTATTCTAGAGGAAAGGCACACATCATTTTAAGCACATTATAAGCTAAGGTAGTCTTTGCTGTTCAAGGAATTATATTATACAATCCTATCACCATACAAGAATATCAATGACAATTCTGCAAAACGCCAGATTATGTTTAATACCAACATCTAATGCCAAAAAAATACTAAATTGTCTGTCTACAATATCTGTGCATTGCAACTGTGATTAGGGTTGGGGAAAGATTGTGGTTTTGGCAAATAAACTATGGTAGTTAAGGTTTAACTATATGTTTATGATTAGGTAACTAAAAACAATTGGCTACATTTAGGAAAAGATTGTGATTTTGGTTAATAAAAAAGCAAATGTTGACTGCAGGTTTGAGACGGGATGCAAACTCCCGACGCCCCTCCACCACTCTGACGCCCCAGCCCAATCTGCCGGCGATCTGATTTTGCCGTGCAGCTTAGGCTGGAAACCTGTACGTTTATCTATACTGCTTCAGTTACACATTTGCGGGAACCAATCACAAACTGGCTTATCCACCTGGCATGCTATTGGCGGGTTCAACACGATGACGATAGGGAAGCGAAGGCAAGCAGCTTTTTGTTTACATTCAACATGACGGCCACCGAAGCGCAGCAACCCGTTGATGCCGCTGTCGCTGCTGTTTTAAAAGATTTCAAAGGCCTTCTCTGAAAACGGAACAGAAACTTGCCCTGGAACAATTCCTACAAAAGAAGGATGTGTTTGCCTTACTACCGACTGGCTTTTTCTTTTTTTTTTTTTTTTTTTTTTTTTAACTACCGACCGGCTTTCGCTCTGCCTCGCTCTGCAAAGTCCGTCACCCATATCGTTGGTCTGATTGGTTGAAGGACTATCCAATTGCGTACAGTCATTTGAACTATATGCCCGTTGATCACACCTCTTGTGCAGTAAAAAATACAGAGCAGACTCCCCAGACTAATGTTCAATCTTAAAAGATTGAGCTTGGTCTGGTGATAGCCAGACTAACTTCTTCCTGCATTGGCATGGGATGTTGGCACTTGACATAAATTGTGCGGAGTGGAATCATCCAATATGGGAGTAATTCCTAAAGACACTTGGCTGAGATTATATTATACTGCCAGGCATTTCTGTTACTCTGTCCACCCCATTTATATTTACACTCAGGACTCTTTGTGCATACAGTCAGGCCAGTCCATTATCTGCATCCTTCTTATTCTCAGTACAGGAGCGATATAATGAGGACTTGTGCCGTATGAATCACCGATACTGCGCTCTTAAATTAGACAGAGGTGCCTGATTACATTTTTGTCAGCAGGGAGCAAAAGCAATGTTCTGAGCAATCCCAAGGCCTTTCTGCCTTTAAGAAAGATGAAAAATATGGATTGCAGGAGAAGGGGGAAGGGTATTTAAAGGGTCAGGTCAAAAACACACACTGCCTCCGTACACACAGACCCACACACACACACACACACAGTTGTCCCATTGCTCTCATCGCTCTCACTGATGAAAGGTGTGTCTCTGCTCATGGGTCGTTTGTCGCAGGCATCTCTACGGACGGCTCATTGGAGAGTGCAAGGACCCCTTCATCTTCCACCATGACAGGTCTCGGACACAGTGCCCCTGTGACAGACGACCCATAATTCACCGGAGGGGGAGTGTAGCTAATGGCCTTGAGTCCAGGCCTTGGTAATGATCACGTCCAGATTTCCAGTGTCACACACACACACACACACCGATGTCGGCCCCCACCCACAGAAGGCTGTTGTCACTGTGTGTGGATCAGACACAGGGAGGCAGGGTGACACCTCACCAGTGTTGGGATGGTTACTTTGGAAATGTAACAGGTTACTGATTAGAAGTTACCCAATTTAAAATGTAATAGCAGTGTAACAATTTCAATTACTTTATCAAAGTAGTATAACTTATTACAATTAATGACATATCATTTTTGATTTCTTTTCTAAATTTCTAATGCTAGCATAGCTTACTTCTTATGAATGGTGATTAAATATAAACTACTGGTTATGCACCAAGCAAAATATGGTACTAAAATACGTCTTCAATACACGTTAGAAGCCGTGTCACACGGAAGGTAAGCATGTCTTTATTTAAAGGGCAACTATTATATAGCATTTTCAGGATAATACTTGCATTTTGTGTTTGTACTAGAACATGTTTACATGCTTTAATGTTAAAAAACACTTAATTTTTCTCATACTGCCCATGGCTGCTGCACCTGTATTCACCCTGTGTATGAGACGCTCTGAAGGAATGCCTGTCTCTTTAATCTCTCCTCCCGAAAAAGCCCAGTCTGCTCTGATTGGCCAGCGCGCTTCCTGGAATCTCTGGAGCCTCCGTTCCGTGTTTCACTAGCTAGTTGAAGCTGGAGCTACTGCAACGGAGTATATAGCAGGTGAAAATCACCAATAAAGGCTTCTAAACCAAATATTACACAACCGGACATGTCCCAGCAGTAAAGTGACCGGAATTTGGGGAGAAATGACCAGCAGTGTCAGAGATTAAAGCTATGTTGAGTTAGCATGTAGCTACTTAATAGTTAGCAGTATGCTAACGTTAGTTCGTAGTGGAATGAAGCAGCACTTTCTACCGTCAAAAATCGCAGATAAAGGCTTCTCAACCAAACACTACCCAACTGGACATGATTCAGCAATAATGCGACCCGGAATTGGGGAGAATTTAACAACATTGGTAGCCAAGATAACATTGTTTACTGCCGTTAGCCATGTAGCTACTTTAGTTAGCAATTGACACTAATAGAATATAGCAGCAATTTCTACAGGCAAATAAAGGCTCTTAAACCAAATACTACTAACAGAAACATTTTCAGGAGTAATGTGACCCAGAATTGGGGAGAATTTAACGACACCGGCAGCCAAGGTGACATTGTTTACTGCATGTAGGTACATGGGACAATGTTAACACCGCAGTGGCTTCAAAACAAAACACTCCAGTCCTGCCTACTTGGAGCAGATGACCAATCATAGAAGGCCGGCTTAGAGTTGCGTAACACTTAGCCGAGAGTAGAAAAAACTGTTGAAACCGGAGTGTTCAGAACAGTTCTGAACGTTTTAGCTCACAGGGATTTGTCTAAAATACGTTTATCATTATTTAACATGAAAATACATTGTAACATTGTAGATATGACAGAAAACACGAAAAGCATAATACGTGACTTTTAATATGACTGCTTGCAGATACAGTAGGCTAACTTAACTTGCATACCTGCAGATGTTTCCTGAGGTTGGACATCGTCATTTTCGACGACCGCTGGCAAACATTCTTTGCATTGCAGTTATGTTCAAACCCTTCTCAGATTTCTAAATGAAATTTTTTTTTTTTTATGTTTTTATCCATAGTGGCAACTCTCAGACAGCTTCAGAGGCAATTTAACTGTCAGACAGGTGGCGCTGCAAATTCAAACAGGAGAACCAATCGAAAGCATCAGAATAGCATCCAACTTTACTAAACGGCAGCCGTGGCTGGAAATGGCAAAAGAAAACATTCACATGCACATAAAAATTATTATTATTCAACATATAGCCTAGCTTTTTACAGAAAATATTTAGATGTAACCCCCAATGTAATCATAAAACATATTCATAGGTAGCTGTAATTTAATTGCACATTTTTACCCAATAGCTGTAACAAATAACAGTTACCTTTATTTTCTGATTAAATTACATAACGTTGTTACATGCAACTAGTTACTCCCCAACACTGGACCTCGCACACTCATCCCATGCTCGTCAAGTCCATTTTGTCCGTAAAGATATCACAATACAGTAATCTGATCTCTACAAGCACTCATACTCAATTGTCCCCTTTACACTCATTCATGGATGTAGTCAGCATTCAGATGATCAAAGGAAAAAGCAATACACTGGGTTCAGGTGGATCAACAGACAAAGATACATACATTCTTGTACATGTTATGCTTATGTATCCAGAGTATAAATTCTGTCCTTCGATCTTCCCTTCAATTGTTCTTGTCATATTTTATGAAGAAGGAACTCCCTAAAATAATATTTAAGGACGTGTTTTGAAGTGGCTTTGAGTGTTAAAATAAAATTCAACAAGATGTTCCTCCCCACCGTCCTCTGATATCCATCTACATGCTCGCCACGGGTGAAAAGATCTAACGACTCCCCAAAGTTGTCTGCGCTGTGTAAGTTTGACGTGTCTTGTCTTCACATGTAACTGTATCCCTTCAAGCGATGAGGGCCTATCCAGCAGCTTCTCATCACTCGGTGGAGAAGACGCTACTTATGATTAGTAACAGCGCCATTGATTTTCACTGAGTAGCATGCGCTTGCTCCAATCCTCCACGCTCAACTAAAACATGTAAAAGATATTAAAGCGTTGCTTTTTTTTTTTTATACCGTAAGGGCACATTTCACATTCAGCGAGAGAGATCAGGATCTATTAGGGTGTTAGTGATTGCACTTAGTATGAGTGCTGACAAGAAAGTGAGGGCTCCCTGTGCCAGACAGCGTGGGATTTGGTCTCTCACAATTTAACTACAGAGACGAGTTCAGAGGAAATAATATCATATTGACCTCGTGAAAAACTGAGTAGTTAAGTACTTTTGTCTCTCCGAAGCCCACTGAGACTCACCTCGTGGTATCAACCCACACATGTTCAATCTCCAGAAATAATCATCCGATACTAATCACAGAATCACATAGGCAAAGGATGTAATTATATTTTTTTTCTTTTTCTACCATTGTAAAACCTTAAGGGGTGTGACACAATAACCTTTCACATGCCGAACGCTTCATTTGGAATTGAAAATTAGATGGAAGGGTAATATAAAAAGATGAATAAAGAGGGGGGGGAGGGGTTGTGGGGGCCATGAAAACTGAACTCTTGCTTATGAATATGCATATTCATATTTGGACCCTGGTCGGTGTGAAAGACAATGGGGACTCCGAAGTTTGCTGGCCCCTCTGAGTGTATTCAGCCCCATCCCATACAAAGACACAAATTTTCCGCTGAGGCCTAGTCAGAGATGGCGTGGCGGGAAGCTCAAGCACCCCTGAGTGTCCCTGAATCAGACAGACAGGAAGTGGTCCTGCGAGAACCCCCGTCCCAACGGCGATTCCCATGAATTCCCACAATTCCACTGGCCCGTTGGTTGGTTACTTATTCAGCGATGCACCACCGTGCTCCCCTTGAACAAAGTCATAAAGGGACATGAGGGGGGCGAAGAGCGAGCTGGAAGAGAGGCGAACAAAATCATATATTTCATTCACCGTCACAACATGACCCAGATAACAGTAGATTGCCCTTTTTAGTCAGGACAAAATTGCCTTTGTGTCCAAAGTTAGAAGAGCAAAAGCGAAACAAAAAGCCAAACGAAAAGGGGGTGTTTCAAAGGTTAATCCGTTACAAGCAAGATTAGAGCGTCCCTTCTTTAAGGAACAGAAGAAAATCTATCTCTTTTCTCTTTGCCTCCTTTCTCTTTTATGTCTGGCCATAAAGAGCGGGTTTTATGTACACTCGAATGGCTGAGGCTCACAGAACATGCATGCGAATGAGAAGGAACCACAGGGGACAGATATATCTTTACAAACATATATGCAGAGACAGAGAGAGAGACAGAGAGAGAGAGAGAGAGAGAGAGAGAGAGAGAGAAGATAGAAAGATCCAAAGACAGATAAAGAGAGACAAAAGTAAGCAAGGCAGAAAAGGGAAAGATGCAGGGATGGAAAAGGGAGGGTTGAAAGAAGGTTATGATAGAGAGAGGAAGAGACAGAGGGGGAGAGAGACAGTCTGGAGGAAAAAACTGGAAGAAAAGCAGTCGGGTGCTTTAATCACAAAATCAGAGCTGAAGGAGCGAGGCAGGCATGCAGTCATCCTAACGGATCCCATCTGAGAATGCTATTACAGGCCTGGTTCTGGTTGTGGCTAATGCTACTGGGCTTATAGCACCAGCACTGATGCTTTCTACTTCAGCCACAACCTGCCTTTAGCACCTGCTAAAAAGTGTGCCTGCATAATATCAGAGCACTCATCGATTCCCAGGCTGCGATGGTGTAGTACTGCTAATAAAACTGCTGCCTTAAAAGAGCATGTGTGCAATCGTTGCCTTTGTCTCACTTCAGCTGAATACTTTTCATTTACATTCAGAAAAAAATAACACTGAAAAAGACATTTCTGAGTATAGACATTTTTTTAAATCAGCATTACTATCCACCTCGCATTCACTAACAATTTCTCGCTAATATTCCCAATGCGGGTTAGAACTGTCTCCCCTGTCCTTCTGTGCTCTACTTTTAATTTCTACTCTTTTTTTTTTTTTTTTAACCAGGAAAACAATCCTGGCATTGTACTGGCTTGTTGCTTTTGTCCAAATCTGCAAATTCCTGAAGCTTGTTATAATGCAACGTATTTGTGCTCTAAGTGGCTAAAATGTAACAAAACTATTTAAAAAGGTTAGGAGCTGATATTGTTAATTGTGAGAAAGCATTATTTGAGAAAAACAAACCTATGTAAACTGGGTTACTGGTTATACAAGAATATAAGACACCCAACCGCTCTGTATGACGCCTCCAATCTCTAAAAATTCCAAAACAAGGGTACCAAGCTCGAAAAATGCATTTATATTAGAAAAAGAGCATCCACATCACATATTTACAGTATAGCTCTGTTGACCATATGCCAACTTACCTGCAGGACTGGGGGATGGTGTGATGGATACAGGGAGAAGGAAGGTGGTAAGAAGAGAGCGGGGGGAGGAGAGACGCTAGAGGGGAGCAGGAGTCTGGAGTTAAATATTAATCCGTGGTGATTCATCTGCTGTGGAAGCCTCCAGGCTCCTTCTGCATACCGCCAGCTGTTGGCCCCTGTCTCTTGGCCCTGGACCTGGATGTGAAAGGCTGGGCCGCTGCCCAGAGTGCCCAGGCATGAGCTTCCTTGGCTGGGGGAAAAGCAGTGCAGGCCAGGGCAGGTGGTGGACCTGGACAGGATGACAGTGTGTGAAAGTGTGTTTGTGCGCCTGTGTGTGTGTGTGTGTGTGTGTGTGTGTGTGTGTGTGTGTGTGTGTGTGTGTGTGTTATGGGGTGTTACAAATACTGTATAACCACAACTTTAGGGTCTCACAGTCTTGCGCTGGAGTCACCACACTACGTCACACCCACGGGGGGTAATGAGGCTTGACATTCAGGTTGTGAGGTACGGAGATGCTGTAGGAGTGGGTGGAGGCAGAGAAGCTGGAGGGACAGGAGGCCAAACTGAGTGAAGTGCATGTTGAGCTTTTGTGCTTTGAAGAAATATCCGGTTCAAAGTAATAATCCACAACCTTTTTATAAAAAATATAGTATCAACTTGGCTACATTTAATTTATAATTAATATAATAGTGATTCAGCCAACTTTCCAGGGAAATATTCTGTGATGCCCAGGGATGAATATGTTTTACATTTCATAGCATTTACAAAACACTTTTTGTTTTGGAATAAAGAGAAGCTTGTGGTTAACACAAGCCGTGAGAGCGACAATTACTAAAAAGAAACCTACAGAAAGTCTATCTTCCAACAAAAACAAAACTGTATATCATGGGGTCTAAAGATTTTTTTTAAATGTTACATGAACTTGTAATTTTCATACATGTAACTAAATTCACCAGATCAACAGCTGTTTACAGTTATCTACAGTACAGAACTTGATACAGTAGATCAAATAGAATATAGCACATGTGCATTCGAAACCTGTCTTTCGTATTCACGTTCATTCACTTCATAATGGACATCCATCTCTTTTGAACATGTGACCTGGCGTGTCAGAGAGAGGCAGCCAGACGGTCACACACAGAGGCTGCTTTAGCTATGGCTCTAGAGCTAATGTACCTTGGGTGATTCCACTACTACACCAAGTAAGCCAATCTCACCGCTGGGAGAAGGAAGACGAGGGGCGTTGAAGGTGCCAGCTAAGAAGAACCAAAGGTTGCATGAAGCATAAAAAAAGTCTCAGGAACTGATTCACGTATCAAATGTTATGGACATGAATGTGAAAATACAGTAAATTCACTAATGTGACGACGGGCGCCAGTTTCATGTGAAAGGTTTTGTTGCTAGAGAGCTTTTTAGAACACTGATTAAAGCTAACATTAGGGACAGCTTTAAGCAACTGAAACAGAAAATAACGCACGCATTTGCTTCCACCACTTTAAATTGTTGCTTTCTGTCAGTTGTCAACTATAGTACCTGCTGCAGATTCATAATTAATATTAATATTTACAAAAGCATACTACTGAGTCCCGTTCATTACTTGCGTCAAGAATAAACCTGGCTTTACAGTATTTTATCAACACATAAAGCATTTGAGAGTAGGGCTGGGCAATATATCGATATTATATTGATATCGTGATATGTGACTAGATATCGTCTTAGATTTTGGAAATTGTAATATCGTAATATGGCATAAGTGTTGTCTTTTCCTGGTTTTACGAGCTGCATTACAGTAAAGTGATGTCATTTTCTGGACCTACCAGACTGTTCCAGCTGTTTTATTATTTGCCTTTACCCACTTAAAGGGATATTTCACCGCTGGAAAGACAAATATGTATTTAACCCTTGTGTTGTCAAACATTTTACATTCTACTGCAGCAGCTCCTCCGGCCGCCTCTGTATTGCGGCTCGTACAGGTAGCCACGAGCATCGGATTCGAGCACCAGATCTTCAAAATCCCCTTCTGCCATATCATCTTCAAAACTACCTTCCGCCATCGTGGTTAGCCTACTAAAGTATGAATTAATTACTCAGCTTTCTCCACAGAGCAATAGCCTGTTAGCTTAGCTTCAAGATGGCTGACACTATTTGGAAATTCTGGGAGTGAGGTCCCACCCCCTACGGGCGGGTTGAAAACATGCAGAACTAGCTGCTACCGGCTATAGTCTATAGCCTCTGACCAAAAAAGCCTCCGATGATGCAAAATGATGATTTTTGCGTCAGAGATTTTTTCCAGACACACAATACAGAGATCTCTCATCTCCGGGGGACATGAGGGAGGGAAGCACGGTCATTCGAAATTACTACCGGTTTCTACTGATACAAAGCTTAATGCTTATCGGTGAAGTATCCCTTTAATCTTTATATCCACATTACTGTTGATTATTTATCATAAATCTCATTGTGTAAATATTTTGGGAAAGAAGCAATTGTCAACCCTTGAATATCGATATCGAAGATTTTGGTCAAAAATATCGTGATTTATTACTTGAGAGCAGGCACCATTTTTAAACATTCCTTGTTGGTTAATTTAGGTGTGTGAAGGCCAGACAGCAAACTACAAAATTCCCATTATCCATATCAACGTATTGTTTTGTCTTCCAGGTTTTATCATACACAAATGTAGTGAATACCATGATTTTAAGTGGAGAAATGAGATTGCTATCATAGTATTTACATAACCTTTATACCTATCTGTACTCTCACTGTGTCACATAGCCCATGAAGGACACAATGAAGGTGGAATCACAATGGAAAAACATTATGCAATCAGAATTCTTTCTCACAGAACAATAACAGAGCTCAATGCTGTGCAATAGGGTCTTCCCAAATTGTTCACAGGAAAGTACAGGGAAAGCAGACAACAGCAAGATGCAGTCGGCCTGTGATAAAGATACTTACAGGGTAGACTGTAACTACAAAGAAACAAGAATCAAAAAGAGTTGTTCCGCGCTGTTTCTCAGCAGGTGTCCCCAGAGCTCACCGAGCCTTGCCTCAAACTACGCTGTTTGAATTGTTTCAGTGCTCACTTTAAACCAGAGAAGAAAGAGGAGGGATGCGTTTGCGCCAAATGAAAAAGAGAAATCTTCCTCAACCGCTACAGGAGCCAACAGAACACCATAAAGGCTTGAGGAGGTTTCTCAGTTTTCCCCATTTGTATTTTGCCTCCTTCCACTGTTTTCTCTGTTTCTTCCCCTATAAAGAGTTTCATTCTGGGATGATTCATTCTCCCTCTGAGAGAGGTGAAAATAGTTTTACAAAATACTGTAACTGCCAACATCAGTATTCCCAACCTTTCTCTAAAGAACGTATTTTTCAAGATCAAACCACCTGCATTTCTGATGTACTGAGTCATACATTTTAAACAGGGCTAAGGTAGCTGTTTTGAATTACTTGTGTCTAGACATCTAAAGGGCTAACCTATACATCTTTATGCCCAAATTAAAAGGCATTTTGATATTTCTTCAAAAAACTAATTAGTTAGTTATTAGTTAAAAAACTAATGGAGAATAAGGTCTCACAGTAGTGTTTTCTTCTCCTGCAGTTGCTTTGAAACGGCTTGGTAGCACTCACATAATTCCTCACTGAAACCAAGGAACACAGCTGAGCCTATTACACCCTCCATCCTCATGTTCATGTTTGACACCACACAGCTCTTTTCTGAATACGTTACATCTTCAAAACCCCTCTCTCTTTCACAATCTGTGTCCGTGTACAGTATGATGCCCACCCACTCTTACGGTACCTTTTTACGGGGCAAAGGTTACTGAGGAGGAGGGTTACTACAGCGTCTCTGGGAAAGAGAGAAACATTTTGAGAGGATAAGAAAGAGAAAACGCTGGGTCATGAATTATAGAGCAGATCACTTTCGTCTGGGTCCGGGGAGAGAAGGAGAGACCACGAAAGAGAGCGAGAGAGAGAGAGAGAGAGAGATTCACCCCCTATTCTTCCATGCCCTGTCTGGTACGTGGGAAGCCATTGGGGAGAGCGATTTATGGCCAATTGAAGCGGCAGCAACATCCCTCGGAAGGCAACGAGTAGATCCATAGCAACGATCCTAGCGGGGCATATTAATCCCCTGCTTTATGTAGTGCTAAGTGTACAATAGTAATCAGGATTGGAGTAGGCCCCACTGATCATTAAGGGAAAAGGCTATATAAAGAATTCATAATGGGATTAGCCCACGGCGAATGGAGAAAGAGAGGGAGACAAGAGAGTGTGGGTAGATGTCTGGAGGATGAGGACAGGGAGAAATGGGCAGAGGGAGGGCGGGTGGGAGGATGCAGAGAGCGTGGGGATGGCACGATGCTGGAATTAAATCACCCATCAAATTGCATGGAGGAATTTTAATTTACAGGTTAATGTCGTATTGTGTGACTAATCACTGCCAACCGTTTCGATGAACCAGTAGAAAGTCTGGGGGAAATCAGGGGCTGCTGCAACTAATTGGAAATGCTGTGAATAGTGGTGAGTAAAAACGATGTGTTTTGATGTTCACAGGGGATCTTACCTATAGAATCTATTCACAGCTGATATCAGAGCAAGCTAAGAAAAGTTTCAGGTAACTTCCTCTGTTGCTGTAAATATATTGGTATCTCATGCACACAATACAAACCAAACATATATCCATAAAATTCAATTCCAAAGTCTACTGACCCAAAACTATTATTTGGCTATGACTGGCCAATCAGAACCTCACCGGCCCCGTAATATACGTTTTAATCATTAATGATCATTCTTTATTATACATATTTCCTCATTTATTGAATAAAGGTAACTATCACATACAAGTTTGGGAGAATTTTAAATTAAATTTTTAATCCATTGGATAGAAAGACTTACTGTAAAAACAATTCCACATTACACAGCAATAAAGTACAGTAGATAACACTATTTCAGTCCAGACATATGTGATTACTGCATTCATAGTAAGAGACTTCACACTCCAGCAGCTAAGTGTGATACTGTACCAGTATTTAAAAATGTGTAATCAAACCTGTTACAACCTACTTTTCAAGTGTGTTGTGATTGTTGTACAGTTGACATTCTATGCAATCAAATAACTGTAACCTAAACATTTAAGACTGCCATCACAACAACATGTTTCTCCTCAACAGGTGCTTTCTTGCCATATTTCCATTATTTCTCTCATCACTCAGGACAGCAAACTCGAGCCTCATTTATACAAAGGTTTCACGTTCATATTTGGTCTCATCCAGTAGCATACCCAGAAACACACTACATTAGATGCCAGTAGAAGCTTTCCAGACTGTGGAGGTAGTCAGGGCACGTCTGATGGGAAGGACACCCTAAGGCACACCCACAACATGCTGAAGGGGTTGAAATATTCTGGCCAGCGTGGGAACGCCTCGGGATCCCCCAGGAGCAGCCGGACGTGACTGGACATGGATGGATGGAGGTATGGACTTTTTAAAGTAACATAAGGACTGAATAAGGTGCTTTACAGTAAAGATGAGCAATCTCCTCTTTGAATACTCAAACAATTATTTTTGGACCAATGCTAAATTGGCTTGAAAAGGACAATTACTAATTATGATTTACACTCATGCTAATTTGCAGCTTGTACTGTGGTTGCACAACACATAGACTATGTTAGTTGAGGATACACAGCTTTATTTGATGCCACTTATTCTAAGAAATACGGCATATACATTATCTTAGCATCTGTGGTTCGAGTTATACAAGACAGCACAATAGAAACCGAACCTGCCAGCACCCTTCTTTTAAGTATGCTTAGATGCCTTACCTGAACGTTTCTATCATCCCCAGAAGTACGAAATAGTACCTTCTATTCTATGACAGTCTTCTGCAAAAAGCACCTTGACCCTATCACCAGGCCACCTGCAGTCACAAAGTAAGACTTTGTGACTCAGCTGAAGCCTTTCCAGTAATAATTCTATCTCAGGCCTTGGCTCAGCTTGCTTTGGGTAGCTCCTTCATCACTGCGGCAGACCGGGGGGAGGACTTTATTACAGCCACAGCTCGTTAGCTTGAGTGGTCTTAATGAAGCAGCGTGGCGATCAGACAGAAATCATGCTGCCGAGGCCCTGCGTCATTACACCAGCCTTTAATTACGTTGATATATGGCTGGGACGGGCCTCGATTTCACAGAAATTTACCAAGTCTCACTGGCCTTCAGTCTCCTACACTATCACACATACAGGCGTATTTCCTAAGAGGAGGTAACTTTCAGAGGCAATACCAGCTCTTTGGTACTGAAACAGCTGATTGCCAACATAACATTTACATTTCCATCACACTTATTGTAGATTTGACTGCTTTATAACTTCATTCTGGTCTGCAGCAACATTTAGACACTCAAGGCCCTATTTTAACGATCTAAGCGCACGGCATGAAGCGTCTGGCGCAGGTGCGTTTAGGGCGTGTCCAAATCCACTTTTGCTAGTTTGACGGCGGGAAAAAGGGTCCATGCACCGGGCGCATGGTTCAAAAGGGTTGTGCTTAGTGTCTTCATTAATTCATAGGTGTGTTTTGGGCGTAACATGCAATAAACCAATCAGAGTGTCATCTCCCATTCCCTTTAAAAGCCAGGCGCGTTTGTACCTTGGCGCATTGCTATTATGATGGTGAATTTGCACCGTAATATTTTTATTTGTAATCTTTTGCATGTCTGCTGCGCTTCCCCGTCTGTGTGTAACAAGCATAGTGTGCACGCTGTGCATAAGCCTAGGCGCATTTTACTAAATTGTTGTTAAAATAACAATAAAATGCTGCGCTATTGACTTTAGACCAGGTTTTTCTTGGTCAGTGGCGCGATCACTTTCCGCTGCCTCAAGATAGCAATACGACAAGAATTCACCTGAACACACCTCCCTGTAAGACCAGCACACCAATGGGCGCAAAGATGGGCGCAGGTGCATTTGCTATTTAAACGACGCAGGCGCTCGACGGGAAATTGACCACTGCGTCATTCTTAAACTAGCAAAGACACTTGCGTCGGGCTTTGCGTTGGGCTTTGTGCTGCGCAGGGGACAAGATAGGGCCCTCAAACTCTTCACTGCAAGTGTGGATAGTGTTCTCAATGCTGTTTCTATATGCTCTTCCACACAGCAGGTGGGAGAGAGAATCTCAGGACAGATAGGGAATTGAGGCCAACACTTGGTGTGATCGGAAAAGCAACTTGACTAGGTGACAACACATTTGAAAAAGGTACTGTTGTGTTTCATTACTATTCATAAGTTTACTTCAAAATGTATTCTCCAACTGAGAAGGGAAGGACTTCCAAAAGGCCCTTTCGCCATTTCTGAATAAGCAAAACATCAGACTGTAGGGGCTAATAGTAACTGGAAATATTACCTTGTATAAAATAGGTCGAAAACCTGAATACTCTAAGATGAAATGTGAAAGAAAGTAACTCAAATGATTTTTCTTTTTTTTTTTTTAAATACTTTCCCATTTTAAAAAAATCTGCCCCTTCAATGTTGTCTGTGGAGTATTTGACCAATTGCACACATTCACACTATTCCACTGAACTACAGGCAGCAGTAATGCACCAAGATATGCAGCCATGTGCCAACAAAGACAGAGAATAAGAAGACAGCAAGCAAGTTAACATGGATGTAAACTGTTCTGGATTCAAAGGAATTAAAAAAAAAAAAAAAAAATCGGCTTTGCAAATGTTTTATAAGGAAAGAATGCATTCATTTGTAAGAGCTCAAGGATATACACACTGCGTTTTGGTAAGTAGCACTAAATGTAAACATAACTTTTGTTTGTTTACAAGAAAACTCCACAGGGCACCTTTAACTGCCCAGTGTACTTTTTTTAAAAGTTATTTAAAAAACTTTGTTGTATTTCTACCAACTATAATGTATAACATGCAAGGGACAATTTGTCAAAAGTTATGGAGTCCCTACTTCTTCTTATTTAGTTTTTTTTTATAAATACTTACGACTTAGTCTGCAAGAGTGAAACATTACTGCCTGGCATCCACTGCCACTGTGTGAAACATATTCCACTTTTCTTTCATTGGACTCAGAGTTATGATAGCTATATTATGTCATGCTTCCCTACCTCCTTCATTATTCCAAATGAAGAGAAATCCAGTTATATAATACGAGGGCAGAAGTTCTTATGAGATTTGGAAAGCTCAGCATTAGACATCTCCACTCTGTGTTAATTGGTTTTGCTTTTGAAAGGCCATCATTTTCTTTCAGGCCCATTAACCATAATGCTCCAGAGTCCAGGATTAGTTCGCACTCAGGAAGACTGCTGTGTTGTCGTTAAATTCAATTTAACAGGGCACCCACCAGTGCTAATTACTGCTAACCCTGCTTACTGCTCCATGTTAGTTTGGTCACTGTCCCTGTAAAAAGAGCTTTTCTTTCACCTCTTGGCTGATTTTTTTTTTTTTTTTTGTTGGGTGAAGTTGAGTCCATATCTTTGACGTTCCATTTCAGGGATTGCACCGTTGCCGACGGAAATTCCGCCGGATGTAGTCATTTAGGCCGCTGTATACAGCGTAGACATACACGCGGATAGCTCAAAATGCGTACAGATAACGCAGATAAAGTGGGCGTGTATTAGGGCTGCAACAACGAATCGATAAAATCGCTAAAATTCGATTATTAAAAAAGTTGGCAACGAATTTCATTATCGATTCATTGTGTCGCGCGACACGCCACTCAGTCGCGGAGATAAAAGCAATTGAGTTGAGTGCCGTGCGGAGCCGTTTTACGCAAAGTCATGGTGCAAAGCAAGACTAGTCTGAAGATCACCCACTGAGATGTTTCTCAATACTGCTATTAACTAATAATACCACAAATTCCTTATCATGAGTAACTGTTAAAGAGTGCTTAGGCCTGCCGCATGGTTCTCGCACCGGGTTCCGCAAACCCTTACGTGCATCTCTACCATTACATAATTGTTGCGGGAATGCAGACCCTGTGCAAAGGGACCCGGGGGACTCGGCCACCCCGTTACTTATTATGGTGACCTTCTCTTTCACCTCCTTCGAAAACAAACCGACAACCAGAAAACATATCTCTAAAGATGCAAAGAAAAACGAGGCAAGAAAGCAAGACAACACAAGTGCTGTACAATAGTGACATGTACCGCAAACGTTTTAACTAACATCATATGCGACTTCTCCTGTTTTCTACCGGCCATGTGTGCTTGCTGTAGATTAGTCCACAACTACAGTGTTGCAGAGCAAAGGCAAGCCTCACCCGGACGAGAGGGTGTGTACACTATCATTGCTGCAGACAGTGCACAGAGCAACGGAGGAGATGGTGTGGGGGTCATGCTTGACCCTTTGTCCACCCATCCATTGAAGAACAATACTTCTTCTGACTTTGATTGGGGTATTGTTATGTCTATACAATGTATTTCTCTCATTAACTTCTTGCACTTCAAAGTGACGGGGAGGTTGTCCACTTCAGAGCAGTATGTCGCGGGTTCAATGTTTAATAGTGAGTGTCAAGCATGACAAAGTCACCATTGTGAACCCCTACCTACTTAAATGTAAATCATATAATCAATAATCAGGATTTATTTGACAATAGCAGTACTGGTTTGTTCACAGTACTGCAGTTTCCAGTCTGCTGCTTAGAGAAACTGACCTTTAATATTAACTCGCCTTCCCATTTGGCCAGCCGGATATGCTTAAGAACCGTTTGCACAGGACGCAGGTAAAAGATGTATTATTCAGCCCCTGGGCAGGGGAGGGCCGTTCCAATGGCTTTTACCTAACTACCCCCCTAAAAGCATCCCAAGAAAAATACCTACATTACAGAGCCATGCTGAGGAGAAAGTGTATTCACTATAGAAGCACTCCCAGTACCTGAATAAAATATGAAATATTGAACATAGACTGTGGGGTTTTAAGTTTATTATTTAGGCCAGGATGGTCTAATTGCCCTAATGCAATGGAGTTGATTTTTTTTCCTATCAAGGTGGAGTCTCCTAGTTTCCAGACCTCTACTTAAATGCAGGATTGTGAAGGGGCCACTTTACAGTGCGCCCATATTTTCAGTGAGGTCGGTACTGTACATTCCAGGTAGAGACATTAATTACTTTTTAATTTGTCGGGAGGGTTTTACAGACTCTTTAATTTTTCAGACCCAGGGCTCTTTACCTGTGGCTACGAAAGGTGGGGAGGGAAGATCTAACTCTAAATGTAGAAGTTTTTAATGTAGAGAACGATCACGCTGCCTTTATTATTAATGAGTAAAGCACTGCTGCCATTAAAACCAAATAGACCCAGAGGAACTTTTCAGAATAATGAGTGTATTATGAGGATGAATGAAGGCAAAAAAAACCTGATTATTACTATAAATTTTTTAACGTGCTAGGAATTGTTGCTTCAAAAATTTCTTGATCCAACAACTAATTTTCCTTAAACTGAAATATGTCCTTTTTTACCTTACTCAGTTGCAGCCCAAACTTAGGCTACATCTAATATATTAAATCTACAAAGAATTGTTTACAGCCATTGATAAACACTATTTTATAACCTCATCATTAACAAATCCAAGATGGAAAATTAAGTACATGCTATATTATTCGCTTATTACCTGCTAATTACATCTGGTTGTGCTGTTACACTATGCAACTGTTGGTACTTGATAAGACTGGATTGCACTAACGTATTTTTATTCTGCGTTTAGGGATCATCAATTATATTTTAATTAAGCTACAATAGCTAACTTGGGGAGCTACTTTCCGTGTTTACTTTCCTTTGGTATCTGAGAAAAGCATTTAAAATGATTTATGTACAATTTAGTCTCTTGAAAACCTGCTTTGTGAGTAATCTTTTTCTGAGCGATGGAGTGAACAGAACTTTTGGAATGGTTAAAATTTGGGTTATTTTACAAAAGTCTGTTTCTGTATTTTGACTGAGCTTTTCTCACTGGTTTTAAGTGGAGGCTCGGTGGAAAAGGTGATGCCACGTATTTCCGTGCGTTAGAGGAAGTGAGCTTATCAGTCCTCTGTAGCCCACTCCTCATCTCTGCTTGAGGCTATCAGCGCAAGGGTACATACTTGACTGCCAACTAAACTTGTCAAGTTGCATTGTGGGTAATGTGTGCGCAAGGTTTTGACAAGGAAGATGAAATAGAAAGATCTCTGGTTCTGCTGCATCTATTTTGCTACAAAAAAAACATTCAACTGTCCCTCAAAAGTACGACAATGCTGTAGGAAAGCAATGCTAAATCATTAGGGTACTCTTTTAATAAATAACAACTTGGCTATTTATGGTGGTGAGTACAGTTATTATGACCCATGATCAGAAAGGCAACAACTATAACAATAAGACACAGGTTGGCAAACCTTCAGCCTCTGGCAACTGTAGTTACTCAAGTAAACTGTAACTGGTGTGAACATATTTCAGCAGTTCCCCTTCTGCAGTGGCTAAAGTTGCAATTTATACAAAATAAACAGCAGTGGGATAGATCGGGGAAGTAGGGGGACTTCCTAACTATCTTAAGTTTTACAACTACTACAATGCTGATTTCCTTAAAGACAAATGTTTTAAGTACTTCTTCACGCTGGACTTAAACCTGGCTGAATGTTTAACCCTTAACACCACTTCTACAGCAGATTACTCACTGAGTCTTTTTGTCCTGAGAGAGGCAGAAAGAGGTAGAGACAGAATACAGTGCAAGAGAGACAAACACTCTGGCATCACCGCTCAAATTCACTCCTCCACCTCCTTGTGTGTTGTGTTGTGACATTTCCCAGTAATGATGGGGAGTTTTCTCCCCTCTCCTAGCAGGAGTCACCCTTCCTCCCCTCTTCAGCAACCTGCCCCTCCATGCTGAGACCAACACAAGCGCTCTGCGCCGGGGCCTGTGAAATCCCATGACGCCAGGGCCTTATGAAATCCAATAGAATGGCTTTTATCCCCCGAAGATACAGTACAAATCATCATTGGTTTTATCTCAGCTGGGGATGTCGATTTATCTAAATGAGCTTTGTCCCTCTAGCTGCCTGTCAGAGTAATTTTTCCCTCTCCAACACCAGCCCCACCCTGACACCCTTCTTTCCTTCCTCTTATCTTTCTCCTCTCTCTTTCTCCTCTCCTCCCCCCCCCTCTCAGCACTTCTCTTCCTCCTCCCGCCCTGATTCTGTGAGGTTTAGATCCTTTCGATGTCTCCGTCCTTTGTTCTCTTGAGAGGGAGGGGGCAACAGAGGACGGGGCAAGTAATGGGATTGGTACCCTGTACTGGGCACCAGTTTTGTTCGAAGCCTGCCTTACTGGCCCAAAGACAAGTGTGTGTGTGTGTGTGTGTGTGTGTGTGTGTGTGTGTGTGTGTTATTTTGAATCCTTTTAGTGTGCAGTGGAATGTACTTAATCTGCCTGCCATCATAATGCAAATGAAGCTCCCTGGTCCCAGCGGGCAGAGACTGTGTGTGTGTGTGTGTGTGTGTGTGTGTGTGTGTGTGTGTGTGTGTGTGTGTGTGTGTGTGTGTGTGAATGCTAGAAAGCTCTGGAGGGGGCATCAAAGAGTGGGCAAAGGCTTCTGTCACACTAACACAATGGCTCAGGACCAGGTCCAGTTACACACACACACACACACACACACACAACTATAGTCTATTGGAGTAGACTGCTGAGATATGACACCATGCATGTAAGTGGGGGAAATGATACTGACCCTGTATTTCTCTCTTACCTAAATGCCTCTACAAAGGCACTGAATTAATTTTAAAACAAGCTTGTTTCTGCTCAAAGCAAGTAAATAGAGGCCTAAAAGCTTTCATATTAATAAAATGAGTGTTATTTTAAAACTCCACTTGTGTAAGAGTAACAAGTTAACTTAGTAAGGATGTTCTTTTTTCCTTTTTACTTTGCCCTACAAGCCATCTCTTTTTCTCACTTTGTCTTGTTACCCAGGTCTAAAAGCAAACGTTGTGTAATTACAGCTTATTTATTTTTTTCCTTCTTTTGGCATTGCATCTAAATCTAAAAATGCTGTTACTGTCATGCATGTTTACATGTAGTGGCCCAGTTCTTATAATCATGGAAATATACAGTATAAATTATTATAGTAGCTGTAAGATACAGCATATCACTGTCTTTAGTGAAATGAACATCAATTTGTTTCAAAGATCACTCAAAAGCCTACAACACTTTCTCGTAAGCTAAAGAGTTTTAACAACTGATCAATCAATAACAATTTTAAAACAAATTACATATTTTGGCGCGTGTGACATTTCCTTTCCACGTTTTTTTCTTTTCCTAAACCCAACCCGCGTGTGACGTTTCCTAAACCCAACCGTAGCCTCGCGATAACACGCCACATGGCTTTAGAAAGTGGCGTGTAGGTTTACTCTGTTGCAGACTGCCGTCCGCTGTATACGGCAGAGACATAAACGCGGATAACTCAAAATCCGTACAGATAACACGCCACTTGGCTTTAGGAAAGTGGCGTGTATGTTTACGCGAAGTCATGATGTCATGTTGCCCTGTTAAATAATGTTTTATAAAGAAACCTTGTCTGATTTTATGAATATGTCATCAGGTAAGATGAAATATGATAGTAAGCCCTCTATAAACAAAGCTTTCAATGTCCCCTTGTTAAAGTGACCCTTGATCTCAGCAGGATTCATCTGGATAAAAGACAGAGGACATTGCTTAAGAGTAAAACCCTTTCTGGTTTTCATTCTCACTTAACTCCACCTTTTCCTCTTCTTCTTCGGCCCTCCCCCCCGTATCATCCACATTCTTAAGATCAAGGTCAAGGTAGATTTTATTGTCCCAAAGGGAAATTACTTCTGTAGAGAGGTTATAGGAAATACTGTATTCACATCGCAAATAGAAATATATCTTGAGGGTGCAAGTTAAAGTCAATACTGAACAAAGGAAAAAGGAAATGTACACACTGGATTTTTCTAAAGATGTGAAACACTGTGGTAACCTATGCTGGGAGGAAGATTGATGGTGTGTTAAATAAGACAGACTTTTTTTTAAATACTGTCTTCTTCACTAAGAAATTCACCGTTGTGTAATTACTGTGAATGTATTGCTATATTGTACAGTACAAACAGAAGGGTGATGTACATCAGAAAACCAGTCTGCAAAAGTTGCAAAGAAGACAAAGACATTCAATATTGATTAGGATTTTTACAAAACCCTACGGTGAAATAACATGTAAACAATGCACATTATAGAATATCAACCAATAATTACTCTACCTGTCATGTACTTGTTTAAACTAAATTTTCTTATTTTTTGAAAAAAAATTATTTCTGGACTTTTTAAAACTGTCAACAGCCAAAAAAGCTTTACTCCTGAACTGTGGATATGAATCCTCATTTCAGTGCTTTGACTGTCAAAGGTACATTAATGTGGCCAAACCTATTAATAGCAAGACAGTTAATTAGATTCAAAGATTAATTAACGGCTTATCTAATCTATCAAAGGGCTAAAGATAACTATCTAATTAACAATACGAGTGAAGAACAGCGACAAAGTTTGTCAGACAAAGAACTCTGTCGTTAGATATCAGTGTTATCTCCCCCCCCCCATCTATTGTTCTCTCTTTCCATCGTTCCTCTCTTCTGTTCTCCTTTACTTCCCTCACACAATCTGCACCCCCCCCCCTCCCCCGGCCCCTGATGTTTATTGATTGCCAGAGTTCATACAAGAGCATCACATAATGTGTTTGCTTTCATGTCCTGCCTTTGTTGCCAGGGCCGCAGCCCACGATATTGCAAATTGATCCGTCTCTCCCCGCCACCCTTTGTCAGGGTTTGAGAAGTGAACTACTATTACATTAGCCCACTCTCCGATTTGTGCCCCCACCCTTCTCCTTTTCCCCCCTCTGAGCCTTCCTTTCACTCATTTGGTCTCTTTCTTGTCATTCGGAGGATGGCATCGGCATGGCTAAACACTGGTTTGAGAGCTGATTAGCAGAGCCACACGCCTGGCTGGCTGCATTGATGAGCTCCTTGAGGTTTGATGATGTAGCCAATAAACGGACACTTTTGATTATCTGACCTCTGACCTTTTCTGTGACAACAACCTCGCCCCCACCCTCCCGCCTTTCCTCTTCCTCCCCTTCACGCCTCCTTCTCTCCATTGTCCTTCTCAGGTGACAACTTCAGAATGAGGTCATGCTTGTGTGAACACAAACAAGGGCACGCATCCTCAAAGGCAGTTCATTCTCCGAAATTATTCGGTGCAGGATTTTACCACTACTAATGAAGAATTTTATTTTCATGTCACTGAAATGAAAATAAAATTCTTTCACGTCACTGATTACATGACACATTATCTTCCAAATATCAAAATGGGAATTTAGTAAAGGATGGTAACAATACCCGATGTATCCATGCTGCATAGATAGGGAGTACTCTGCACAAAGTTTTTCAAAAAGTTATGCAAGTGAAAGCTCTGGGATGGAAAACTTCTATGCAACTTGTGATAACCTGTCCCTTTAGCATTGGAAGTGAGTGGACTCCATGACGCAAGACAGGCATTCAATAATACGGTTTTCTCTCACTCCTGCCCTAGACAACTTGGCAGGAATTTGGAACGAAGACGAAATGCCGGCACTCTTTGACGTGCCTGCGGTCTGACTTCGACGTCCTCCTGAGCCGATCTACAGCAACTCCTGAAGTCTGCATCACTGACAATGTAATTGCCTGGTGGGGTGTTCTCCCCAGCTTAAGGCAGAGTGCATGTAATTAAGATTGGATGCCCAGGACCGCCACCACTACCACCGCTCAACACACACGTACGGACTCTGTTGTCATGGAGAGAAGACATCAGGGGAAGAGGCTGCACATGTTTGCAGTGATGGTAGCAAGGGATGGGGGGTTGAGTTGCGAGAGTCGAGGCTGTACAGGGTGTTGTTTTCAACTGTGTGTGTGTGTGTGTGTGTGTGTGTGTGTGTGTGTGTGTGTGGGGGGGGGTATCTGAGAAGAGAGCAATAAGGGGATGGGGGACTGCGGCACAATCATCTTGATTTCTTGTGCTGAACGATTACATGCCATGCTAATTGCTAGCAGAGGGATCTTTAATAAATATTTCATTCTGTGCAGCATCATTACTGCCTAATGTCGTTATTAATCTCCGCCGGTAATTTCCACTCAGGAGAAGCGTCTTTGTGAGGGCAAAGCAGTGTTTGGTTTTTTTTTTTTCCCCACAGGGAGAGAAAGAGAGAGTGGGAGAGATGTAGAGAAGAGGAGAATTAGGCAGTGATGCTGGAGAAGAGCCATTACATTAAAGTTAAGAGAGGAGAGGAGAAATGAATGAACCATGTAGAAGAAGAGAGAAAGGGCGATAAAGAGAGGGAGCGTGAGGAACAGAATAAAAAGAAAGTCAGAATGAGAAAGGAAAAGAGAGACAATGGGAAGTTCACTGAGCAACACTGGATGGATCATGTGGGATCTAGCATGGCTGCAAATAATGTTACAGACACATGTCATTTCCTGAGAGGCCTTTCCATCAGTGAGATCATAGCTACTAATTAGATTTGTACATGGGAAGGGGGTTGGTATAACTGCCTCTGTAGAGAAAGATTTACTTAGGGTAAATGGCTAAAGCTTGCAGTCGTGACTTCTGTGGCGTCAGACATGTGAAAAAGCATGCCAACTTACCTCCAGGAAACTCTCTTTCTATCTCGTTCTAGAGTGCTCTGCGATTATTTTTCTTCTTGGCATCAGAAACACAGCCACAGAGGATTTTTTTTATATTCCATCAATTGAATACTGTGATGTCGTAACAGGCCCTGCTTTTTCTGCCCTGCTCCTACACCGATTGACCTAGATCTGCTCTACTAAAACTTTACTGGAGATTGCCAATGACCAATTCACTTTTGTTATTATTCATAAGCTGTTTGTGTTAAAAATGCTAGTGTAACACAAAATGAGTGAGCTTATACCTAGCTCCTGATTCGACATTTGCATATTTCTTGGGAAAATCCTTCCACACACAGGAAAGCATATGTTTTACATATCCAGCATTAGAACCAGTAGTTTAATAAGAATAAAAATGAGAAGAACTGCGTAATTAGCACAAACTATGATAGCTATGACATCTGAGCAATTTACAGTGAGCTGAGGGACAAATGTACAAACTTTTCTGACAACTACATTTTGGCTTGCAATAAAAAATAAAAAAAAAGTATGGTAAAGTAAATGTAAAATGTCAAAGTACCCCTTAAAGGCAACAAACTGCTGACAACATACCCTCCATTACTTGCAAAACCAACAGACAACTGTGCATGGGTTCATACCATGTTGTGCAAGCCATGTCTTTCTTCATGCAGTTTAAGACATTAAGAAGGCGTGAAAATGGCAGCAAGCTAAGCCTTGGGCGAATAGCAAATAGCATTAGCCACCAAGCACACACTGCATTCTGCTCATTCCAATATCCATCTGCGCCTGCAGCTATGCTAGCTAACTGCTATCAGACTGGCGTATTCACAGACATTTTCCACAGCTCTAGTGCTTTTCAGAGCAAAATTCAATCTTTGGTAATAAGTGAATTTGAGATGGAGCATAAGCACAAACTAAAAAGCAAATCCAAATCCATGTTGGTTTTATTTAACAATGTATTTCATGGCTGTATTCCAACTTTTTATGAGACAAGGTTATGAATGATTACCAGAAAAATGATTATATGCTTTGCATGATGTTTCAATAACATATCCATCATATATGGCCAGAGACAGTGACAGTAGGGTTGGAATGGGATTGGGGATGGATTGAAAGAAGAGGGAGTGATTTATTGACTTACAATAAAAAAGGGAAAAGAAAAGGATTCAACTAAACCATCTATCCACCCACTACCCACTCACTCTCTTCTTCACTATGCTTCCATCTTCCCACACACACACACACACACACACACACAAACACACACACACACACACACACACACACACACACACGGCATTGCCCCCAAAGAAAATAGAGTTGTGTGTGCCATCCAATTATCTGTCAGGGGTGAATAATGGCCCCAATAATATATTCACATTGCCATTGCCGATCAATTTTTAATCAAGCTGAGAAATATGGAGGAAGTGAAGCTAAAATGACCCACCAGGAACTCTCCCATAATGCCTCGGTAGAGAAATCCCTAATTCTGCTCCAATCAAATTACCTACTCCCCAGACCCCTCCCCAGACCCCTCCCCAACCCTTCCAGCTCCCCCAAACCCACCATCATCCTTGGAGTGATAATGGTGCCTCCCAGTGTGGGGCACACTAATAACTACAACTGGTCGGTTCCTTTATAAGGGCAGAGGTCAGGGGGCAGTGACCTTATTAAAGACATTTTCACTGATGATAAAGTGATTAGCTGTTACTAGCCGGTTACTAACATGTACGTATATGGTGGCACGAAATAAGAAAACAGAACCACGTACTTGTTTTTTTATTCCTACTTTTACATCTTTATTTCTGTCTAAACCCTTTTTTGTCCCCTTATGTGTTTTTAAAATGTCCTGCATGGGATGAGAATATAATTCTACTTATATGTAAGAAGGTCAAGTGTCTGTGGGGAGCCTAGTGTGCCAACATAAATATACTATTATACTATAATAGTTATGTTGTTTCATTATTTCTTACATATAAAAACATTTCATAAATGTAAATGGAATGTTTTTATATAGCGCTTTTCTAGTCTTAACAACTACTCAAAGCGCTTTCACATCGTGCAGGAACCATTCACCATTCACACACTGTGGCCGAGGCTGGCGTACAACGTGCCACCTGCTCATCAGATAAACATTCACACACATTTACACTCCGATGGTGCAGCATCGGGGGCAACTCGGGGTTCAGTGTCTTGCCCAAGGACACTTCGACATGGGACTGCAGGGCCAGGGATCGAACCACTAACCTCCTGATTGGCAGGCGACCACTCTACCACTGAGAGACAGCCGTGATAAATAAAGTGATTTATTTTTTACATTTAAACCTACATCTAAACCTTGTCTTTTTTGGCCACTTATTTTGCAGTGCAAAAAAACTGTAAACACAACATTGGCATATTATTACCTTATAAAGGAACATGTAAACATGTTAGCAAACAGTTGCCTATTTACACATCCAGCAGCCAGACTGTTTTTGTGTCCATCAACTCCAGAGGGAAATATCAGACTTTTTATCTGCTAGTTGTTTCACTTTTTTTCACCAGCTAGTCACTAACTTTGTCTGTCTGCTGTAGGTAGTGTACAGTCAGTTTTTAGAGCTTTTGCTCACTGATACAGCTGGAAACTCACTGATGAGACTGAATCAAACAGTAAAAGTTGTGAGCCATGAAACCAAAACAATGAGTTGAAAGATGCTAAAAAAGCTCCATAGAGCTGAGAGGAACTGCAGTGTTGGGTTCGTCACTATGAGCAATCCTTTCTACTTTATACATAACAATTTCCTTTTTTCATATTCCTTAAAAATATGTTAACAACAAATGCATTTTAAAGCAGCTTTAAAAAAATTTTTTTACTTAAATAAAATACATATTTCCGTTTCATATTCGGTTTTTATCAGATTAATAAATTGCCTTACTGACTTCAGTAATACTCATCTACCATGTCGCAAACAATAACACGCTGAATGTTGGTTGTTTTTAACCATTAACAGACATCAGGTACCATATTTTGGGTTGTATGACATTTCATCAAATTAATCCCTTCAGTTCTTCTGTTATATTTTGTGACTCAATGCATGTTATTGATGTGCAATTACACAAATTGTGGCTGAAATAAAAATCTTTGTTAAGTCAGATGGAAATTCAAGCATGCTTAATGCAAGCCAGCCCATTGTACATCATAGTACACTGTGGAACCATATGGATGCGTAAGCCATATACACATCTCATGGTGTGCTATACTAACACACTTTTCTCACAATAATGTTACTTCACCAACATTTGCTTTCTAGCTTATAGTTACTCATTTATAAAACACAATACTCATTTGTACAATTCACATGTGTACATCCACAACATCTTGTCTGTGCACTCTGAGTAAATTCAACCCGATAGAGCCGACCCCAGTGTGCCTGAGATGGGTCACGTACCTCTACGCAGCGCTGGGGCAATCTGCAATGAAAGCTTTCCCATTTGTAATAAACTGCAGCCTCTCAGAAGAGCAATCCTTGGGAGAATCCACCGTACTCTCTCCTCGCTATAACAACAGCGTCTGTAAAACAAATGAGCGGGGAGGTAATTGCAGACAAACAAAAATTACATTTCCAATAAAGGTTCTTGTCTCTTTGGGTTCCCAGAAGCCCCCAGCCCTCCTCAACTGTTTAACAGCCTTAATATACCCTCTCATCAGCCTTCCTGTTGAGAAGCCGCCTGAGAGAGGTTATCAGAGCACAAACAGAGCTCATCTAATGTGAACAGGTTGAGGGTTTAGTGGTTGAAGTGTTTTAGGCAATTAAAAGGGGAAAGTGATGGTGGGATAGATGGATGAGAGCATTAGATAAAACACTAAAAGTTTACATGACCCACACTTTAAACCTGAAGACATTCACGGCACTGTGGTAAAAGTTTCATAAGAAGAAAAGCTCATGGGAAGATGAGCAATGCAAAATAACATTTTTTTTCTGATTATACAAAGAGTCATTATAATCCATCAATCATTTTTAGCAGCAATGATTCAGATAAATAATAATGGATTGCAAGTAGGTAGTGAACTTTAAATCTCAAATTTTCTTTAATTGCTGAACATCTATTAACAATGACCATCAATTTGTCAAGTTATTATCATAAACAAACAGGTAATCTAGGAAAAGATCATCAATCTCTGTAATGCATTTTACATTGTGTGCCATTGGGGCAGTAGAGCATTCAACAGGAGGAGGGCATTGTTGTTTCTGAAAATGGCAGAGGGTGAAAGGAATAAAACGAGGGTGGGAAAATGTGTAAATAACAAAAACTTACTAACTTTAGAAGTAACAAAATCAGCTATAACAAAAAATTTGGGGCATAAAGGTTTTGTGCCTGTATTGCCAGTTCGCAGTATGCATAATGTTCATATTCCTGCTGGAAAGTTTCAACAAATTTCTCCTCCTCCTTGTTGTTTGTCTCCATTTGGTATGTTAACGTGATTTTCCAAACTGCTACACTTGACATATTAACTCATTTTGCCCTTGTTTCGACCAATACAACTGCACTTAATAGTGCAGATAATATATTGTTTGTTGCTCCTTTAGTTGTCTCATGTTGCTTTGAAACTCACATATTACTGTGCAAAAGACCTCTTTTGGTATTCAAATTAATTTCTCAACATTTGTAGCAGTGTTTGTTATTGTAGTCAAACTGCTTGCTTGTTCAACCAACAGTCTTAAACTCAAAGATATTTAATTTGCAATAATATAAAACACAGAAAATCAGCAAATCCTTATATTTGAGAAGCTGCAACTTGCACGTCTGGCCCTTATGCTTGGTACACAAATATCCAATAATTGCCAATTAATGCTTATGTTGATGGTCCAAACAATAATCAACTTAATCGTTCCAGACCAAGTTTTGGGGAAACGTTGTCTAAGAAGAACATAATACTCATATGTTACACATAACACATTGCTCTTAACTTCCATGTGTGTTTGCATACATACACATCCTCACATTCACTTTTACACAAATACACACATTTGTGCACTGTCACACTTAACCACAGCGAGACAAACACACAAGCCAACTGTTAGGTCATGACACACACACACACACACACACACACACACACACACACTCTCTCACATATAAGAATTCCACTGAGTGCAGCAGCAGTCATCTCCTCCCTGCAGCACTGAGATCAAATCAGTCCGTTTATCTGATGGTGAACCTGACATTAGGCCAAACTAAAGGTCCCTGCTCGGCCTCCTCTTATCAAACCCTGCAAACAGTGAACTCCATGGCCCGGCCCCTCACAAGGGGAAATTGATTACAGCCTCGGGCCAAAACGGCAGCAAGTCCACAGCTCTGTTCATTCCATTATGAGTCCCGGAGCCGAGCGTGCTGAGGTGGCTATTAGCTACAGGTTCTGGATCAGATCCTCAGATATTATTTGATCTTGTAACAGTGATGGGATTGAAAGAGAGGTGGTGTAATGTGAGCTTAGATGCAGGGTTAAGGGTTGATATGACCTCAGCGGTGACTAAACAGCCGCGGTCAGAGCTTTTAACGAGAGGTCTCGGGAGTTCATATTGGTTTGACATATTTTACTTAGATGGATGTATTGACTGGAACAGACCACAGCATGCATGCTCTATGAAATGTTCTGTTTTTTAAAGGCTGTGTGTGTGTGTGTGTGTGTGTGTGTGTGTGTGTGTGTGTGTGTGTGTGTGTGTGTGTGTGTGTGTGTGTGTGTGTGTGTGTGTGTGTGTGTGTGCGCACACATCTGCCTGTGTTTACCACCGTTTTATTATTCGGTTTAAATGTATGTGTGAGAGAGAGATGGAAGAGGGAAACAAACCGAGCGAGAAAGTGTGTGATGGTGTAAGAAAGACGAAGAGCCATTAGTTTTAGGGCATTCCTGTCAGTGCTGCTGTATTATTGCAGGTCCTGTGTGGCTTCCTGCAAACTTTAACGCTTAGACGGGTTTGATGTAAACACTCAGAGGAGATAATGATGGGAAAGTCCCTGAGATATTTAACAGACTAATTCCTCTGCCGGTTCTTCTTTCTCTTCGCTCCTCTCTTTCTTTACTTTGCCTCCACTGGGGCGGAAGAATCTGGGAATCCAGGATGCACACATGCCCTTTTACTTCATCAAAAAAATGAAAGAAAAATGTGTGAGTATGTGCTACAGACAAGCAGGCGTACAAGCACACACATACACACACAGACACCTCACAAACAAACACACCTTTTTGTTAAAACTTAGCTCGAGGCATTTATTTCTCCAATTAGACTTGTCTCAACTTTGTTCCCTCCACCAGACAGGAAATTAAAAATTGTATTTAGTTATCTTCCAACTAAACCAAAAGCATAGCTGCAGTTTAGCACAGAAAAGTACACACTTTTTATTCATGATTCATACTGTAAAATGTAATTGGGCATTTCTAATTCACTGCTGACTTTTGCAGTTTAGTAAAACCTTCAAACTTCCGGACATAAATCATCTTCTTATTTAATTTTGCATAATTTGTTCATGCCTTAGGTGCCAAATGAATGAGGTTGGCAACTGTATATTGGACAAAACAACAAAGTACCATAACTTACAGAATTCAAAAGTACATTTAGATTTATTTAATGACAACTTGGGTCCGTTTCAGGAAGGAGGTTTAACAAACTCTGAGTCTAACCCTGATCTCTGAGTTGATTTACCCTGAGATGGGAAACTCTGAGTTTTCGGTTCCAGAACAGCTGATTCGAGTTGGTTCAATCAACTCGGAGTAGGTTGACTCAGAGCTAAGCGCGTGCACCACCACACTAAAAAGGCAGCATGAATAGAGCCATGATACTACGATTCACCATGGTAACAACCACAAACAAACTGGTCGGCGGAAATACTCATGCGCACAACCAGCGAGTTTGAACATGTATTTCGTTAAAAAAAGCAACATAGCGGCTGCTGCAAAAGAGAGAGAATTGGTCTGAGAGAAAATTGCTGCTCGAGTCAATGCGTAAGCATTGACAGTGTATTAATTTCATATTTAATCACAGGTAACCTATAATATTACTGGTGAAAACTGGAATGGTATTACACCTATAATTTAAGGTAGGTGCAATCCCGCGGGCGAAAAAGTAAACTACTACTAATCCCATTCTGAGCCTGCAACACCAGCATAATTAACAGAAATACTGTATAATTTATAATCATTTAATTCTTTTTAATGGCTCTCGCTGGTTTGTGTCCAGGGAACACGTTTAAAAAACGTTTCAGAGCGAGGCACACTTTTCTGGTGGCTCTGCATACAGTGGCTTTACAAATATGCTCCGCATCACCAATGTTGTAAAGAAAACTGCCGTTTTCAAAAAACGTAATGCGACACAAAGAATCTGCTGGGATGTAAAAGCATGTCCACAATGGTGGATGTTAGTGATATGAGGACGGATAAGGTATCTACATATCTGATCGACTGTGAAGAAAATACCTCTCAAAACGGTTATCTGGAAATGAAAATACATTAGTTGGTACTCAGTATCATCTCCCGATGTAAACTCTGTGAGGTAATACAGCTTTTTTATCAAGGGGATCGTCAACAAAAGGACGTGCAATGTTTGAGAAAAAAACGTTTTATAAACTGCCTAACATAAACCAATACGTTTTTTTATTCATGCCGATAACAAACTGCGCTGAAATGCGCCTGACACAGACTTAATGAATGAATGAGGAAATGAAAGAGCGCTGTGTCAGAGGGAGGAGACTGAGAGAAACTCGAGGTTTCTTGAAGAAAACCTGCTCCCGACCAGGTTAGGTTCACAGACTCAGTTACCATAGTAACTGACTCTGAGGTTAAGTTACCTCTCTTTCCAAAACGGGCTGGAGTTACCCCTCTCTCTCAGGTTTGATTAACCTCCCTTTCTGAAACAGAAAACCCAGAGTTTCCCTCATCTTAGGGTTAACAAACTCAGAGTTTTCACTAAACCTGCTTTCTGAAACGGACCCCTGGTGTCTGGCACTGTTGCTGTAGCCCATCTGACACTATAAATGATCTGCAACTACTAGATTTTGCCCATCTGATTTTGTTTTAAAGAATAGATTAAACAGTAGTGATGTTGATTGAAATTCCAATTACTTTTACAGTATAATTAGTGCATATAGAATCATGTGTGAAGAAATAGCTTCACATAGCGAATTAAATTCTACTTAATACAATGATCTATTTTGTCTCAATTCTCTTATAATCTAAGTTTGTGATTAAGGCTGACGGGATTAATTCTATGTAATGTTTTTTCCTGTTAAAGAATGACACCTCACTTCCCCCTCTATCATCTATATCCATCACCTACCACCACAGCACACTGAGGTGAGGAGGCCTTTCTATCCTGTACTTCTAGAATAAACATGTACAGTAGATGCAAATTTAAATCTAATTAAGTTTTGTAACCAGATGCGTAACTTACTCTCTGAACTGTTCTGTGTGACCTACATCATTTGTAGATGCAGTCATATCATGCACACATAATGCACACAGTAAGTGCAAAGTGAGACGTATCGGCCACCCCCACAGGCCGCCTACCCCTCCCTCATTCCTCTTCTCTGATGTGTTTTTCATGTTAACACTTTGCAGTGCCTTAGGTACATTGTGCGGCTTCCCGCCATACACAGCCCTACCAAGCCCATTTAGAATGTTTTTTATGGGATAACATCGTTTTTATTTTTCAATTAAATTTTCATACTTCTGTGTTTTCCCTCTTTCTTCTTTAAAGGGTTGCTATTTTTCCACATCCAGTTTCCTTACGTGCCATTGTCTCCTCTCTGTCTCTTTGTCTTGAAATATTGCTGGTTGCTAACTCTGTTTTGGTCCCAAACTGACGCCTTGGTTTTACTGCCATTAATAAGAATTAATCAAAACAACAAGTAAAGACTTAACTGCATCACAATTGTTGTTGTAAAAAGCAACAAAAACGAATTCTATTAGACATTTCACAGCGATAACACTAGTTTTTTTTTTTTTAAATCTAATAAGCTGTTATATGCTATATGCGCAATTATCTCCTGAACGGGGTCTTCATTGACTGACACAGCAGAGGTGTTTTTCTTCTGCTGGGGAGTCTGGGGTTCCCGCTCTGGGATTATGGTTAGGCCGGTGGTACAGCTGTTATGGGCTTCGTTATCCATATTAGGCTAAATATATAAGAAATGTGTTGGTAGTTGTTAGTGTTGTCCAGTTATCACAGGAGGAAAGTTAGTTAGTACATTTACTAAGTACAATTTTGAGGTAAAGTTAGTTTACTTGAGTACTTTTATCTTCAGCTGAAGCATTATTTTAATTAGCTCATTAAATATGATATATTGCTATAGTTTAATCTACCTAAGAGTATATAAATTTACATGCTAGGGCTGGACGAATCGAAAATGTATCGCCATCGAAATTCTGAAGCTGTTAGACGTATTTTTCCCATGACGATAATTTTGATAATTTATTTCTGTTGATAGGCCTACTTTCTCCTTAAAAATATTCTAGGGTCCGAAATGAACACTCGCCAGTCGCCAAATGCAGGGGCGGGCCGACACGCACACAAACACTGGCGCACACACCAGACACCAGCCACTACCTTCTGTTTACTAATAGCTAGCGTTTAACTCAGGCTAATTCATTAGCTAGTAAGTGGCGATTTTTGGCAGCCAGCCTTCCAAAAGAAAGCACAATGAAATTAAATGTTAACCGATCATTTACCGCTGACCGACAAGCAGGAAACGGAGTCTCAATTCACCCGTCCGGGAGGCTCCGACACACTGTAGGCTTGTACCAGTTTTGATGTTTTGTGCATTCTCAGACACATGCAGCCACTTTCCTGAAACCACTTGCGGGACTGACAAGTCCACAGCGGCCTGCGGCGTGTATGTCCGAGCCTGTCTCCAGCGCCTCCACCTGCAGGTTGTCAGCTGTGTGTCTGCCTGGTATACTCTCGGACGGCCGATTTAACTCGCCGGTCCTCATCAATATAGTTTCATGTGTCACGTAGCTCTTCACAAAAAGACAAAAAGAGGAGCTAAAAACGCAACTTGCTGGTTCAAAGTTAGAACTAACAAGTTAATTAGCAGTTAAGAAATAGACTGTATAGTCTATTTACATTTTTATCATGCAAAAGAAGTTTTTTTAAAAACTTTATACAAAAAAAAGTCATTAACCACAAAAAAATGTAATTATCGTTCATTTATTGTTATTGAGGTCAAATGTGCAATTAATCGTGATTTTGATTTTAGGTCATATCGTGCAGCCCTAGCACATGCACTTCGATATATTTAGAATCACTGAGACAATCTACAACACAAAAAAAACTGTTGACCCCTCTCAGCTAACAACATACTTTCCCCTAGCGCCACCACAAGGTTGACATGTGTGGTCTCCAGTGAAATTTCTGGACAACTATTGGATAGATTCTCATGAAATCTGGTACACCCATTTATGTTCACTGCGTTTTAGTGCAAATTGTGCAAATGTTAGTATGCTAACACACTAAACTAAGATGGTGAACATGGTAAATGTTTTAGCTGCTAAACATCAGCATGTTAGCATTGTCGTAAGCATGTTAGCATGCTGATGTTAGCATTTAGCACAGAGCACCGCCTTGCCCAAATATAGCATCAAAGAGCCACTAGTGTGGCTAGTGTGTTTCACCTTTGATTGGTCCCAGACCACAGCACTATCATAAATGTGTTAGTGATTGGAGCGCCCCAATCCCAATAATATAGACACTGTTTACCATTTGCACAAAAGGAAGTGTGTTTTATGTTTTTTGCAGCAGCAACAGCAGTTTCTTTGAAGCATTTATTATAAAAACTGATAACCACCATGGCTGAAAATAGATAAGCATATTTACAGAGACTCAAACTCTATTAACAGGAAATCCGGTAAAGTAAAATCACAGAAGAGTCCACTCCACACAGAGGTGATTTTTAGAAAGTCGTTTAGAAACACCACCGCTTAACAAAGATGGAGACAAAATAAGAACCACACAAATCAAACACACCACAAATAATCCCCTTGCCAAACAAACTTATAAGCAACAACCAATCAATCAAAGATGACTGGACCAATCAAACAAGCTTCTGGAACCAAAAGGAGGGCTGACAGGATCAAGCCCTCTCATCTATTTCCCTCTCATCACCTCGCACCAATCTGAATCTTGATTTGGATGGTTCAACTGAAAACCAGAAGCTTTGAAGCATCAGTCAGCCCAGGCTCCTTTCTGCCACCCAGCCAAAGTAATGCCATATCACATTTGACACCCCAAAGACTGAGAAATTGATCCCTCAGTATGGCCATTGATCGAGTTGGGGTTTGAACAGGCGCTCGGGCCTAGCATGGCGAGAAGGGTCAGGAGCGAGATGTGTGCTTGGCTCAGTTCTTTTGTTACGGGAATCGATGATCTCCCACCATGGGGGAGATTAGCCCGGCCAGGTCATTCGGAGCACAGCATGCGCTTATATTATGTTAGTATATGTGCCTGTCCCCAATATGTAATTCTTCATGTTAATCTAACTCATTTCTGTGGGTCTTCTTGCAGTCATTGTGACAGCAAAATGTAGACCTTTAGAGGGAGAACAATATTGTAAAAAGGGATCATTGTAAGGGTCGGGATATGCTCGAAAATAATTATAGTTCGTACGACGTGTTGTACGACCACGCCAGAAGACAAAAGTGTTTATACCTCTACTCGAAGGCAGAGCCGGTCATCATGGAGAAATAGTATAAAAAGTAATAAAAAAAAAAAAAAAAGAGTGCTTGAGAGAGAAGTCCTGGCTCCTTTCTCACCTCCGCACAGCTGGCCAATCACAGCGTGAAGTGAGTGTGAATGTCGACTTGTCGGTTTCGGAAAGTTCCAGAAATTGCCGGACGCAGCCCCCCCAAATTCCGGCTTCATAAAAAGGTGTGGGAGGAGGGGGTGAGACTATGGGCAGAGACACGCACACACACATTTTCCCTAAGGCCAAATACAAATTTCTGTGCCATTTATCTCAAATACATGTTCATACATTGATACATAGGAGTACAAGCATTGTCTGCAGGGAAGGGTTAGTCAAGTAAATGAGTGTAATAGAGCATGCCATCTAATAATGTGCATGCATCTCGGAAACAGACTAGTCCCTCCAAAACAAAGATGTGGTTGTTCTTTATTGCTTAAAATCATTTTCCTTGTTGAAAATACACCTCAGAAAAAATAGATTACATAAGTTGCCATGTTGACTCATAATCAGTATCATTGCCACACTCATGTTTACCAAACAAACTGGTTAGTGATGCTTTAAACCAAAGAAGTGTAGGGAATTAAACACAGCGTCCTGCTGACAGGATGCTGGAGTCAACAGCAACCAGCACTCCAGTGTTTTGGTTTAGAAGGCTATTTGCATTTCACTCTTCTATTTAGATTTGTCCCCTCTTGTGAAGATTTCCCATCAGTGTCCAAACCAACAATCAAAATTTGATTCAGGCAAATGGTATGATTTCTAGCCAAACTGGATTTTTGAGGCCAAAACATATATCAAAATAAATATAGTTCAGCATTTTGGGAAATACAGTAATTCCCTTTTTTTGCAAAGCTTTACTGGAGAAGTTTGACACCACTGATATCTGCCCAGTAAACACAAGGCTACACTCAGCAGCCAGTTCACTTAGCTAAGCAAGAAGACTGGAAAAAGGGCAACAGCTAGCCTGGCTCTGTCTCAGGTTAACAAAATGTGCCTCTACTGTACCAGCAGCTCTAAATCAATTCATATTTTTAATCAACATGTAATGTCTTGTTTAATCTGTACAAATATGTTTCCACGTGCAAAAAGAAAAGGAAAAAAAAACAAAGAAAGGTAACAAAACATTATAAAAGAAACAAAAGTGAAAGCCTAGCAGGATCCAAAGTAAAAAGAAGGAATAGAGGAGAGCAGAGAGCAGAGGAGGTGGGAGCTGAAGGCTTTGGCAGGGCCAAAGCAGGCAACAAACATACCAGTGCTAAAGGGCCCAAGACAAGTGTTGCCATGTCCCCCTGAAACCACGGAGGCCGCTGGGTAATGAATAAATAAACACCCCCTCCAACCATCTAGCCTCATCCCCTTCCTGCTCTCCACTTTGGCAGCCAACACACACACATGCATATGCATACATATACAGAAACTGGCACATGCATATAAACAATGCACACAAATGCATACATGCATGACTGCCATAGGCTTGACAGACTCCCAAAGTTTTGTGCAGCAGAGTCCCTGTGACTGTGTTAGTGCATGTGCCGGTTGTGTTCTATGCATCCACCTGTCCGTGTGCCAGAGTATATTCTCCGCTTTGCCTACGTCACAACATTCCGCTGTATGCATTTTATTTGTCCATCCATATTTATCCAAGGCTGTGTGGAGACATTTGGCTGGCTAAGCCAAAGCCAGGCAGCCTAAGTACATTCCCACACCCATGCCATGTATAACCCAACTGAGAAATTGCCCACACGCCAACGCAGAGGCATGCAGCAACGCCATGTCAGAGCTTAAGAAAACAAGAGACAAGAAGCTGCGAGACTCACAGGGATGGTGCCTCGTCTCCACATCTCCGGGCCCGACAGTCAGTGAAAATATTTTCAATTATTCAACTTGGATTGGAGGAAAAGATGGCGCAAAGGCCTTTTAACATGTAACTTGATGTGACAATGCTAAATGACCGTCACCACCGCCTGATGAAATATAGATATTTTGTTTTGTTTCTAAGTGGATTAATTTGTCATTACCAAGTCGTTGCTTCAGAAAAGGATAAGATCCACTCCTTTTAAATGTCACGAGGAAAGTGAGAGCAGGTGTAACCCATATGACCTTGGGCTAATGGAATATATGTATATGTATATAGTGGTGATTAATGGGTGAATTGGATCACTGTGTGCATGCATGTGGACAAGTTGCTAGAGAATGCATGTGGGTATGTGGGTTTGAGGCGTTGTCCAGTCGCGGTGAGCGGGCTGGGTGATTGACATGTCCGTTTGGGCCAATCGGGCGCGGGTAGGAATGATGGCACGGCCTACCGTTCGGAGCTAAAGAAAAAGAGCTGCGGGAGAGAGACTAGCATGAGGAGAGATAACATGAGTTTACAGAGAAATCCTGCCGTTTTATTGTCAAGAGCTTGAGAAGTTACATATATTGGTGTTAGATTTTGCAGACATCTTGACGGTTAGTCGGTTCTTTGCATCCGCGGGGCCTCGGTGGAACTTGACTGCTTTGCTATTGAATCTGTTGGGCAAAAGAAAAAGAAAAAAAACGCGCCGGGAGTTTCCTCCGTGTTATCTTTCTTCAACTAGTTCGACAAGCAAGTTGTGGAAATCTCGGTTGTGCTGGGTACCGCCATTTTGGGTGTGTCCAGGCTGCTACACAGAATCGGTCAGGTTTTGTTTTTTTTTGTACGTTTTGTTTTCTGGTGAAGTTGTGTCACCCAGGATTGATGGCGAGCCTTCCCCCAGGAGTCTGGAAGAGTTTTGAGTCTGTTCATGTACACTGCTTCCGCCGGTGCGGTAGGACAGCTTTTGCACACATTCATTTCTGTACACCTGGACTGAAACATACACTGGTCTTACCAGCTCAATTATCTTGAGACTGTACTGTACTTGGTTATACAGGGGTATATGATTGTGATTTCAATGAATGTTTGTATATATATTTTTTTTTTCCATAGTAACTTGAACATTGAACTGTGAACCTGAAGTGTAGTGTGACAGGTTAGAAAGGTGCACCTAAAGAATTAGAAAACAAAGGACTGTAGGATCTTTATTTGCCAAAATTGTGAATCTTGGCATTCAAGCTGTTGTTCTTGTCAAATTGTATGTTGTATGTGGATCCATTTACCATTTCTTTATATAAAAAAAAGCCGGCATTGTTCAACTTCAAAACACCATTGTCTGAGTATCTCTGTGCTCCAGTAGTCAAACCTAAGATTCTTCTGGGCCCATAGTCATAGAAAGTGAGTATCTGTTACACAAGGAAGTTGAGGAGAGATGGTGAGTGAGGGACAGATGCCGCAAACCTCTAGATATGATCTGATGAACCAGGAAACATAGAAGGAAGGCTATAGACATAAACAAACCAATGTGCTCTTGGGTTTGATTGACATGGGTTTTTAAAGGATAAGTTCAAATCTTTTCAAGTCTGTAGTGATTCCTACGGTTCATATTGATCATTTGAAGATTCCCAATGCACTTTCAATGCAAGTGGTGGGGGACAAAATCCACAGTCCTCATTTTGTGTAAAAAATACATTTGAATCTGAAGATAATAATAAGTCTGAGTTGGTCAAATCAAGTAGATATCTTCTTTTTTGGTGCAAGATTATTTCGTTTTGTTACTATCCTTCCACCACAGCTCAGAAAAACACTGTACAGGAAAGGAAATGTAACCCATTACCAGTAGTATTGCAGTGAAGCTTTGTATTGATTACATTTGATGTTTTTGACACCAAACGTTTAATGCCATGTGAATTGTAATTAAAAAGGAAAACCAGATTTATCATATCTTTGTGATGAGAAGCCTCCAAGATGCCATTTACACCAGTAAAGTTCTCCAATAACACCAGACTACTTGAATGGTTTTTAGGTGGGGTGGTGACTCTTTAAGCCAAAGTGAGCCATTGTTGAGCCATTATTTTTTTAAACTGCCAATCACGAGGCTACTAAGTAAAATAATATCCTCATATCACATTCATCTTAAGAACAGTAACGGGCCTTTTATTAATGTAATTGTACTGTCAATACCAGGGTCAGAAATTAAGGGGTCTTGACCAAAACGCCTTCTTGAAAGTTTAAAAAAAAAATGCCTGTGAAATCAAATATTAGAGGATTTGTTTTTAACTAAACCTGAATGTTTTTGAGCTGTTCAATTCTCACGTAGTAGTAGTAATGTAAAATAATAATGCCCCATGAATCACCCTATAAGATGCATTGTAGTCTATGCCGAGGTGCTATGTTTTGCTACAAAAAAACTTTTTGATCAGAAAGCAAGAGATTAGATTGTCAGCCAGCAGTAAAAGAGAACACAGACTAACTCAAATCACTAAAACAGAAATGCTTACATGTCAATACAATGCGCGCGCACACACACACACACACACACACACACACACACACACACACACACACACACACACCTCCATCAAACAGAAGATTACATGGCAACCTTGACCTGTCTGCCCATCGTAAATTACCACACAGCCTGCGCTGGCACCTCATTCTGGTGTGTCATCAGCTCACGCCCACAACTGCCATTACACTATATTAGTATGGCGTTATATATGTGCCTCATTCCTGAGCGAGTAACTATGTTTTGAGCAAAGAGAACTATATTTTGCAAGCACATTAAAATTTTGAACAGGAATTAACACTCGCAAAAAATTATTTTGTTTGAGCAAACACAAACCAATATTAACGTGCAATAATAACCCCTCTCACGCAGTTTACTCACGTGCCCTCTCAAAAACTCTTTCTCTGCGCGCAGGTAGACGCTGTTGCGCTCGGGTCATGCCTCCCTCGCTCTCAACCTCTTCACTCTGTGCGCGCTCAACTCTTGACACACTCGCTCAAATTTTTCACAGTTACAAGTGTGCCACAAAACCAACCAATCTGAGAATTAAGGGTCAATTCTGATTGGCTGTTCGTCTCCAATTAGATCGCAAGTAGCAGGGAACACAGCTATGGGGGAACAGTCTTTGATACAACACCTGCAATGATTACCCAGCAAGGGGTATTTCTGCTGTTGCCAGGGAGTACTTGGAAAGATTGTGGAGCAGCTTAACTAATCAAAATAATAATTGAAATAATGATTTATTTAAAACAATACATCAGCCAAAACAGCTCAACACTGATGTTTAAACATATATCGAAGTTATGAATGGTAGAAAAAAAATAGCTAAAAGTAGGCCTACTGACTATACGGTTCAAATGGTTAGCTAAAAGTAATGGATGACTGCTGAAACATTATGCAACACTTCAAGTAGTAGGCCTAGCTAGTACAGTTTCTGACCAAACCAACCTAAATGTTTACAGTTCAATTGCATGAAAATGTAAGAATATTCACTTTAATAGGCTTGGTATGTAGGGCGGGGTATGTGAGTTAATATGACAGGGCTGTGGGATAACCTCAGACCAGAAAGGTTGGAAAGCACTGATCTACAGTATTTTATATTATTGACCTACTGGTATATTACAGACATGCCTTAATAGTTGTGTTAATCACAATACCGTTGTGTTTGAATTACATTAACATATCTCCTTGTGTGACTAACGTCATCCTTCACAGGCAATCTAACGTTAGCCCAGCATGGATAAAGTCTATGCAACCAACATGCCATCCGGACACACCTAAAATGTCACATTACAGCCACATGAAATAAGTTTGTAATACTGGTTACATAGTTATTGTGTTTTATTAACCTTAATTCTGTTTGCTGAGGCTATTATTGGCTTGAAAGTAGCTATCCGTTGCTAACATTAGCTAATTTATGTCAAAAAGCAGTAGCTGACTAATGTTACTGCCAAGATATGGTTTCATTTTAAATACATTTAAAAAATAAGGATATACTTACGTTACCATGCACAGTGCAAACACATGGCAACACGAGTCTTACAACACCTCTCTGGTCTCCAGTGAAACCATATCTTGGCAGTAGAGCAATAACGTTTCTGCTTTTTGAGATAAATTAGCGTTAGCAACAGATAGCTCCTTCGCAAGCTAATATATCAACATAATAAAGGTTAATAAAACACGGTAATGTAAGCAAAGTATTAACTACTTACATGTGGCTAGTGTGACATGTAGGTAGGCCCACTGCTGTTCAGTCTTGCATTGCGAGACCTAACTTGGCTACAGTGCTGCGAGGTCTGTTCAGATGACATGTCGGCTGCATTGACTGTATGTTATGCTCCGCTGCTGTGTGCTAAGTTAGCTAGATTGCTTGTGAAGGATGGGTCAAACTAACGTTAGTCACACAAGGAGATATGAGTCAAACAAAACAACGGCATTATAATACACACAAATATTAAGACATTTCTGTGATATAGCTAAGTCATAATACGAAATACTGACCGAAATGTGTTTTAATCGAGTAACGTTAGTCGAACAGCTCCAGTGTAGTCAGTATATGCAGTAACAGTATCCTGACCAACAGGTGTTGACTGAAAAAGACTGTTTCTCCTAGATTTGTGTTCCCTGCTACTTAATGCTACTCTAATTGGAGACGAACAGCCAATCAGAATTGACCCTTAATTCTCCGACTGGTTGGTTTTGTGGCACACTTGTAATGCTGTGAAAAATTTGAGCGAGTGTGTCAAGAGTTGAGCGCGCACAGAGTGAAGAGGTTGAGAGCGAGGGAGGCATGACCCGAGCGCAGCAGCGTCTACCTGCGCACAGAGAAACGGTGCAGATCCATTTTTGCGACACGACTGAAGCGTGGTGTCGCGACGTAATACATCCATGGTTGATGCTCCACGCCCCTGACCAGCAGACGATTGGACGAATGCGTCACGTGGTTCTGGCTGCTCGAGAATTTCTAATTGACTGTCATGGCGGCTCGGACGGAATACTCCTTTTACGAAAATAGTTCACCGAAACGTGTTTCTGAAAACATTTGAAGTAAGAAATAGGCCAAACAGTTGCTGAATCTGTCTTCAATTCAGATCGACAAAGGTCAGTTTGAAAGATTTGTCTACTTCTACTGGATAGTCGCGTCATGTTCAACGGATTCATTTGCATAAAGATGGGCATCGGCCAGCTTTTTTGATGTGCAGCACTTTTTCGAATGCAGCACCGCCTTCCCGGGATGCTTTGCGGGCGCATTAAAGTCGCTTGACGTCACCCGTAGGAATAAAGTGGAGCGCGGCGCGACAGAAGCATCGCACAGCCAGGTGGATCTGCACTGAAAGAGTTTTTGAGAGGGCACATGAGCTCTCATGCTTGCAAAATATAGTTCTCTGTGCTCAAAACATACATTTACTTGCTCAGGAATGAGGCACATATTTAACGCCATACATTAGTGCCTTGGTGAGTCCATTGTATGTAATATAACCATGTTTTGCAATGTATATGAAATACAATTGTACTTGCAGCTTGGGTATAATTCTGTACTGAGAGGCTTTAAAGGTAAGTCACTGGGAAACCTGTAATGTTAAAGCTGCGAGCATATGCACATAATGAAATGGCAGCAGGTGATGCCAGATTCTATTGAAAAAAAATTCCACGAGAAGTCCTATTACATAATCTAAATTAACTGCACACAACAGAAATGTTAAAAAGATGCAAAGAGGAACAGGATTTAAAGCCTCTCTCCAACTCTAGTGCTTGCACGCTGATGTTTAGGTTTCCTTTTAGGTTTGTTCTTGAGTTTTGTTTCATAACTTTCAGTTAATCACAGCCACCATGTCTTTATTGTAACTGATGTCACCTTAAAATATTGCTGTATGTGTTTGGGAGTTTGGAAAGTAAAACCACAGTTGCATGTTCTCACAGTACTGGGATCGTCAGCAAGATGGAAAACAACAGTTTCCAGGTCATGAAGGAAAGGAGATAATGAGAAAATAAGAGCGTAATGGGAGCCTTCACTTTATGATTTAGCCTGATAAGACTGGCGCATCTTAACAACAATAAATTGTAACCCCAAGCTTTAATTGAACTTGGCAATTAAAGTGATTCAGATGCTGATCATTAGACCTGAGTACCAGCTTCACTGGCACATTCTCAATCATAACGGGCTTGCAGGTACAGTAACACAGCCAATAAGTACTCCCAAAACTGAAATGCTGAGCTTGATGCAAAAGACAAAACAATTAGCGTGAAAAATATGCCTGCATGCTGCATCGATGCTCTTTGATGGGTTTATTCATCAATGTTTTGACCTCCGCTGGCCTTCATTAGATAATGTTCAACATGCAATGATCAACACTTTCATCAATATAAGAATATGTGTCATTGTAATTACGTGTCAAGTAAACAAAGTACAGGGCTTAACTTTCCAAAAGAGAGACATGAGTCATGAATTAAATGTTTGGTTCGCTTTAACCTTGAGTGATTGCAGAAGACTTGTGAGTGTATCGGTCTGTATTAGTACATGCATACGTGTCCCTGTCTGTCCTACACTTTATATGGATGCAAATGAGTATCAATTTATATGGATGCATACAGATGTGTGTGTGTGTGTGTGTGTGTGTGTGTGTGTGTGTGTGTGTGTGTGTGTGTGTGTGTGTGTGTGTGTGTTATCAACGTGTGCTCTCTCTGCTCTCCATGCTGCTCTGCTCCCACAGTGCCCCTGGGACCCATATGCCTCCCTGTTATTAATTCATCAGGCTTAACCATGCAGCGCTTTATGACTCTGTTTGGACTGACGAACTATCACACACCCCTATCTATCGTTCACTCTCTCTCAGGAACATGGTATTGAAAAACAATATCTGTCACTGGATGCTGAACCTACACTTGCAGCTTGATGTGCCTATTGTATTGTCTGTTATGTCCTGCCTCGTGGTCTCCATATGCATTTCTGTTGTCTCGTCAATATAGTGTGTATAGATTGTGCTCTGTCTCTGCATCGCTGCCACCAAGAGAAATTTGTGCAACTATTGTTCTTGGTTAGTTACTTTTCCAGTTAGCAATTTTCCATCTTTGTGGCAATTTTACAGTGTCAAAACATATCTTAAAGTTCCCTGTGATTCTGCAAGTACTCTCAAAATCACTAAATCACTCAAAAATAATTAAGATGAATACAAAAAACAACACAATAGAATATCTTATTACACTTAAGAGCCCCTGAGAGGGCCAAAAATAATTTCTCAGAAGGCTACAAACCTTCTTTGGGCAGCCCTGAACTCTAAAATGAAATTCACTTTACTACAACTTTGACTGTGTAGGTAATTCCCATCACGGAAACTATTTGGGCTGAAAATACAGCCGATTGTTCATGTCCATGTTCAAAATAAACCCTTTTAAAGAAAAATCTAAACTTTCCATTGAAAAATAATCTAAGAATCAATCAATGCCCTTCACGTGAATACGTCTTGATTGCCATGTCTAAACCTATTCCCATCAAAGACAGAGAGAAGAGATCTGAGATTGCGGTACATCAAAAGAGTTTATCTAGCTAGTATTATGTGGCTGTAAATAGCTGCAGTAAAGCAACGAGACACACTCACTGAGCACTGAGAAAGTACAAGTGGGGAAGGAGGAAGTAAGCAAAGAGAAGAAAGAAAGAAGGAAAAGCATTTTACTGGCCAAATGCAAAAAAAAAAAAAAACAACTAAAGAACTACATGATTTGTACAACTAATAGTAAACATTTCTCTTTCTTTTTGTGGTACAAGACTTTTGCATCTTTGCCGCTAACCAAGTTTGATCCTCCAGTTTCTCAGAGTTAAAAGTTAATATTAGTTTTAACCATTATCACAATCAATCCCTCCACTGTTGACTATCGAATAACATCTAAGGGCCATAAAAAACATCTTCTGAAATACAAAACTGGACTTGAATTCATCTACAGTGAACAACACAGACCAAACAAGCGGTTCAATTCTGTCCATTCCACAGAACTATAATGTTTTATTTTGGAGAGTTAATGTAATTTACAGGTCTAATGCCTACTTTTTGAAAAGAATGCTTTCATTTGGAATAGGTGAGGAATCTCTATTTTTTATTAGATATAAGAAAGTTGACCTACTTGGTGTAAGTGACATTCCCCTTCACTTTGTCCCTCAGAGGGTAACACTAAACTTGAGGACATCCAGGGGGAGTTCTTGTCAGCTCACCGGTGGCTTACTACTGGGGCTATACTGCCACCCAGTGGACATGATGTGAACACAAGTCTCTGCCATAGAGTTGTCATAAAGACAATCAGCATCATTGCATCATGCATAAGTTAAGAGCGTGTTCAGTCTCATGTTACAGGTTGTGTGATCAGGAAAGAGGTTCGGCCTCTTGCTTAAGAACACTTCAGTATTGAGTAGCCGGCTAGGTGTTGCAAGTGTTCATCATGAAGTCAAAACAAAGTCCACTGAGCCTGAATTGTTGTTTTTAGCCCCAATATGTGCAACTCAGAGTTTGTCAAACACATTTTTGATTGAATGTAATGTAACTCTCAGCAATTATCAGTTCAGGTTACAGGTGAAAAATGCAGGAATTATCTGTTCCTGTTCAGTTTTGTTTGCATGTTGTTGTATACATACAAGCACAAACACTTATATACAAACACACTTTGTTGATGTCAGAAGCAACCCAGAATTGGTGACACTGGATATCCCTTATGCTTCAGAAGATATATACAAATATTTAAACGGGTAATCTGTATTTCTGCAACACACACACACACACACACACACACGATACTGCAAGTGGTTCTCTTATATGTGTGTTGACAATAGCCTTGTTTGATTCTTGGAGCTCTAACATTTCCCCCGCCTTAGAGCCTCTACAGAAAAAAAAACGACTGACAATGTTTGAAAATGGCATGACAGCGTGATTACAGATATGACAGTATGCCAGTTGTCACTTCAAGAAAAGTCTGACCAAAGAGAGAAATGGGAATGCAAGAGTGAGACTCAGTCATTGGGAGAAAAAAAAATGTTGAGAACGACACTCTCAATGGAGAAAAGGAGTGAGAATAGCTGACAAGAGATGGAAGACAGTGATATGACATGCTTTGAATGGAAGTGCAAGAGCTGGAGAGGATAAAGGATGAAACAAGAGAGAAAAGTATAATTAACTGGCTAAATTACAGGCATACAAGAAAGACAAAGAGAGACATGGGGATTTTATTTCCTCTTTGCCACAGTTGGACAACGAGATGAAGAGGCAGGAAGGAAGAAGAGGAATGAGGGTATAAGTGCAGGAGAAATCTCATTAGGAAGCACCATGACAATAAAGCACAATGCAGAGCCACTCCCTGATGGGTGAAAGTAAATCTTGATCTCTTATCGATGAGCGATACAAACTGTGTGGTAATAATTTATGTCGGGATTCAAACCTCCACTACTTCTCTTTAGAGTCCGTTTTTTTTTAATCTTTTGCCTCAGTTACCTCCATAATATGTAGCGTGATAAAGAGGAGGAAAGAAACTGAAAAAGCAGATTTTGGAACAGGCACATGTCTCCCGGTGGGAGTCGGGACAAAATGTTACGGCAACGGTTTTTGGGAATCAACCTGAGCTGTTACAGCAGAGCAAGCAAATCTGTCTCAAAATATATAGTAGACACTATACTTGTCTAGTGTGTGTGTGTGTGTGTGTGTGTGTGTATATATATATATATATATATATCTCTATCTCTCAGCTGGGTTGCACAACATTAACACCATACATTCTGTTAGGTGAATGTCCTAGAATATCCTCCACAAATAGAGAACTTTGATTGATTTAAATATTACTCAAGTGCAGTGAGATAACATGTGATGACAACTTTTCAGTAGAAAAGCAGTGCTTTTGAAGACACCATAAATAATGTAATTACACACTGTCACTGTGAGAAGGCCAACTTGATTGTAAGTTGTAAATTATAAATTCATCCCTCCTACTAATCCCTCAGTTCAGTGATGCTCTCTCTCGCTCTAAAGCAGTGGCTATGTTTGGTTTAGCTTTCTTTTAAACTTGAATTCAAAATTCTGATTAAACCTTAACCTGTTTTTTAGTGCATTAAAAATGAGCAATAGTAGAAATACAAATTTACTATTTTAATACTTGAGTTACTGTAATTAATTTCTCTCCACATAGAACTATTCAAACAAGCCTTTCAAACTGACTTAAGCAATTAAACCCTAAATACAGTGGTCTTGACCAACTGCCACTTTGCTCGTTTGAAAGCCATGATGTCTCTCTCTCATGGGTGGGCCAAATTCTCTGGGCGGGCAAAGCAGAGAAAGGGGAGGTAACCTTGCTCCTCATGACCTCATAAGGAGAAGATTCTAGATCAGCCCATCTGAGCTTTCATTTTCTCAAAGGCAGAGCAGGATACCCAGAGCTCGGTTTACACCTATCACCATTTCTAGCCACTGGGGGACCATAGGCAGGCTGGGGGAACTCATTAATGTTAAAAAACCTCATAAAGTGAAATTTTCATGCCATGGGACCTTTAAGGTAATTGTTATGCATTGCTCCCGGTTTGACCCAGGTGATCTTTGAATTGTCATGATCAGGGATAAACCCATGTAGACTGGCTTGGTTTGAATTTCCACAAGGAGGGTTGAACCCTGATCAGACAACCGTAGCCCAACCCTGGTAGGTGGTGTGAAAGAGGTATAAGTATCCAAAAATCATCCACAGTCATGGACCAGACTGACACTATTTCTGACGTAACGTCGAGGCAGATGCATAAAAGAAGTTACTGACATGGTGGTACAAAGATGGAAAAGGCACAAATGTTCAGACATTTTCTCGTTCTCCAAGGAACAAAAATCTTTTAGCTCCTCTGGTAAACTGCTGCTATCTCTCCATTTCGTGCCCCAAGCAACCTCACTTAGAGCCTTCCCCTCCAGGGAGCTTTTTCTTGGCAAACAGGGCTGTTTATTTTACTAAAACGGGCCCTCACTTCAGCTGGTTTGTCTAATTAAAATGTTGCAAAAGCGTTGAGGAGTAGGTATTTTATTTAACAGCTAATTGTGCTTACGCCAGGGACTGGGATATTTTATGCATACACTTTCCAGGATCTTGGGGGAAGAACACAATTACACACACACGCACACACACTTTCTTGCTCATTGGTGGGATGAATTTTAAACAGTCAGGAGTATCGAGTTAATCAGTGAGAATTCAGTGGGGGAATATCAGGTTGCCTTTTAACAGGGGATGATGCATGTATGATTAACGAACAGCTCCCCATTGAACTGAACAGAATAATTGTCTTGTTTACCAACAGGTGTTTTTAATCTAGACACAGGAATTAACAATCCTTGTTTGTAAGGGCGCTCAGGGGTTGTCATGTTTGAGATGTAATGACTTTGCCGTTTTTTTCCTTACGTCAACAGCTCATGTCATCCTAATTGAGTGTTTTTAAGTTAATGAATTTAGAAAGGACAAGGCGCATTCACAAAAAAAATGCTTTGTTAATGTTGTTTCTAGTGGACATTCACAAACCTAGTGTTAAAGTGCCCATATTATGAAAAAATCACTTTTTCTGGGATTTGGGGTGTTCTGTTGTGTCTCTGGTGCTTCCACACACATACAAACTTTGAAAAAAATCCATCCATGCTGTTTAGAGTGAGATACGGTTTCTGAATGTGTCCTGCCTTCAGTCTCTGGGTGAGCTGTTCAAAATCGGCACGGCTTGTGACGTCACAAGCCGAAACGAGCAGGCTAACCGCAACCATTAGCTCGTTAGCATGCTAATGCTAATGCTAACGCTAGCATGCTACCTCGTTCTCAATAGCAAAGCACTGCTACAACACACACAAGTTCACCATAATCTACAAAAGAACTACTTACATGTGCGCCCTCATTTAGAAGTCTCCCAGTTAATCCTGCCTTGTAACTGACCGAAGTTGTAGAAACAGCCTTTCTTTTACTGTCTATGGAGCTAGCTAGCTGACATGATCTACATCTGAGCTACTGCACATGTGCAGTGCAATCAAAGATAGTACAGAAGAAGAAGAAGAAAAGAGGTCTCACTCTGTAGCTAAAACAGAGACCAGCTGAAAAGAGGATCTGCAGCAGTGAGAGAGAGCACTGCAGTACAACACAAATATGGTGTTTTTTGAAAATTAAACCATGTAAACCTATTCTGGTACAACCTTAAAATACAATTATGAACCTGAAAATGAGCATAATATGGCTGCTTTAAGGATGTTCACTGTGAGTTTGTGTCAGTACTTTTTTTAATACAGCCCTTAAGTTGTTGAACTGGTCACACTTAAAAACAGTCACACCCAAACACACAGTTGCATCTGTAAGTACAACCACAGACTCATAAGGGGTTGGCGGGGATTCATACAATGCATTGGTGAGGGTGTGTTGTTTTATGGCAGACAATGAAATACGATCCAGGAAGTCCAGTTGGAGTAATAGATAAATGGGTTAAAATACTTATCAAATGCACCAAACACTGGGGTTTCTAATGCTCACAAACAGGATTTTACAATTAGAAAGTCATTGAGGCAAACAACATTTCGTCATGGTGATCCCGAAGTATAGAAATAATACATTCACATTACAAAGTAATCTACCAGGAATGAGTGCTTGCATGTATTTGACTGGCCAACGCAGTGCAGCAAAAGTTGAGCTTGGTTAAAAAGTGCCTCGAGGGCCTTGCTCAAGGACCCCTCAGTGGTGATAATGGGGAACAGACACTTCAGTTGTTTGGTGATCAAACTGGCAACATTCACAAGCCCACATGACTAAAATATTAAGGGCTGCAACTTAGAATTATTTTCATTATCGATTTATTTTCCGATTATTTTCTTAATTAATTGGTTAATCGTTTAGTCGCCTTCATAATGTCCCAGAATCCAAGATTACATCTTTAAAACGGTCCAAAACCCAAAAACATTCCAAGTACAATCATATAGACAGAGAAAAGCAGCAGATCATTACACACGATGGATGGCTTTTTGCTTGATAAATGACTTGAAAAATGACTCAATGAATCCATTATCAAAATAGTTGCTGATTAATCAATAAGTCAATTGATACATTTTTTTTTATCAAGTACTCTTTTCATTTAACATTATAAACATTTACTGTAGGGTTATTGCACTGAATGGCATTGTAAAGTGTTCACGGTCCATCCCTGTAGATTCCTTTCAGCAGACGTGATGCCAGTGGGAAATAAATGCATGACATTTAATTATTTGTACTCCCTGTTCTTTGGATATTCTGTCATTTTGGCAACACAAGGCAAATCCCCTTACTTGAGTGTTATCAATATAAACTACTATCAGGATTTCTTTTCCTCTAATGAGGTGTTAAAAACACTCGGGTTGTGGTATTCATTGGTTTAGGATGGTTTGGAGGAAAGTGTGAATTTGGTGAAGTTATTGAGGCAGTAAGGAAGAGCGGGCGTGGGGGGGGGGGGGTCCTCAGTGAGAGTAAACCGTAGCTTGTATTACCTTTTCACACGTCAGCCTGAAGCTGACAGGTTGCTAAAGCAAAGGTATTTTAACATCCAATTTCAACAGTTTTGTGGCACAATTGTGCGAAACTAGGGGTGAAAATGAAAACGGAGAGAGAGAGCGAGAGGGACCTAAACTTGGCAATGGATGGAGGTTCTCTCCCATGTCATTTATTTTATCCAGTAAAAGAACCAACTGTATATCTCCCTACGGTCATTTCTCACCTATACTGAAAAGAAAAAGTAGTGGTTTTAAAAGTGCTGGATGGAATTGGTCTAAGAGATTTGTGACAGATAATTGCAAGCCACAATACCAGAAAAACGTTTTGGAGCTGCCTTTAGCTGATGTACCACACCTGATTTAGTCTCACTTTGCTAGTCTACACAGCATTCCGGGATGGGAGAAAAAACGTATTCTGGTTTATTGGCATCTCTTTAAACCAATCACAATCGTCTTGGGCAGTGCTAAGTACTGGGAAAAGGTGCGGTGCCGCTGCAAAATAGCCTCAGGAAGGAACTTGTTTGGTGGAACAAGAGTCTGTTCAAAAGTTGTTTTAGTCGTGCAACAGAAAACTCAGATTGGACAGATAGTCTAGCTAGCTGTCTGGATTTACCCTGCAGAGATATAAGAAAAGGTTAACCATAGTCCTTATAAATCGACCGGAGTTTAAAATGCCAACACAAAGGAAGCCCAAGGCAACGGATATCCGGCCTAAATGACTGAAATCTGGCGGAATTTTCGTCGGCAATGGAGCAATCCCAAAAGTGGAACGTTGAGGATATAGACTACACCTGATGTGAAACTGCTAAGCTTGTACATAATACATCTTACAATGTAAATACAGGAGATAAACATTAGTTGTTTGTTCAATTACGTTAACATCTGCCATGTTTAGATTCAGTGCAAAAGTAGGAAAAAAAGTGTGATGATCCAGAAAAAGGGTGTGGAGGTCAGAATCGTAGATGGGTGTACAACGTGTTTGACTGCGACACAAGAGGCTGGGGGTCAACGTTCAATACTGGTTTGCTTCATACACATCACAGTCTGATCCTGATCACAATCCTTTCCTAATCTAACTAAAGTAAAGCTTCAACATTAATTCCTGACCTTGATGTTAAATGTCTGATGCTGGATGTCAAAACATTTAGCCAGAGTCTTCGTGACAAAAGGAGTCAGCAGTTATCACGGACCATTCAACAGCTTAAGATCTCTTCTGGTAAACCCTAAAGACAAAACTGGTAGGGCTGCACCCTAAAAAGTTGAATATTTTAATGATAAGTCGTGACCGCTCTGTCGACTAAGATTCTGAGAAGTCAAGCAGTCATTTCCTTTTTTTTTTTTTGTCAGTCAATGTGCAGCTACTGCTGGGGACATTTGCTAGCAAGCAAAAATGTTAGCGTAGTGTAAGCTATTTTATTGAGTTGCCTCTTAGTAAAATGCTCTGAGTGAATTTAAGTTTGCCTTTTATTGTGAAGGGTAAATACAGAAGTGAAGCTAGCATTATGTGCTGCCGTTGTCAATATGGGTGTTGATAAAAATGTGTTGGCAGTCTTTGTTCACGCTGGTTCAGACTACGGAGCCTCCTGTTTTTATTTTATCACCCTAGAGTTAAGGGAGTCACACACACACACACACACACACACACACACACACACACACACACACCTTCGCTCATTTACTTTATTAAGTGCACGTCTTTGTCGCCCTGCACGTCCCGCCAAGCTCCGTTCAAAAATCTGGAAGCTCAATAAGTTGTTGCTTGTTACTATATAAAAAAAAGTCTAAAAGAATAGTCTAATATTAGTATTGAACAGCCAAATCCGATTCGACTGACAACATTTTAAGTCCTAAGGACTGAAATATATGAGTAGAGTATATGGCTTAACTTAAATTTTTAACTTGTTTACAACTGTCTAAACTGCCAAGTGATCACCGTGCATAATCATAACAGCAATGGAAGCATGGCGTAAGGCAGAAAACTACTGGACAAAATGCTTTAAATTATTCTGTGTTTAAGTTATGAAATTAAAGTGAAAAAGACTACAAAAGCAGCAAAATGTTATACTCTGATTTTCTTTTCTTTTTCGACCAGTGCTGATCACAAAAAGTTGCTTAAACATTTAAAAGAATGATTCCACATTAGTTTTTTTGCCGAGAGTAAGCTACCACTCTCATGTCTGTACGGTAAATATGTAGCTGGAGTCAGCAACAAGTTAGCTTTTTCTTTTCATATCTAACACTCAGTCATTAATTTACATTTACACAAGTATGCAACCTCTTTTTTGCTATTTAAAATAAATCATAGTATCCACACCAGATTGAGGCTAAAATTAGAGCCATTTTTTAAAGCCCTCCTCCCCTCCAGTGAGCCTGGTACGATCCCATCCTATTTAGAAAAGGGTTAGCCAGGATTAAAGGGTGTTTTCTGTCGCTCTTATCTAGTGTTTGAGCACTTGATCACAGAGGCGTGCCCTAATCCGAACATCGATGCGGTTCCATCAACACGCTCTCCTGAAGCAACTCGCCAACAAAGGGGATGTTGGGTCTTGTTTAGATGGGGTCACACACACACACACACACACACATCCCTTTAAAAAGGAACACTGTTTCTGCTGTTGCTCGCTTTGATAGTTGATGCCAAACGTCTAATCTCATAAACTTCTGCTTGTTCTGTTGACGGACTCAAGATTTAAGATCTGTGAAGCGTGTGTGTGTGTGTGTGTGTGTGTGTGTGTGTGTGTGTGTGTGTGTGTGTGTGTGTGTGTTTGTTTGGAAATCTAAGTGGGAGATTAAGTCAGGTTGGTTGATCATCAGTGGATTTGTTTACAGCAGGCTTTAGACAGAGATGATAAGCTTTTTATGTCAGATCTGTCATGAATAATTGCAAATGTTTGGGGCTTCTGATAGCCCACATGTGACGGGGGCTTTCCATCAGTGTAGTTAAGCAATCAGCAATTGTGTCATTTTTAAAAATGACTTAATACCATTTGGGCCCTTACATTTGAGAGTACATCAACATGCATCATCAATATCATTTAAAAAACAATTAATATCAGGCTCTACACCTGGGGCCTGTACTACGAAGCAAAATCAACATGCCCTGGATTTATTTTAGTTACCCGGCTTCACCTAACCTAACAACCGCGGTCCCGCATAAGCTGTGTCACGACGGTGGTTAACAACTAGTTCAATCAACCCAGGGTTTCCCAATCCAGCGATGCACACGTTCATATAAAAGAGGCGGTGTTTGCACAGCACAACCAATCGCAAACATCTACCAGAGCCGCATATTTTACATAAGAGCAGCAAACTATAATTCTACATAAATATGAAGAACACAGACACGGTTTTACAGGAAAAACACAGGAAGGAGAGCTGGCAAAAAAAAAACACGCTGTTATGCGTAAATCACAACGCTTATCAATATCACTTCCCCATCAGTCAAGCACAAGATCTGACCATAATTACACTTTTGCTTTCCATAAACTGTCGTTGCTTTAGCCTATTATTTTATCAGTTGCAACCCTGGCAGTGGTGAGCGATCGTGAGAGAAAATAAAAAAATATAAAAACATAATTCAAACCGATGTGCGCATTGGCAACACATGGCTCAAGAAGCCGACAAATAGCCTATACGTAATTCCCTCCGCTGAAAATCTATATATCTTTCATAAAAATACCCATCAGGGAATGTTAATGGGGTTGTCGGTCTCTAAATGTTTTAACTTTTATGAACGTACCTCTCTCTCTCCGCGCACTAAGCTCCACTGGATCTTCTAAGACCGGTGACCCCGTTATCAATCGAGTGTTGATTGGTCAGTAGGCGGTGCTTTTACACCGGTTGATCTCTAATCTCCAACATAACCTGCTCCCAAACAGGTTAGGTGTTCAGCATAAGTTACCACGGCGATTTAACCCGGTAACAAGTGATCCACCGTCGTGATACAGAAAACCCTGGGTTAAAACTGAAGTTACCTCGTTAACACCAAATCTTGCTTCGTAGTACAGGCCTCTGGAGTGCTAGTTTGTTTAGTTTAATATGACTACAGACACATTTCAATCTTCCACTTCCATTTTAGCCTAATAAAAGATGTGGGAAAGAAAATTAATTAACCACAAGGTCTCAAAAAGTGCTGGACTTAGGGCAACGGTTCCAAAACAAAAGATAACAAAACATAGATTGGTTGAATTGAACACAGACCATTTAAATTAGCAATTTTATTTAGGGCAAGCAGTGAACTGGGGAAAGGCAGAAATTGAGCCAAACATGGTTAACAGCAGAAGATGAGAGTTCAACAATAAAATGCACAATAAAATAATCGTGCTCTAGATTTTCATTAACAAATTGAGTATTGGTGTATTTTTCTACCTATTTCAGAGTTTATAGGCCTATGTCTACGAACAAGGCAGATATAGACAGACTGAGTATGGTCAAATGAGAAAAAAATGCTTCCCTTGTGGGCCTGCTGGCTATTTGACAGGACTGTAGATCATACTCTTAGATGAGTTGTAATTGCAAGTGACTGTTCTGTGTTTCTCAGAAGTGGTCGTGTGCGTGTGTGTGTGCGTGTGTGTGTGTGCATGTGGTGAAGGGGGGGGGGGGGGGGGTCAGTGGTGTTTTTGTTTAAATAAAAAGAAGAAGTGTTGCATTGGCTGTGGATTCTTTAGGAAATTGCTGTCGCACACACAGGGGCTGGAGCCGGGGCCAGGCGACGGAGACAGGAGAGTCTGGCTCCCAGCACCATTACTATGCCTGCTGGAGCCACGGAGGCCAAGCTGTGTGTGAGAATGAATGTGTATTTTGATAGTACTGCAAGCTTTTGGGGGCCAAGCTGGACACGGGTTGGATATGTAACTGAGGGTGTAGGTACTTGTGATAGTATTCTATTTGGGCTTAAAAAGATGTAATGTTATTAAATCTTCCTCCTTTTCACAATGTATGCTTGCACTTTGTCGTTTAGGTTTGATCTCTATCTAAAGTATATACAAGCTCTTCTTCCATCTCTCCATCTCAGTTCTTTACAGTTAATAAAGATTAGATTAAGGAACCAAAATCAATTCTTATTGTGTGCTTGTGTCTATATTTTGATTACACAGAAAGGATTAATATTGAATGGGGGGGTGGGGTATATGTGTACTATGTAGGTGTTTTTTACACATCACCAAAGTCCTTGTTAAGAAGGTAAAGCTATAAATCTCTGCAACGCAAACGGAAAGCTGGAGTCGCCACTCTGGAGAAAAACAGACTAAACACTGATGACCCCAATGTTGACCTTACACACACACGCATGCACGCACACATGTACACGCGCATTTTCTGACCTGCTGTCCCAATGGTTAAGTTTTGGTCTAGCTGGTGAAGCAAACCAAAGTAAAAGGTCAGTATATCATAAAAAGCCGTTAGTAATTTCATTTTCAGGATATTCGGAGGTGGGCAACCAAAAAAACAGCATGTTCCTCTTAAAAACTGTGCCAGTGCATCTTTTATATTATTGGAGCAACGATTTTTTTTTTATAATTAACCAATTAATTAGCTGGGTGAAAAAAAGCACTTTCCAAAAAAGCTCCTGCACAACTATCTGACTTGCAAAAATACATTTATTATCGACCTTTTGGTACTAGACCTTCATCAGGCATTGCCTGGTCAACTTTTGACTTACTCGTCCACTCTTTTCGGCTCTTAAAAGCAAGACTAATTGGGGATTGTCCAATAATCTACTACTATTAATTGGAATTTTCCTGTATGTCATTGACGCACTATGCAGCAAGCTCTAAAAGTGATTAATTAAATGAATACGTTTTGGTTATATTATGCCAAAGGGAGCAAAGAAAATGTTTTTTTTTTTCTTCCCGAATCGACATAGTTCAAGTGAGGGAGCATAAGAGATGAAATGTTATTATGCTAAATCTGCAATTTAACGCACATTTCTTATAGAAATACAAAGAGCTCGATCAATCAAATCTGTGACAACCATTTTCATTGTTTGAGAAGGAATGAGCAGTTATGAGAGTCTCTGTCTCCCTCTGCAGGAACAGACCGGTGAAGGCAAGGCAGCAGTTTGACCAGCCTGGTAACCCAAGTCCCAGTGACTTCAATTTGCCCCCCAAACTTCTTAGATCGACCTTTGACCTGATACCACACACTGGGGCGACCTCATTTATCACCTGGATGTGGAGTGTTGTGATAGGGGGGGGGGGGAGGAAGAGGGGGTTGGAGGAGTGTATATGCCAATGTTGGTTTTTAAGGGAGTGTGTGGCTTTTGGGGATGTAAGCACTCTTGAATGGAAAGGAGGCTTTTATGTACATGTACAAAAGTTACAGACAGAGAGACGCTGTCTGGTTAGATTCTGATTGGCTGGGGAGGGGGGGGGGGGTGCAGAGAGGTCAGGGAGTCAGGCCTGATGAATGTTTTGTGATACTCAGAAGGGGTCTCCATGAGGGGGGAGCACAGTGTGGTGTGGTTTGAATTAGAGACAAATTGACCCCTTAAAAACCTTTGTACTTACTAGTGTGGCTAGGGCTACTCCTGACATAAGCAGAGAAAATGTGAAAGACATCATGCTTATAACAGAGAGGTGCACCAACAATTTCATTTCTGCTTATTTTTGCCAATTGTTCACCTTTTTTTTCCAATTTGGGATGCCCATTTCTCTATGCACAGCATCCTTGTCACTGCCAACCTTATATCACCTATGCTCTGTGTTGCCAAATATTAAGAAAGGGACACAATGAGATTTAGTTGAAAGTGCAACAGGCTTGAATGTTTCAACCAACATAAGATCGAACATGGAGTTTTTGAGAGACAAGCAAAATCTCAAGAAAACACCAACAAATTGTGTTTTAATTACTTCTGAGTGAAAAAGACTTTGTTAAACACTGAAATTCAGTCGGTGCTACAGGAATGAAATATTGCTCAGTAAGTCCTCTAAGCTACCCCTTTTCTTCCCTTTTAAAGTTTGAGTTTTAAACAACTCCAAATCAAGAGAAACACCACTCACTTTCAAATTAAATTAGTTTATAAAATGGATTGTTGTGATGCGGAACTTCGTCACACGCATGTAGCACACATATCAACATTAGCACTAGTGGTTGACGAATTTGGGTTTTTCCAATGGCCGATGCCGATATTAACAGAGCAAGGTGGCCGATGGCCGATATAACGCGAATATCATGTTGTTGTTGTTTTGGATCTAAAAAAAAAAATACAACAATTTAATAATGATAAATAAGTTCAACATTGCTGAACTTAAATTAACATTTATTTAACACTGTTGTTGTCTGCCTCGTCTCTGTTTAGTCTGTGTTGAGTTGTCGGCTGTAACCAAAGACAGTATATAAGTGGACCAACAGATCCCTTTGCTCTGGACGGAGACCAGTGAAGGATATTAGAAGCACTTTTCCGGTGAGCGCCGAGCGTTACTACGCAGCCTCCAACTGAGAGAGACGACGTAGATGTGACGTGAGCAACCTGTCTGAAAGTTGTAAGTCTTCTGGTAGCTGTGCCAAGAGAAATCTCAATCATTCCCAATCTTGCAGAGACGGAGAGCGTAGGTATATGTAAGGAGAGAACATAGGCACAGGCTAATTATTGCTAACTAAAATGCTAGTTAACATTAGTAATTAAACTTAAACAGCTAATGTAAGTCGAAACTGCCTGCGAGCTTCTCCTGTACTATACAGTAATTCCTCTACTATGCGACAGTAAGTCTCGTGGTTATGACACAATCGTTAGCCTATTTTTACAAAAACGTCTGCTACGGAGCCATAACGTGAGATACAAGGTAATGGAGCCTTTTATACATTGTCGTATTTCTTTAGAAATAAACAATGAACAGATAAAGTCTTTAAACGCTTCAGATGTAAAGTTATTCGCTGTCAAAGTGATGTCAAAATGAATGGCAGTCAATGGGATGCTAACGGGGGGTGATGGCTTGGTAGCATCAAAATGGCGCCATAGGAGGTTCGGGCTGTGAGGAGACGCTTACCCCCTTGGCTGTAACATGCAGCATAGTTTGGAAAAAACGACAAACATCCTTTTTTTTTTTTTAAACATTTTGTTGTTGTGTGGACGGCCCCTAAAAGGCTACACAGTTACATTTGCTTACTGTCCCACAACCATCCCAAATGACAAATCTGATAAATGTTTTGAGTTTTTCGAGCCCTGTAAGCTACTTTAGCTGGTTGAAGGATTGCTACCGTGACGCTAACATATGCCCGTATAATGGTGAAATTGACACAATGGGTGCAGATAATCTCAAAATGGCAATATAGGCCTGATGAATCAGTCGGCCGATCACTAATTAGTACACACACAAACATAAACACTCCCGTTAAGTGAGTGCTGAATGCTACACAAGGTTTGTCTGAAATGCTAAGATGCTGAATTGTTTCACCCACCAGGACAACAAAATGCTAACATGAATGAACACACCACATATTTCAAAGCAGCCACAGCAATTAAGCACAGCAAAAACACTACAATGAAGAGTAAAAACTGCTAGTGAGAGGGAGAAAGTAAGTATGACAAAAGTTATCCACATTCCCCAGAAGTGACAGGTAAGCGAAAACTAACAGCCCTTTTTCAACAAATTTTGACATGTCACAGTAGAAAAAAGCACAGCTGCAAATAATGAATTGAATGATGGCGGAATTCCATTGTGCATGCTTGCTCACAGTCACAGCTTACTAGGACACTGGGAATGAACATAACCATGTTTATGATATTATTAGTAACAGCTGTGCTTTTCCTACAATGACAAGTCAAAATGTCAGACAGATAAAACCCAACCAAGGTTAGTCCTCATGATATCTATATAGGCCTTTATACATAGATACATGATATTCTGCCAAACCTAAAACTTTTACAGCAACCAATTCCCTTAGCTTCCCCACTTTGGATCTATAGGCTATATTATAATGAAGACCTAGAACCAAGACATATCTTAAAGAAATCAAATGAAATGGCCTTAAAGTGCACGGCAGCAGTAATAAGAAGTTCTTATCACTCGTTTCTTATGTATACTGCAAAAGAAGCATCACCGACAGGATATAACAGTTCATTAAAAAAAAAACGTGATTGTGTTATGTGTGTGTATAGAGCTACAACGTCAACCAATCTAAAACATACTGTAACTTAGGCTATATAAAGTTGCAACTAATAATCATTTTCCCTTTTGATCCATCTGTTGATAAGTTGTCTACATTCCTGCCAATATATAATAATTCATTCCTGCTCATGCACAGACAGTTTAAACTAATAATGAAATTGGTACCACAGTCGTTAGTTATTTAAAGGTTAGGGGAATGTAAAAAATAACATTAGGGGAACGTTCCCTAAAGGTTACAACGGTAGGGGAACGTAAAGGGAACGTTCCCTAAAGGTTACAACGGTAGGGGAACGTTCTCTAAAGGTTACAACGTTAGGGGAACGTTAGGGGAACGTTCTCTAAAGGTTACAACGTTAGGGGAACGTTCTCTTAAGGTTGCAACGTTAGGAACGTTCTGCGGACGTTCTGGGAAGGGTCGATGTAACCAAAAACTAACGTTCCCTAAACGTCAGGAAAACTTTCCATGGGAACCAAAAACTAACCTTCAGGGAACGTTCCCGCAAAAAAAAAAAACGAACGTTCCCAGAACGTTCTGGGAACCAAAAATTGTTACCTGGGAGCCTACTATTCGTGGATTTAATCTTCTTGTCTGTGAAATAGTGAAAAACGCCCATCACATTTTCTCAGAGCCAAAAGTTTTGTCTTGAATCTGCTTGTTTTGTCCAAACAAATGTCCAAAACTAGCTGTTATATGATGTAACAGATGTTATATGCAGTGATTAAAACAGAAAAAAAGTAGCAAATCCTCACATTTGAAAACTGTACTCAGTTAACGTGTTGCATGTTTAGCCTTCTTGATAAGCTGAATGACTAAAATAAATCAATGTTGTTAATATGGCCTTATAATTAAACACTGCACTGTGAACCGTGACAAATTAAAGATCGAACTATCTTACCTTAAGTAGATTGTAGCACTCCCGCGTGTAGACTCCAGCTGAAGCTAGTTCAGCTCATTGGCAAGTAGGCCTAGTTAGCTTTAGCTCATTTAGCTTTCCAACAGCAAGCCAAAATCCAGTACACCTGTAAAAACGGGGAAGGGGAAAGACAATATTTAGGCCTACGTTACAGTGTGGCATATATTATATGCCTGATATCTAGAGCAATTTTATTATAAATGGCGAATTTTTATAATACTTGTTGATACCATATGTATATGTATGTAGGCTAAAATACTCCGTCAACCCCAGCTGCCACGCTTTCCGATTGATGTTGACGAAACCATGATGCAACATTTCTACCGATTAAACGCATAAGTATAGGCGCCCATGCACACAATATGGGACTGTCCCAATACCAACACCTGCGATCTTGAACATCTCAAGTAGCCTAGTCGTTCACGCGCCGCCAGGTGGTAGACAAGTGTCCCAGGTATGAAGTATGCAAACAGCCTTGTACCTTTCTTAAAAGGTACAATGTAACCTTTCTGCATTAAAATGTCTAACAACGACTATACCTATGTTATATATTTTGTTGAGTTGTGTACTTACACTATGCTAATGTGTCCAACAACGTTCAAATCCAGATAAATCTGTTATTTTATTTTAATGACACATAAAACCTTTGACCCCTCTGGTTCCTCTAACTTCCGTCAAAACACGGGAACCCAGATGATACGTTCGAGAGTAATTGTAAATTATACAATGTCCCAGAAAGAATAATAATACAGCTTGCGGCAGAAAAAGAAGCATCTAAACACCGCAAAGTAATAGCAGAACCTCTACAGGTGGTTATCACGTATTAACACTATGTTGATGATGCTAATAATATGGCATATCTGACACTGTCAAGATAAATATTAAATATATACTTGTATCAAAGATTTTGAGAAATATGTTCTAAAAAATGTTTTCGACAGAAGACATTTCAAATAATAATTCATGTTATGTCTCTATTATGTATATTGGATCCACATGCTTTTAGAAAATTTGATTTAATGTCTTTATGAATGGTATTACTCCTCTCAGCTGTCAGCTGGAGAGGTGCCAGTATACCTGCAGGGCCCTTGAGCAAGGCACCGGACCACTGCTCGAGGTTCATTGGCAGACCCCTCGCTCTGCCATCTCTCCATTAATGCATGTATAGGTCCTGTTTGTGCATGTGTGTGTGTGTGTGTGTGTGTGTGTGTGTGTGTGTGCGCGTGTGCGTGTGCGTGCGTGTGTGTGTGTGTGTGTGTGTGTGTGTGTGTGTGTATATTCTGGGCCTGTCTGTAATATGTAATACCAACAGAGTGAAAAAATTGAATTCCCCCCTTGGGGATCAATAAAGTATGTCTTCTACTTCTGATTGTAACCGTAATACTGTATGCTTGATCCTACTTATTTGTGACTTACTTTGTCTTATTCTTTACCCTATGGGAGGGACTTGTGGGTTTAAAAGGCCACCTCAAATGAAGAAGTCTGTTCTGTCTCGAGTTACACTTCAGCTGTTATCTATTTTCCACACCTTCAAGATCCCCTCCAGACAAGCATAAAAAAATAATTTGTTTCTGATATGTTTTTCCACAATAAAAATCAAATGTTAAAAACGTCAAAGCACACCCACTTCCCTTCTCCTTCATTAAAATCAATCAATGAAGAAGAACTCTGTTTTTTAAAGGCCGTTTTTTTTTTGTTATTGGGATTTTGTTTGGTCACACAGTATATGATATTAGTGTTCATGATATAATTATTTTGATTTCTTTGACTAGGGACCCATTATTTAAGATGCTGCAGCAATTATGTTATGTGATATTACTGTAAAATTTGGATATTATGAATAGCTGTCTCCCAGATCTGGGAAACAGAAAAATGAGACTGAAGTTGTAGTGTTTACTCCAGTGATGATGAATGGGAGGCTGACTTTGTGTGTGTGGACTTATTAACTGTTCATATACACAAGGGAGCTTTGAATGAATGGCCCTTCAATACCCTGAGGGGAAATATCTTCTGCATGAAGTACATACAGAATATAAAGCAAATATTAGGACAGCATAAGGATACAAAAACAACACACATACTGACAGAAACCAGACATAGTTTAAAAAAAAAAAAAAAAAGGTAGTACTTATTAGTACTTTTTATGGTAACAAAGACCGTTCTCAAAACAGAAAATGATTCTTATGGACATGCTCTTTGATAATTAAATAGCATTTACCATGTTTTTTAGTTCAAATACTAAATGCCTAAATCAATTTCTAGTCAAAAACAGGTTTAGCTATCCAACAAAGAACAGCTGGATGTTTTGAAATGCAGTAAACTGATGCTCCTTCTCTTTTTAACTTTATACCTTGTTTTATAAATTGTAACAATGATAATAAGCCGTACATATACACATGAAGGTTTACCAGATACGGGACGTAGTGAAACTGGACATTTCATTACAAAAAAGTATGGGTTTACTATTGGTATATACTAATAGTGTGCATGTATATTAATGTTTATCGGTTTCTTAGCATGTAAAACAATATAGGTTGGCAGCATGAGAAAACATTTTCCTTTCATTCCAGTTCATCATTTAAAAATGAGACTTCAGAGTGGCTTTAGTCTGAATTTTCACATTTAAACCACATGGTGGCAGCCTAGACCCCAAATGATTGCTTAAGGCTGATGTCATAATATCTCAAATTACAAAAATGTCCATTTACTAGGAAAGATAATGTAAACGTAAATGTCTGGTTGCAGTTGCAGTCTACAAGGTTGCACTTTTATCACCTGCTTCAAAGTTGACTGATAACTCCAACATCCAGATCGTCAGACAGGACCAGGCATTCTCCAAATGTTTCTGAAGACAAAAATCAAATGGAATAAGCCATCTACTGTAAAATGTTAAACTGTGTAGGACACAAAATCTGTTGTTTTATAGGGCAACTACCAACTGATGGAGAGATGTCAGAGTGAGGGGGCCTTGCTCAAGAGCACCTTGGCAGTGCCCAGGAGGTGAACTGGCATCTCTCCAGCTACCAGTCCACACTCCGGACTTCGGTCTGTACGGGGACTGTTGACTTCGGGTCAAATTGACCCGTTTTCAATTTTTGTTTTATATCAGAAAATATGGGACGTAGAAATAAGCGCTGAAAATGTGTAGAAGAAAAATTTAACAATTTAAAACGTTGGAAAAAGCAAAAACAAACTGTGAAAAAAAGGCATCAAAGGAAGACAACACAAGGGTTAAACAGGTTCCCAACCCAACTCCCTACGGACTGAGCTTCTGCCACAGTTTAATGCCTAATCAACAATGTTGTGGTAACAGTAAACAATAAGCTATGTCATGTTCAAATCACTAATGTACAGGTATATCATTATCAAATAACTTTCATGAGTCAAAAGCTACTATGGGCTACTTATAATGGTTTTATTTTTGTTTTTAAAAAGCCTAATTTGTATGTTAAAAATAAAAAGTACTGGTGGCCCTGAAAACAGCAGTTTAATGATTTTTTTTTAAAGGAGTTATTAGTATTATTGTTATACTGCTGTCCTTTGGTCAAACCCTTTACTTCCAACATGTAGGATGTAGGGAACACCAGCTGAGGGCGCTACACGACTACAGTTTCAAACTAAGATGTGTTGATTTACTTCACAAAGGCAATAAGAGATTGCACACAGCTGCTATGGATTACCTGAGAGGCTCTCACAGATATGGTTGTAAAAAGTTAACAAGATTAACTAGAAAATCCCTTTAATCTTTTTTGTTTCATCAGACGTGCATTTCGAATTGACGAAGACAAATCTTAGGGGTTTTTTTCTCGTTTATTCAATGAAATGATCATTCAATCTATACTATTTTATTAGCAAAATGGTTAAAATGACCAACTCCAAGTGACAACCAATGTGTGCTTTTGGTATTTTTTGAGATACGCTTCCTATAGTTACCTAATTTATAATCTAACACACTGAGTGGCGAGTTTACAGTGACCACCTCACTGTATTTTTATTTCCTATGAAATATCTATAATATCTCAATAGGATCTTATCTTATATGTAGGCTATTATAAGGATAGGAACTTATAGGATATGTCAATTTGAGAAAAAAGGTGACATGGCCGGATTTGAAATCAAGGATCCGTAGAAGAGAAGGGGGGGGGGTCATCTATCAAGGGCCCCTATGGCTTGCAGCCATCGTGGGCCCTCCACCAAAATGTAGATCGACGTCACCGCTTCCGCCCTGAATCCCCCTCCTCCCCCCTCTCCCTCCTCCCTCCCCCGGCGTCGTTGGAGCTGCTCGGCTGCCTGCAATCCAACATGGAGTAGAGAGAGATGGGGCTCTAGCGGGGCCACCCCTCGGTAACAACAGCGACGACGCGCTTTTTACGCACAACTGGAACCGAAGTCGTCGGTGAAAACATGCGCCTTATTTAAAACGGAGTGTGTGCCTTGTGTGTTCGTTCGTGTGTGCGTGCGTGTGTGTGTTTGGGGAGGGGGGGAGCGAAGAGAAGAGCTGGATTCGGCTACTAAATTGTCTGTACAGGCTACGTTACCTACTGAAGGCGATGGGGTATTAAAGGTATAAGAAAGGTGCATTTGCGATCCAGAAGAAACTGGGTGTCTTCGGGGGGGAAATAGGGGGAAAGTGAGGAAAAAGAAGACGGGAGGCTCAGCCAGTCGAAGGCAAGCCAAAGAGCCGACACTCGCACAAAGGCGCAGGGGGATTTATGCGGAATTGGAGACAGAATCGGAGGAGCAGCGGTGAAAGAATGACGAGCGACAAGTATGCAACCGCCGTGGTACATTACCTGAGGTGAAACGAGAAAATGATAGAAGAAACACACCCAAACGAGTAAGTACTATGGCTCAAATATTTCTCTATCAGTCTCTATTTTTTCGCTTCTCCCAGTGCCTACAAGTTGGAGATGACTGGGGCAAGTTGGTGGAATGTGCAGCCTAACACTCCAGCTACAAAGCTGGTTTTCATGTATGATTTGCATTTACTTTATTCTCTCGATGGGATTTGGTAGCATAATGCATTGACAGTGCTATAGAAAAGGGTTTTTCAGGGCCCCCACCTTGGTGTAGACTAGTCTCGAGAAGGCAAGAGAGAAAGAAGAAGAGTAGGAGGAGGAGGAGGGGAATAAGCGTGGGTGGATCGGAAACATTTTCTGAAAGGATCTGAAGCGAGAGAGCAGGCCCCGTTGCAGCGTAACTTAGAAACTCAAACACGCCCCGAAGTTGCCTTTCACAAATACACAAACAGCAGCGAGCTCACGCACCTCTTGTTTGTGCAGTAAAAAAAAAAAAAAAAGAACAACCCGACGGCGTTTACAGAGGAAATTTCGAATCGTTATTTGGCCACATCTGTGTGTTTGCTTCCAACCGAAGGGGGGGAAGTCTCACAGGATATGAGATATCCGATATGCCTCATCCGCCATCTCTTTCTCAATCGCCCTCATTTGCATAGCCTACCGCGCTCCATTCATAAAAAAAATACCGATTGTAAATGACTTTTCCTGAAAAAAATACGCGTCCGTTTCTCTTTGATTCGAACAACATAAGCTCGTTTCAGACAGACAGACAGACCCGTGGGTAGGCTACGAACGGCAGCTAATATAGAGCCGTAGGCTACAATGTGTAGGCCCACCGACCTGTTTAAACGACACCCGGCCTATTTGGAAGCGCTTGAAGCTTAAAATTAGCTTCGCCGAGAAGGAACTGTAGCCTATCTTAATCTGAATTAGGCTACTAAATTTAATAATGGCAGGTGGCAGAGCGCTTTTAGCCTTTTATGTGAATATTATCAAAACAAAACACGAATAGACCACCAGGTTTAAACACAGGCAGATAATAGTGTTTTTCAATGTAGGTATGCAGACGAGCCATTGCCAAAATCAAGCTCTTTGAGGCTCGAATGAAAATGTGCAGACATTTGAGCAGGCGTGCCAGAGCCATTTAAATTATGGGCTCCCAGTTTGCCTTTTTTTTTTTTTACAACTGCATTGGCCATATCGACAACTCCTGTCTCTGCCAGAGTGAGACTAACGTTACACGGGGCTGTGCTCGGTAGGAATGTCTGCCTTGCAGATCTCTGTCGGCGGGGGTGGAAGGGCGAAGGGCACTGTAGGGGATGTTTGCGCTGCTGTGGCGTGACGCAGTCTCATTCATAAAAGCCCTCTAACCTTCAGCGCGTCCCCATTCATGCCTGATGGCCGTACTCTGCTCTATGAAGCCAGCGAACAGCGACTCTGTCGGTCTCTCCTCGGTTACACCATGGATGTATTAAGAGAACGGGTTACACGGACAGACAGGAGAAAGGGGCTGAAACCGAGCCCCAGTTTGTACCTCTCATGTATTAGCTAGCACTGCAGACTGTAATGAGAGGCACAAACTGGGGCTAGCTGCAACCACGTTACGTTAGGAGATTGTTAGAACCAACCTGAATTCACTCGTACAGTCTGAAACTGTTTAAACGTCCCCCGGGTTCCTCCCTGACAGTAGCTACACATTTATGGCCTTTTCTGAGTCATATATTTCTAAACAAACAGTTGCGTTAACCCTGAATTTAAAACTGCACCTCACTTCCGGGCGAAGAAGCGTTTCTATGGTGATGACGTGTGGTTCTTTTCTCATCTCGCCCACGACCGTTGATTGACTCGTTAGCAAAACAAAATCTTTTTGTATCATCAATAGAATCTGGTTAAAAAAAAGTTCCATAGATCTGTCAAATATGTTCAAAAACATTTCATTTAAACATGTAGGCTACTCAGTTTAATTTCCTTACTGTTAAATTTAATTTAAACCGATATCTTAAGTCTTCTGCAAATTGAAGTTTAATAAATGCTAGTATCTACAGTAGAAATTAATTTTAATTAGTACTGATGCTAACACTTGACTGACTGGTGTCAGTTTATCTTTGGATTCTCATTGGCTAACGTTTATCCAGACTGGGTTGACCTAAAACATCCAACAGCTGCATATCTGTATTCATATCTAAATGAATGCATTTTACAGAATCGCCTATCATTTGCCTGCTACCTGCTCTGTCATGTCACTTAGCTACACCAGCTAACCTAAGATTGCTAAGCAGAAGAGTATTGAACTGTTTTGTTTCAAAACTGTAATGTGCAACTGTAAATTATAATGGGAAAAGAACATTTGGCATACTGTTTTTAATGGCCCGGACACACAGAGCCGATAATCGGCCGTTGGACAGACTGGCGAGGTCAGTGACTCGAGTCTGTTCGGTGTGTTCCGTGTTCTCTGAATACATCAATGGTTCCGTGCCGTCATCCTTCATTTTGGCTGATTTGACATGTATAATCCAAGGGGGTAAGCTTCTCCTCGGACCGCGAACCTCCTATGGCGCCATTTTAATGCTACAAAGCGATCACCTGACGTTAGCATTCCAGTGACTGCCATTCATTTTGGCGCCACTTTGACAGCGAATAACTTTACATCTGAAGCGTTTAAAGACTCTATTTGTCCATTGTTTATTTCTAAAAACGCACAACAATGTATAAAAGGCTCCATTACCTTGTACCTCACGTTATGGCTCCGTAGCAGACGTTTTTGTAAAAATAGGCTAACGATTGTGTCATAACCACGAGACTTGCTGTCGCACAGTAGAGGAATTACCGTATAGTACAGGAGAAGCTCGCAGGCAGTTTCGTCTCACATTAGCTGTTTTAAGTGTAATTACTAATGTTAACTAGCATTTTAGTTAGCAATAATTAGCCTGTGCTTATGTTATCTCCTTACATATACCTACGCTCTCCGTCTCTGCAAGATTGGGAATGATTGAGATTTCTGTTGGCACAGCTACCAGAAGACTTACAACTTTCAGACATGTTGCTCACGGCACATTTACGTTGTCTCTCTCAGTTGGAGGCTGCGCAGTAACGCTCAGCGCTCACCGGAAAAGTGCTTCTAACGGCCTTCACTGGTCTCCGTCCAGAGCAACGGGATCTGTTGGTCCATTCTTATATACAGTCTATGGTATAATCGGCAGGGCGGGCACTGCCAGCAGTCGGACTCAAATGACCCACCTGATTGGTAGAGTGCTAACCCGGAAACGGGGAGCAGAATGAGCATGACTAAGCGTCAAAATCTGACGAAAATCTTTTAAACTGACCTTTGTTGATCTGAAATGAAGACAGATTCAGCAACAGCATGGCCCATTTCTCACTTAAAATGTTTTCAGAAACATGTTTCGGTGAACTATTTTAGTACAATATGAGATCGTATTCTGAACAAGCCGCCATGACAGTCTGTCTTTGAATTTCCGGAGAAACAAGACCCACGTGACGCGTTCATCCAATCAGCTGCCGGTTTTCATTTTTGGGTGACAATACAGATTAGCGCCACCTGCTGTTATGGAGACGTATTACGTCTCGTCGCTTTGGTGTGTTCGAGGCACTTTTTTGACCAATTTGAGAGGACTGATCAGTCCAGCTACCTTTTCTGCCGACGTTTGGCCATCGGCTCTGTGTGTCTGGGCCTTTAAATGTAGGCTATTTCAGTTGCAGTGGTACACAATGTTCAGTTTAGGTTTATCTATTGTTATTCATTTGGCATTGTAGGAGTAGATTTCAACAATATTTCTCTACAAATATATGCTGTTCTCTGTAAAATGTAATGGTAACCTTTTGGTGCTACTAAATGCTGTGTCATACAAAAGCGTTTATTGTCTTATTACCGGAAGAAATTGAATCATTGTGCCGTTATCTGCTAGTTTGTGTGTTGTGGGTTTCTTATCAGAAGTAAATCCCTTTTATGAGATTAAGGCAGGGTCAGGAAATAAAAGACACACCTTTATACATTTTGTGTCATGTTAAAAGGTGCAGCAGTGTACCTTGCCTCTGATTATGTAGCCTGTGTCACCGATATTTCACAACCTCTCTTACTTCTTAAGGGGTTAATTGTGTCTGTATAGTGGACTTTTTTTCTGATGATGCTTGCTATGGAGATTGGTCCATTGAGCAGGTGAGGCCTTCAGATGTGCATTCAATCAGATTTGGTGTGTCAGTTTTGCTATCAGCATGCAATGTGATTACAGGCACGTACACCCATACATATTGTTTGTGACGGCCTTTTGTTGAGCTGAACTAAATTATAACCTCAGTCATCATGTCCTCAATTTGGAGCATGGGCCTTGCTCTTTGCCTTGTCCTTCTGAGGGCATTATTTACCTTTTTATAGAAGTACGAGATCTCTCTTGCGCACACACACACACACTGTAGAGTCACAACACAAGCAGAGGATGTATTGATCTGGTGTGTACTGCTGCAGGGTCAGCATGTGCACTGTCAGGAGATGCCCGGTGACATTCAGCTAAGGTCAACGTAGCAAACGAAATATAATCCATCCCTGAACTAAAAGCACTCAACTGGCAAACACAGCAGTGAGGAGTTAGCAGGTCTGCATGTTTCCTCAGTAGGACTGTACTGTTCCTGCCATATATTTTTCTACGTTGGCGGCATTTGATATTGAGACTATAATAAACTTGACAGGTGTGGAATTTTGGACAACAAAACAATGCATAATTAGCAGAAAAAAAACTTGCTATCATAAAGCTGCATCTACATTGATGCATCATTCAATTGCACATTTTGTTAAAGGAATAATCCATCCATAGATACATGTGACACTTATAAAAGTCACTGTGTGTTGAAAGTGATTTACTTTTCCTGTTGTACCCATTTGCCCTCAGTCGGCCCTGTCTCTTATTTTGCTAAAGTGATTTCCTACATTTCCACAATACAACAACAAGCCGGAGGACATGAATGTGTTGCATTTATCTGTAAGTTGTACATATATGTGGGGGAAAAAGGATCGCAATATGGGCTAAAGAGGGTGTTTTTTGTACTCAAAAAGCGAGGCTCCCTTACCTAAAATGCAACATGTGTTGGAGCTGCGTTGCATTCTGGTCTTTTGAGGCTGCAAGGCTGATATATATATATATATATATATATTTCATATTCAAGTATATATATGATGATATATATGGATCCCAATATAATTAGCGTAACTAATGATGTAAGTGTAACATAAAACACACACACAAAGCAAATATGGATAAAATTCCATGTCCACAAATGAACTTCCTTTGCATTTTTTCCTCCCTCTCTCTCTTTCTCTGTACTCCCCCTCCCACACACACACACACACACACACACACACACACACACATCATGTGGAAGAGATCCTTGTTCACAGAGTTTCCTGTGTTTTACAGAGAAGCTCATCACTGGTTGCTATCCGGAGCCTTTATATAATGGCCAGAGCTGTTTATATCTTGAGACCAAACAATGGACCCGGATTGTTTGCCTGTTTTATTTTACTAATCTCTGCTCATCAGCTGACTGGATGACCAATATTATAATAGCTTGAGTTTTCATTCATTTCACTCACAATGTGTTTTCCCGCTGTCACACCAAGTATACAACAATCCACTGTGCTGGTTATTGAAGACTCAAATTCTTTTCAGCTCGTCAGTGAATAAACTCTGAACTTTCACTTATTCAGTAACCAGTGCAGGTTACCTTTTGACATCATAGTACCCAGATGATTTGGCATAAATCAACACACACAGTTCAGTTTGCGTGCATGTAATGTGTGTCCTTATGTAGACAAATACTGTTGTACCGGATTTCTAAAAAGAGAGATGAGACATTAACATAGCTCTTATAATGTAGCTTATTATTTCTCCACATATGACATTTAAAAGGAAAGTAGATAATTTTGTAGGACACATTTTAAAGTTAATCTTGTTTGGTTTTGTGTCTGATGACTTGGCTGACCGTATCTGAAACTATTTTGCTGTGCAGGCTAAAGAGTTTGTTCCTGTTACATACAAGGCAGTCTCAGTCCTGTCTTGGTTTATGTTTAGTCACTCTTCCACAGCTTCAGATCTTTGATGAGCTCACCTACACTAAAAGGTTTGTGCCCCCCTTTAAACACTACTCTCATTTTTAGTTGTAATGCAGAGATTAACAGTCATTTGAAGTTATGTCAGACGGATGCTTCTTGGAAACTGGGTGTTTTTGTGTTAACAAAACTATTCTTACAACACATAATAGAGAAAGGCTACAGGTTATTCAAAACTAGCCACAAATAGCATCAGGAAACGTTGCAGCGTAGTGGTAAATATACCAGCATATTTAGACAAGGGAAGCCCTAAGAGAACTGTGTTCATTATGCAAATCATTTTCAGTTGGTTTGGTGCCCTGGAGCTGGACCACAGGCCATCCAGTTACAAGATAAACCATTGACATCCGACAGTTTATGTAAACGAAGACTCCCTGATTAAACTTAAAAAAAAAAAAAAAGGTTGACATTTTGATGGTTGTCGATCACGGATGCAGAGCGCATTATAGAAAGCCCCTCATCACTTGATCTAAAGCGGTAAGCCTACAGTATAAGAGGATATGAAGCATTATAGAGGGTTTTGTTTGGCTTTTCAGTCACTTGTAAGGGGTTTAGAACCAATTGGCTTATTTTCAGTACGGTTTCCTCCTTGATAGAGATGGAGGGGGTGCAGAGGCACCTCAAGGATGACGGCAAGCGTCTTGGAACATGCAACACAATTGGGCCCTGAAAAGTTCTTTTTCACACCAAACAACAATATTCCAATTCCTTTGTCCATATAGGCCAATGAGGCTTCAGAAATAATGCTTTGGAGTTCCAATTTTAGAAGCATCTAGCAATTTCTTTCTATACTGTAGACCTGAGAACAATCATTTTTTTTTCATCCATTTTAAAGAGATGAATAACCATGCATAGGTCTGAACTCGCGTTTGTGATTTGGGTATGGGAAGTTATCCTCACACCAGCAGCCTAAGTCCCGTGCTGCCCAGACTGACATGGGAGTGTTCCATATAACTGTGGCTGATTGACAGGAAGCCGATCAAACTTCCCCTCAGGAGCCTACAGGGTCACTAGTTGTGAATGAACTCCCCACCACCACCACTCTCTCTATTCCTCTCTTTTACATACCACAGTGAAATGAAACTAAATGAAATTGTCTTTGCAAAGTTTTTGGCTAAATCCTCATATAACTAAAATGTTACAAATATGTGTTATTTGTATTTAATTGGCTTTACTTTGTCAAAATCTGTTGGTTTGTTTAGCCTACTATTATATAACACATTTTGCCCACACTTTTGGTCAGTTCCTCCTCTTTGTCCCTTCAAAAATACCGATACTGATACAAACTTCGAATACATAGAATTGGAGTTTGTATTTGAAATATTCAATAAGTTGTAAGTAATAAGTAATTGTGTATTCTCACCCTCAAATACATAGGCGTTTATTTTATTTATTTATTTTACATTTATTTTATCTAAACTGTTTGTAAAAAGCGCTGGAACTTTTTTAGCAGGAGGTAGAAATGAAAGGAGGAGGTGGGAGACAATCCAAAGTATTTTTTCAATGATTTAATGAATCACGGTGAAATAGATCAAGTAAGGCCTTACACATGCTAATAGAAGAAACAATAGTCTTACAAATCCAGATATTAAATTGTAATGTGAAACAGAGAAAATCAGCAAAATCTTTTCTTCCCTTTTTTTTTTTTTTTTAACTTGATAAACAACATTTAATCAACACTATATTTCTGTGCCATTGCTGTTGTCTGTTCAAAAAAGGCGATATTGTGCACATCCATGTAGTTGCTGGTGCAGGACAAAAATGTGAATGTTCAAAGAAGGTGAAGTCCGCACAACTGCTTGATTCTCCGGAAAAATAATTTAATAGTGCAAATAAGGCACACGGCGTGCCTTATTTGCACTATTAAAGTATTTTTCTGGAGCATCATTGCTGTTGTCTGCACCAGGAGTAGAGCTGGGCAATCTATCGATATTATATCGATATCGTGATATGAGACTAGATATCGTCTTAGATTTTGGATATCGTAATATGGCATAAGTGTTGTCTTTTCCTGGTTTTAAAGGCTGCATTACAGTAAAGTTATGTCATTTTCTGAACTTACCAGACTGTTCTAGCTGTTCTATTATTTACCTTTACCCACTTAGTCATTATATCCACATTACTGATGATTATCAAAAATCTCAGTGTTTAAATATTTTGTGAAAGAGCCAATAGTCAACACTACAATGTCGTTGCGGTATCGAAAAATATCGTGATTTTTGATTTTCTCCATATCGCCCAGCCCTAACCAGGAGTGTCAGCCCATGCTGTGAAACACTGTTCAGTGCATCAAAAGTACAAATCAATAATTAAATAATTCTGATTGTGATTCCTGACTTCCTGATTGCTGCAGACCAGGCACGTGGTGTGTGTGTGTGTGTGAGGAGCTCCACAGAGAGAGGTGTGGGGGTGGGTGGGTGGGTGGTTCTGTTGATCAGGCAGAGATGCGGCCAGTCATTCCTTATCAGAGGAAGTATAGCCGCCCTTATCACACATGGCTGGACTGCCCTCACTGGCCCTTTTATCTGTCACACATGAGCTGGATTCCAGACCTGATAACCAGACTGCTCCCCAGCCCCTTTTTTATTGCAAAATTGTTAGACACAGACCATGTCAGGTATTTACAGGGTCCATCTCACTAAATAGCACCCCTAATAGAATATGCTCTAAAAGAATGTCTTCAAAAAGTTATGTGTTCCAACTCTAATTTAGTGGTGTTTTGATTGTAAATATGGACCGAATGTGGGTGCTGACATGGCTTACAGGCAAATAAATTTAATAAATGGAAGAGTTTATTGATGGCGCGCCTATGTGGCTTGGCAGGGAATCAACAGGTGTGTACTCCACCCACAGCTCATTTCCTCCATTATGAAATGGACTTGTTTGCAAGGTGTGGACCAGCCATAGAAAGAGAAAGTGTAGAATCAATGCTTCAAATAGAGCAGCGCTACAATAACCATGTGAAACGCAAAAACTAAGACCTCTAGTACAAGTTTGTGTGATTATAGATGTGTTTGCACTCTATTTACAAAGCATAGGGAGACAATCAATTTGCTAAGTTAAGCTAATGCAGCAGATGCAGGTTTAATTCAACTGCACAGTTTGCTTATTGTTTTCACATTACAGCCAGGATTAAGAAATGCCACTGAATATCCCCTTTGTTAAATTCTGCTTTTGTTAAAGTGGCTATAGTCAAAATTTTAGATTAACAATGGATGACATGACTTTGTGAAAGGGGTCGTAGAGGACAGCTGTTTTTTGGTGAAAACGCTCTAAAAAGCCCACTGTACGCCACCTGCAGAGCACCAAAGTACAGATTGACAAAGTTACTGTCTAGCTGGTGAACGTACTAGTGAGATATTTCCCTCAGGAGTTGGTGGAGACCAAAGCGGAGCTGAAAGCAGAGTGAATATTGGATTTTAATTAACCAAATGCCCTTAGACACGACTCCAAATGAATGCTAATGTTTCTCTGTGTCTGCTGGGTGTGTAAGTAGGCAACACTTAAGACATAACAACTTTACGAGGTGGTAATATATCAGTGTTGTGTTTACACCTTGTTTCCGCTACCCGCAAGTGGCCAAAAACATCTGTTAATGCAGATTTACCTCACGATGCATAAGTAATAGTGCTGAAATGTATCCATAGTAACGAGCATCATTCTCTCAGCACTCTCTTCAGAAAAAGTATAAAAATTAATTATGGCTGTGAACATGGAAGTAGGGCACCTACAACCTATCTATGCTATTTTACATCTGTGGCTGCAGTATACTCATTGAGACTGTTGGTATGTTTGCACACCAGATTGTTGAATTTGGTGCTGTGAGTGATTACCACGATGCTCACTGTACTGTAACTGTGTAATATTATATTGAATGGCACCTCCACTAGCTGGGGGATCTTGTGAGTCAGGTTGGGAGGAAGTCAGCAGACAGTAAATCAGAAATGTGGCCTTAAGACACACAAAAACATTCACAACACATTGGCCACCAACAGGCAACAGTATATTGTGGTATAGTGAAAGATGTTGTGCAGCTACAGTGTAGTGCCTGTCTTTAAGAAGTGTGAGCCAGACACACCCTGCACCTTCGACCTGATGGCAACCACTCACATTAAATTAGAAGAGGATGTGATACATGAATTGCTGGCTCTTTCCTTATCAGTGAGGTGTTGAGTTCCCCCTCCATCTTCCTTCTAAACTGAGTCATCACTCAGCCTCTGACGCAACACTTTACATCCTCATCCCACCGTAAAGTTTGGTGTAGTATGTGAATTCCGCACAAATAGGTGACAATAAATAGTCTTATCAACCACCTTTTCTTTAGGTGGACGTCACAGTCCTTTTTTCAGCATCTGTACCTCGTGTTGCATTTGTGTGGACCGAATTAGATTCACAGTTCCCAAATGTATGTGCGTGTATTTGTGACAGATTGTGTGGTACCTCCCAAGTGTATTAAAGTAGCGCGTTGCTGCTGGTTGTGGCTGTCTGTGTGTTCCGACCACAGATTAAAGGGCCTGTGGGCAGACAGGGCTCTAAACATGGGTCACAAGACAGCCCAAAATGTGACAAGTTCGTCTCAGAGAGCTGATAGCCGGTATCGTGTATCTTAAAGCACGTGTGCTTATATAGCACAGAATTTTGTGTTATTTCTGTATGTGGGTGGACTGGACGTGCGGTTCTGTATGTGAATGGTGTCGTACATGAGTCATGTTTAACCGCTGTGGTGCTTTGATATAAAAGCAGCAGAGTGGATTTTCACACTAAAGACTTTTCTGTGTCGGAGGCAGAAAACCTACAAGCTATGACTTCCTACAGGAATCCAACGTCTGTTTAGTGTTTAAGTGGTCAGCAAACCTAACTAACACCAAAATCGTTCAAATATAATATATACACACACATTGGCTAGCAAATTTATTTCAAGATGAGGGTAATATATCTCAATAACTATCCTATATAACATAAATCCCTTTCTATTTCTTTAGTTGTTGCGCGGAAAGCTTTTCAACCAATATGAAAACTACAAACATGGCGCAAATACATTGTTATCCACAAAACTAGCCCGCTGCTACTCAAAGCAATCCTGCATAGCTGTATATAACCAGCCATTTCAACAACAGTAACAGTAGTCGACCATGAAGACATAAAATAACATTAATTAGTAATTGTAAAAAGCCAGTTACCAGGAGCCTAGCTGACCTTTCGTATTCAGTATAGCCACTGTAGCCTCTGGCTAGCAGCTTTAAGGTAAGCTATATTGCTTCCTTTCAAGATAATGAAATAATGGAATTATAAATAGATCAGTGACATTGCTATTTTGAATTTCCATTACTTCCTTTGTTGCCATTCCAGTTTCCCACGTGGCTAAATAGAACTTGAATGACTGTTTGCCTCCACCCATTGTGGTTTGACATGACAAATGAAATGACGCCTGCCTACAAACTGAACTCCTAAAGCTCCAGTCTGCCAATAACAATTTTACTCTTCCAGTTATTGTCTTTAATATTTAATCTATATGTATATAATTTGTTTAAAATATACTTAAAAAGGTTGGGTTTGGCTAGTGTGTGTTCAAACACAACAAACCTTATATCTGAATGGAAAAGTCTAATTTAATGAAGTGGATTTAGAAGAATGTGTGTGTGTGTGTGTGTGTGTGTGTGTGTGTGTGTGTGTGTGTGTGTGTGTGTGTGTGTGTGTGTGTGTGTGTGTGTGTACACGAAAGTGCAACCCTTGTTGGTGAATCTGTAGTCTGCTTTTCTGTACGAGCCGTTTGCTGTCACCCAGTCAGTCTGTCATTCAGTCAGTTTTATGAATGTGTGTGGGCGGGAGCTGGTGAACCAGTTCTGCCGGGTGTGTGTGTATAACATCCCTGAGACTGTCTGTAAGCTAATTATATAACACCTCTCTCATTCACTCCCACTCTGCCTCTCAATTCTCCGTCCCTCCCTTGCGCACACACACACACACAAACACACACACGGTGCAGCATCAATGGAATACACAGAGGTACATCCTGTTGTTGTCAGATCATTCGTGTGGATTGTGACTGTCTTCATTGTGTCCCTGTGAGGGTGGTGGCTGTCTTGCTAATGCTTGAGAATGTCTTGTATTTTTATCATTCAGCCTCGATTATATTGTCCCATGTTATAGTCAATGATGACTATGTGAACTGCAGAGGGAGTTTTTGTCATGTATTGTTTTGTGTTACTGCTGTATAGACAAAACTGTAGCTGTATTATAAGTATACTAACAAGTATACTAATTAACAGGTGTGTAGTTGGAAGAAGACTGGTTTAGGCTAACAGGGCTGTAAGTAATTCTAATTTTCATTATCAATTCATCTGTTCCTGTATTTTTTTGATGAAGTGATTAATAATTAGTCTATAAAAGTAAAAACATAGTGAAAATGTAGGAAAGGTAAGAAAATGCAGAATGTGGATGATTTATATATAACCACTAGGCCTGGACGCTCCAATAAGGGGCTTTTTCTTTTTATAAATCACAGGAAAACGTTTTGCCAAGGTGGTAAGCCATGCAGATTGTGACTCCTCTTGTCTCATTATTAATTTAGTTAGTAAATGACGGCGTAAACAAAAGCCACATATATTAAATATATGGCATTTGCATTGTGAAATATAAATTCAACTGTGTTGTTCTGTTTGTTAATGTTTTTATTTTTACAAAAATTGTTGGCAAGGTGGTGTGCGTGTGCGTGTGTGTGTGTGTGAACTTGTCCTGGTGCGACACCTCCCACCTTAGCACAGCGGGGAGCAGGCAAAGTCGTGACTTGAGAAACGCCCTCAAACATTCTGCCACTGTGTGAATCCGGCTCTGAAATAAACTGCTGTGGCCTGATTAAGAGATGTTTGAGAATACAGGATAGTCTTTTCACAAGTGGAGGCCAAGATATAATGTTCGTTGCTACCTGCAAAAGAATCTTTGTTGCCTGAAGAGTTTTTGCATTACTTGAAAAATATTTTTTCCAAGGCTCAAGTACAAATTTTCACCTTCCTACCTGGTAGCTGATTCTGAGTGTTGTTTTTGAAGTAAAACAGTTTCCGTTTTTTGCATCATTTAATCTGTGGATTTTATACTGCTATAGATGTAGTTGCAAATTCTTTATATTAATACCAAACACTTGCACACCACATCTTGATATTATCTACTGGATATAAACGTATGTATGTTTTCTGTGGTTTTGCTGTGGAAGGAAATGGTTGTTTCTCTGCATTGTACCTGATACAACTCAAACTGGACCATACTGTAACAAAATAAGAATCTGATAATAACTTTGGACTCTGTTTTTAATATCAATTTAGCTGTTTATTTAACTAGCAAATGAGGAACTGTGAGATTTATGTGCCTACCCACTTTAACATGCAGTCAGCAGGTGGATTTTCCACAGCCAAACACATTTGCTGAGCTACTTATGCTCTGAAATATTGATTGGAACCTCCTTAGTTTCTTTATTAGTGACATGTTTACTGGCATCACTCACAATCCTCTTGAAGTGTCATTGCATGTAGATAATAGGAAGTAGATGCAAAGTATTTTGAAGTTGAGTTGCATGCAAATGAGATACAGCATCTAGCTTGGTAAAAAGAAATGTACAGGAAATTTTGTGGGTGGCGTTTTATGGCAACACCCTCCAAGATTTTATCGTGCATTCTAATTAACATGAACTAGTGATATCAGGACCTTTTGACTAGAGGCAAAGTAATGTATCAAGCTTTCATTTAAAATTGGAAGTCAGTTAGCTGGTTTCACCTGTAATGTGACTGAGGTTCCCTACTGTATACTACAACTACTACTACTACTACTACTAATAATAATAATAATAATAATAATAATAATAATAATATAAAAACATACACATTTTAGTTATCATGCTAATAGTCTCGCTTTGCCAGACCTTCCTCCACAGCGCTGCGGAAGAGGGTCTGGCTAGTCCACACTGCATTCCAGTATGGGAGAAAAACGTGCTCTGGTTTATTGGCATTTCTTTAAACCAATCACCATCGTCTTGGGCGACACTAATGGCGCTTACCCACTGCTAGTATCAGCTCTACTCGACTCGGCCGCGGTGCCCCGTCCTCCTTTTTTCATTGCAGATTTAGTACCGCCTCATGTGTGAGGTGAGCGTGGCTGGTCGTCATAGCGACACACACACACACACACACACACACAGAGCGTTGAAGGTGTGTTGTTTTTTTATTCTCGGCATGTGGTTGTTGCCACAGCCAGAAGATTTTGCAAATTTTGTTTCAAAATAAGCTGGAGGCAGCAAAAAAAACACCACTGGCTAAACTATTTAAAAATGGCGGGTTTGTTCAGGACACCCCTCGTCTGTCGCTACCAGTGATGATGACGCAGTGATTAGTGACGATTCTCTCCGACCAATCAGTAGTCTGCAGGTTTTCACGTCACCTTTTGGTATCGCCTCAGCTTGCTTGGAACCTCGACGGAGGTGATACTAAGAAAAGTACCTGTTGGCAGGTACCAGGGACCTTTTTTCATAATGGAAAACCAAAAAAGGCGAGTTGAGTCGAGGCAAGTTGAGCAGGTACCATGTAATGGAAAAATGCCATAAGCGCCTGACAGAGCCGCGGTGCCTCTGCAAAATAATCTTGGGAAGGAACTTGTTTTGGTAGAACATGTGTACATTCAGAAGCTGTTTTAGTCGTGCAACAGAAAACTCAGATTGGACAGATAGTCTAGCTAGCTGTCTGGATTTACCCTGCAGAGATCTGAGGAGCAGTTAACCATAGTCGTCATAAACCCACCAGAGTTTAAAATTACAACACAAAGAAAGCAGAAGGTAACAGATATCTAGGCGAAAAGAGCATGATCCGGCGGAATTTCTGGCAGCACCGGAGCAATCCCGGAAGTGGAACGTCATGGATATAGACTATCATGCTAATAATTCTTTCTCTGTCTCCCTCTCTCTTTCTCTATGCAGTGACAGCTACATCGTGCGTGTGAAAGCGGTGGTGATGACGCGGGACGACTCGAGCGGGGGTTGGCTGGCCCAGGACGGGGGAGCTCTGAGCAGGGTCGGGGTCTGCCGCCTCCTTCCGCCAGAGCTGGCGCCCGTGCCGACCTCCTGTAGCTCCCAGTTCCTCATCCGTGGTGAGCGGCTACGGGACAAACGGGTAAAACACACACAAAGACATCAACAACATCACATGAAAGTTCATTAAAGGATAAGATGTGGAAAATGTATTTGGAAATTTTTCTTCCAACAGGTGATCATGGACTGTCCGTTAAAGAAGGACCTTGTGTACACCATAGCAACGCCCACGTTTCACCATTGGAAGGTGGAGGACAGGAAGTGTGGCCTGTCCTTCCAGAGTCCAGCTGACGCCAGAGCGTTCGACAGAGGGGTACGGAAAGCCATCGAGGACCTGGCTGAAGGTACGGACACCGACTTCATAGATGGACGAAGCGATGATTTAAACTCTATTTCACCTGAGATGCTCCTGTATCACCGTGATACATCGCCTTGGCTTCTGTTAATTTTTTCCACATCTTCACATCTTCAGTCCATCTCCTGTTCACTGTCAGCGGATGAGCTCCAGATTCACAAATACATCATCCAGTAAAGTGTTGGACCCTTGAATTAAAGGAGGTTTTTCTTCTCTGTAGGCTCCACAACCTCCTCTACAGCACTCCAGAATGAGGGCGAGCTGGGTGACGACGACGTCTTCACTGTAAGCATGTTTCCTACATTCATGTGCTATCCAAGTTAGAATTATGGATTAAAAGAGAATCCATCTATTTTATACTACAACAACAACTTGCCCATTGTAACGGCTGCAAATCTATGTGCTATCACATGACTAAATAAGGCGTCAAGGTACAATAACTAGGATGTTTGCTAGAAAAAAGGACATTGACGTAAACTGTCAAAATCAAACTGACAAATAAGTTCATTTTCCAAGCGATGTGTTTCCACTCAAGTCTGGGTAGATCATTAAAGTCATATCATAGATAATTGGGAAGCTGTTGATGGCAACAAACAGCCTTAGGATTATTAATTAAAATGTAAGTACTATTACTCACTGATCACACACACTGATTCAGCTGCTTCTGCATCCTGAAAATCTTAAGACTGTGTTGCAGGAAGTATTCAACTCGGCACTTCACACAGGATCCCCTCCCTGTCACGTATACCTACCACAGCACATGGTGTGTGTGTGTGTGTGTGTGTGTGTGTGTGTGTTTTGTTTGTCAGGGTCTCTCTACCTTAAGTTAGCATGAAGGAGCCCTCCCCCCACTCTGTAACCTGACACCAGGAGCAGCAGGCAGGGTCACAAGGTCACTTCCTGTATCCCACCACCTCGCTCTCTCCTGGCGGGCCCCCTCCCCCCTCACCAACCCTCCCACTTGAAAAAGAGAGCTGCCACCAAACTAGCAGCTAGCAGCTGTTTCCCAGCTTAGTGCAGTGCCGGTGATTTACGAGAGGAAGTGCCTCGTGGTTCATCTTTGACTCGAGCTGTCTGTAAGGGCCAAGACTAATAGGTGCTCTGTTGGGAGTGTGCAGCCACCACAGAGACGCATACAAACACATAATGAGGGATGGAGGGGAGGCTACAGCGCTGTCAGAGGGTGGAACAATCCCTGATATGGAGATATCGTGTTTTTCAGGAAAGTAGAAGCTTTCAGTGCAACAAGAAAGCTAATTCCTTTGGTGTTGTTGCTTTAAAAGCCACTATATTCACCCAAAATTAGATTCAGCTGCTCACTTCTATTTCAGCTGAAGCTCTGTAAAAGCTCATTATAAAACAAATAGTGAGATAGCCTCCATATTTCTATTTTACACTCCTTTTTAAACTACTGAATTCAGTGCAAAGTATTTCTTTTTCTAATTTTTTAACCACACAAATGGCTCACCCTGTCAGGTGTTTTGAATTCTAAGGGCTATTGACACACCAATAACTAACAAAGGCTGAGACATATTTTCTCATCGTGTCTGCTTTTAAAATATGTACGTGAACACACCACAAAGATTGCAGCTAACAGCCAGCAGAACGTCTTCACCTGCAGTATGGGAATTACCAGCCTGTAGTCTGTATTTGTAAACCATAAAAAACACAGTGGCCTCAACCATTTTTCCTGATGTTTAAACTGCTTTTGTCATATGTGTCCGATAAAGCTAAAGCTCGCACTGTTGAGTTTAGCTTTGCACTGGTGTAGTCAGTGTAAGGTGTTCTGCTTGTGGAAGAAGGTGGTTAACGTGGTGGAAAGCACAGAGCATTGAGTTCCATTTTGAAAAACAAAGCCTAAAAAGTATGTAGAGCATATGTGGTTTTACAAAGTCAATCCAAGGCTAATTTATTTCACTCCTTCTCCTAACAGGACTGCAACAAGCCTCATCTTGTCTTGTCTTGTAAATAAGCATCAGACTGTCAAATTAATGTTAACAGTGACACTAAAATCACAAGTTAACAATTATGGGATATACTGATGGGTTCAGTACTGCTTGTGTTCCTGTGCGAATGACCTTTCCTAAAGTTAGCGGTGGCGGCAGAGTTTGCGAGGTGGGCAGTCGTGGACAGGGGGAAAGGCAGCAGATTTACAGCCTTTCGGGGGGATGGGAGAGGATGGTGGAGGGGGGGGGGGGGGGGTGGACATACTTCCCTAAGTTATTCCTTGTTTGTCAAACCTAAACTTAACCCAACCCTTCCTCTGTCCCTCCCTTCAGCACTCTTTCAGTCTCCTCTCTCTGTCTCAATGTTCGGTCATTCACAACAGGGGGAGTGAGAGCTATTGAAGCAATTCTGGGCTCATCCCAGGAGTGCGAGACAGGGCTGTTGAAGGATGAATCCTCCCGAGCTTTGAGTCGGGCCATGTTTTGTGTCAGAAAATAACTTGAAATGCCCTCTGTCCAGCCTTGGGCCAGAATATATAGAGAGAGGATGTCCAGAAATATAAACTCTCCCCCTCAACTCCTTTCTGTCTCTGCCGCTTGTGCAGTTTGAGCTTGCAGCAGAAAGTCTGGTCTGTGTTTTGAATTAGTTGCAGCCGTGGAGGCCAGAGTGGGACTGGTTTTAAACCGTATCGCCGCCCCTTTAATGTCTTCTCCAGGGGGGCGGGGCCCGGAGCGGAGGCAGCATGTTATGTTATTTTTGGCCGGCTGCTCTGAGGGCTTTGTAAGAAAGCTAGGGGAAATTCTCAGCATGGCGGTATCCATGTGGGGAGCAGGATATAATAGGGGATAGCTTCAGCAGACAGACAGACAGACGCACACACACCAGATCTGGGTCATAAAACTCTGGTAAATAATTCATAGCGTTGGCTTTAGGTTTGTTGGAGTGCCAGATTTTGACACATGGGGTGAAGATTTGTCAGTTTCGATAAATTTAAGAAAATGTTGTCAGGATTTCCGGAGATGACAACGAACAATGTAACACTGCAAGAAATACAGTTCTGTTCGGATTGATTGTGGGTTGGAGCAGTTTAGTGAGGGGAAGAAATGCTGGTTTTCAAATATACTATAGCACTGATTAGATGACTGGCAAGTGATAAAGATGTTGAATCATTTGAAAGTAATTTGGAAATGCAACATTCAGAGCTTCCCGCTGACCCCAATAATGGATGCAACTATTTGTTTCGTAGCATATTTAGAGATGGCACTGTCAGTCGCAAAATGTTCACTTATGCAGTAAAATATCTCAACATCTCCCAGATGGATTGATGGATGGATTCTTTGGTGGACAAGCTTGTTGACCATGTTACTTGTTGTTGTTGTTGACAAGTTACAATGGCTTTGATTCTTGGTGATGCTTAAAGTAAGATTAAATAAAATGCAGTGAGTGATTTTCAAACAGAACAAGTCATCATTAAGATAAGACCAGCATATATTCTAAAAGATAAAGTCAGTTATTCTCACACAAAAAGCTCATGCACCCTTTTCATTGGGTCAAACACATCTTGAATATCTCACCCATAGGCACACACATAACCAAGATGACATGATGGGACAGGAGTCGTATCAGCTGGTAACCCTGCGACGCCCCACAGAGGCTGACCCCCAGTGTGCCTGTCTGAAATCTGTCTCTCTGAGCGCAACGCGGCAGAGGTCCGACTGTCTAGTGTCTGGCCAAGGTTTGAGTTGGAGCCCTGACAGCCTTTAGCGGAAAAGGGACAGGATGCTGTTCACACACACTCAATTGTGGAAAAGAGTGAAGAGAAGGTGGAATGTGTAGAAAGTGAGATTGAGGGAAGGAGGACAGGTTGTTGGGGTGAAGAGGAGGGGGAAAAGACTCAGGGGAGAGGGGCCAAAAAAAGGCGATGCTGCAAAAACTGTGTGCAAAATGCTGGCTTCCTAATATCAAGTCGCAACACCACCTTCATCTCAAGCGTGAAAAAAACCCTTTCTCTAACCTGTCAAACAACATTGTCTCTGCTAAAGTGGATTTAACAGGTGTAGGTACCATTTACTTTATGGTTGTTTGTTTTAGTGCTGAAGCGATTAGTCGAATTAGCAATTAGCCAAAGTTGTATGTCATTGTAAATTCAATCTTTTTGGGTTTCAGACAGTTGGTTTTGGTTTGAGCTGTCACTTGGCTAAAACGAATGCAGTCTAATACACCAGTTTTGCAATGAATCGTACCTTCATGATGGTTATGCTGTTCAGTTTTTGTTGAAACTGCGTTAGAGGTATTAATTGGACTGTGGGATTTTGGAGGCTGCAGTTCGAGGTGCTGTTGACTTCTATTAAGAGTTGTTTCTAATATTTTGTCCACCTCATTTATATTAACGAGGGTAGACCCATGCCTAATTTTTACATTTTACTTTGATTACTACAATGTTTTCTTAGCTACTGTTGCAGATGTTTTATGGCAGATGTTGTTTTTAAAAAGTTTAACTCACACATGGTGATCCAAATGTGGATCAAGTGGTTCGAAAAACAGAGCTCACGCTTCCTGTTTTCCCAATCAGAGCTGTGCCGAGGCTTCCTGTTTTTGTTTGTCCAATTATGGCGCCCTCTCGCACTATTTGTTTGCCGTATCCAACCAGACTGCAGCTTTAAGCCGGCATCCTGTGTTTGTTTGTCCCCTCAGAACACCACCGACAGCTCATCCAACTCCTCCCAGAAATTGGAGAGCTCTCTGCAGCCGCTTGAGTCCTCGCCCCTTCCGCAGAGACACAAGTGCATGCTGGGACATCGCCACGACCTCCACGACCCCTACCGGCTCTCAGACCACTACTTCATGGACCAGGTGAGACAAAAAACATCTGGTTATATCACACAGGGATGCTAAGAGAGTGAAAAAAAGATAGTTGTTGAGCTATTTATTTACCCTGAACATTTCTTTCTGAAATAGTGATGATTAATGATTCCTTTTCATCATTTACTGCTCACCTGAACAAACAGTATGGGTTGATTACTGGCAGCCGAGTGTAAGTTTTTATTCTGTTTTTCTCTTCAGCCGTTGTCTCGGCTTCCCCGTCATGTCACCTTCCAGGAGGACGAGGAAATCGTCCGCATCAACCCTCGGGAGCGCAGCTGGGAGCGAACCACCGAGCGTCACTATGGACGTCAGTCAGATCGCTCCTGGCTCACGGGCTATGAGGACTACCGCCACGCCACTGTGCGTGACAAGTTCATCCAAATGGACGACTCCGAGCCCTACGTCCACTTTGCCAAGACGGAGGCACAGAAGCACGACTACACCTATCCTCTGGCACCGTCCCTGTCGCCCTCAGACTCTGACCCCGCCCTCGGACCCTTGGTCAATAAGGGCCCCGGCGGCTCGTATCGCCAGGGCTTCTCCCCTGTGGTCTCCGCTCAGCCCCGCTCCTTCCTCCCGAGCTCCTCATCGTCCACCAATGGCGGAAAGGGGCAGAAGGAGGACGGGTTGGAGCGAGCTCAGTGTGAGCACTGCGGCGAGGCCTTTTACATCTCCGACAACCGGAGAGGCCGATGTCACGATGCGCCGGACCCTGTGCGGGCGTGCATCCAGCGGGTCAGCTGCATGTGGCTGGCAGACACCATGCTATACCACTGCATGTCCGACCCCGAGGGGGACTACTCGGATCCCTGCTCTTGTGACGGGGGCGAGGGCAGCGGGGGAGGCCGATTCGGCTCACGGTGGTTAGCTCTGTTTGGCTTGTCTCTGGTGGCGCCCTGCCTGTGCCTCTACCCTCCTCTCCACGCTTGCCACCGGGCGGGGCTCAGGTGCGGCTGCTGCGGAGGCCGACACAAGGCCCTGAGCTGAGCAGCCGCGCTTGGAAACCTCTCAGAGGAAAACAACAAAAACCTAAACCCAACGCAAGCACAGGGAAAGGGAAGGATGGGGTAATACACAGAGGGGACAAGTGGTAGTGGCTGCTCACTCTTTTGCCTTGGTTTCTCTGGGATTCTCTACAAATTCCAGACACTGAAATAAGCCAAAAAAACAACAACTGTTGGTGCATTTTCTGAACGGCCTGGGAAGATAAGCTCCCCCTTACGGCAGACAGTTCTCTCAGCTCTCCACGTGGCCATTTCATGCTCTGTTTCTAGTGAGAGAGCACTCTTTTTCAGGGGGCCTCTTTTTTTTTTTTTTTTTTTTTTTTTTTTTATAGCTGACCTATATGTCATGTATCACATATGCAGGTACTTTATACTTTGTACACTGACTCGGCGTCAAAGAACTTGAATTGTTTCTTTGTTCTATTTTGTTCTCTTCTTTGATGTACGCGTGGCCATTTAGTTTATATTCTATTCCAAAATCAGGCCCGCTCAGCTCAACTCCGGCTACAAAGAGAAATCAGACACTACACCTCTTTGCGTGTGTGTGAGTGTGTGTGTGTGTGTGTGTGTGTGTGTGTGTGTGTGTGTGTGTGGATGGTATATGTGCATGCTTACAATGTGCGCTGAGGCCTTTTGTTGTCTGTACTGCAGCTCATAGTAAAGCTCATGTATATAGTCTCCATAGCTCTCCACCATCGACATCTTCTTTAACTGAATCAAACGTGGTACTTATCTTAATTTTCTAATATCCCAAAGATTCATGCTTTTATCCTATTTATTTTCTCCCACAATTGATCTACCAGCAAATAGGTGCTGGGTCGTGATTCACTCACTGAATGAGACGGTAGTCCAAGTCATGCTACAATAGTCCAGCATCCGTCTCCCCCTGCTCCTTTCACGTTATTTCAAACAGTGCCTAAACTATCACCTAAACCAGGACCCCATCCAGTCTTATAACTCTTGTCAGTTTTTTGGCTTATTTTAATTAACATACACTCAAAGTGGTGTGAGACTATAAGGCTCTGATTTCCTCATTCTTCGCAGAACCTCAGACAGCAGTCCGTGTCACGTCAAGGACTGAAAAATCAACCAGAGATACCATTAAACTTGGTGCCCATTATGCCTTAAAATGTGGACTCTTGCTCCAAACTTTACCCCCCGTCCCACTGAAGATGTCTGCTATAATGAAAAAGCGTGAGCATAGTTATGGCTCCAAGCAGTCAGCCTCACCACGTACTTCTTTACTACTTTGTTTTTGTTAAGAAAAGGAACTTTTAAAAAGCTTCTCATCAAGTGTGTGTACTAAGGACTCCAGTTTTTGCGATGTACAATCAGCCCCGTCCACCTATGGAGCCCACCAGTCACAGATGTGAAACAGCAACGTCCTAACTGATGATCATCTGAATGGTTCAATGAATAAAACGTGTTCAAAATAGCTTGAAACATAATATCCCACCACAAAATGTATGTTTTAAAAAAAAAAAAATCTAGCTATTCAAATCTGTTTGCTAGTGAGTAGTAATTAGTATAAAACCGTCTTAGTTGTTGCCAAAAATGTATAATTATGAATGACCTTTGCCATGTACAATGCCGCTACAGCAATGTAGTGAGTCTTATTTCAAACCTATTTATAAAAGGTGAACCTACATGTCATTCTTTAGTTGTAAAAGGAATAATCTGACACTTAAGGAAGTATGTGTCTTTGCTTTCTTGCCAAGAGTTAGAAGAGAAGATCAATAACACTGTCATGTCTGTGAGCCCGGAGGTGGTTAGCTTAGCTTAGCATTAATACTGGAAACGAGTAAATCTAGCCTTGTTCTGTCCAAAAGTAACATAATCCAACTACTGGTAAAAAGATCACTAACTAACCTGTTTAATCCGTGCAAAACACATTATGTGCCGGACTATTTCTTGGCCAGGCACAGTAACTCCCCCCAGTTAGAAATTGTTCAAATGAGATACAAATGACATGTTAATTAGTGAGCAGTTTCCCAGTCTTAATGCCACGCCTATTGCCTCTTGGTGCTTTGCTCTTAACAAACTCTTAACAAGAAAGCAAATAAGAGTATTTCCAAAAATGTCAAACTTCCTTTTTAAGGCCAAAATAAAAACAAATACAAATGTTAGATTAACACGAGAGACAACTTGCTGAAACCACAGTTGCATGTGACTGGCGGGCGCTATCCTTCTGTCCTACAGCATATTGGTTTTCCTTCATGCCAGACTTGGTACGTCATCATGCCCGCAATGGGTAACGTGAGATGTTCCACAACAGATCGACCGAGAAAGAAACCGTTACTGTTTGTTTATTCAGGGTCATAGTGTGTGTGTTGATGCACATACTCATTGGAGGGAAACAAAAAATGCCATCCTACCTGTGTCACCTGCTGTTTGAGTGACACTGCAGCCGGTCAATCAGACCCTCACGGTGACAGCACAACACTAAACTGACAACCGCTTGGGTGCTTTATGCTTTGTCTAAGCCCGGTTGATGGCATCATTAGGGGATATGACCGGGAACACAATACACTTTTAAGAATTAATGAAAAAGAAGTAGATCAGTAGGGTCCCATTGGAAAAGAACGGGAGTCCGAAAGACAGCTGAAATGCTGGAAACAAACATCCACCCCCGATTGTTTTGCCAAGGAAATGTCACTTACTGTAGTTGAAATACAGAATGCCTGAGGATGTCCTTTTCCCTTCCCTGGTTGTGTCTGTCTCATACATCCTGTCCTGTGTGTGTGTGTGTGTGTGTGTGTGTGTGTGTGTCCCACATCCCTTTCCCCTCTCTTGCTCCTTGATCCAACACTACTGGGATCAGCTGAATATGCCATCACATACAAACACCTATCCAGTATAATCAGATCCTTTGATGATGTATCAGGGACGGGACCAATCACATTTGAAAGTGTGTGTGTGTCAGTGTTTAATCTTTTTTCTTCGTGTTGTCTGGTGTTTGAGTTTGTCCTCTCATGTCAGAGCCATTTACAAGTGCCTGAACGCATCCTCTTTATCTCCTTGTGTATTTAAATTGAAAAATTAAAAGAAATGACTCCCTGTAATGAATTAGACCCATTTTTTTACGCTTAGTATTTTTACCTCTGTAAAAAAAAAAAGAGCAAAAATTATATTATATATATCAAGTGTATGTTGTACATTTTTATTTCTATTTTGTTTTTTTTTTAAATAACTGTTTCTAACATGTACGATGGATGTAGCTCTTGGTTTCAAGAAGGAACAGGAAGTACTTTGTAGATACTGAAGGGTGGCCAGGTCTGTGAGAAAACTAAAGTGACATGTGTGTCTTACCTTCCGCCTCCAATAAAACAAGATAAAACAGTGAAACCACACGAGTCTGCTGCTTAATTTGACTCTGTTTGAATGAACTTCCCCATAATGTCTACTGTAACAAACCGCAGCTTTTCTGCTGCAAGCATTATCATTAACTTAGATATTCTACCTATTTAGGTAATGTATTCTATCAGTGCATCAAATCAGCTCTTTAAAGGAACAAAATGCATCAAAGGATATTACTGTAAATGGACATTAACAAGGAAAATAAAAATGTAAGAATCCTCATTTACAGGAGAAGAAATTGTGGCAAAAACAAGACTAAGAGTCTAATACGAGTACGTTATAAACAATGGTGCTTTGAGCTGAATGCTCAATGCAAATCAACATGTGAACATGCTCACAATGACAATGCTAACATGCTGATGTTCAACATCTTAGTTAAGTGCATTAGCATGCTTAAATTAGCTATTTAGCGTGAAACAGAGTGCAAGATGATGTGAATGTCATTAGTTTTGCAAGTAGCTATTTGGTCATGAACCAAAGAATTGAAAAAAGTCAAATGTTGACCTGCTGGTGGTGATAATGCAAAAGTCAGGGGGTCACCAAGCCAGTAGGAATAATCCTGAAGGGAACATTTCATCGAAATTTTACATGGCTTAACATCACTTCCTGTGGCAAAGCAAATCTAAGAGATAATTGAATTAATTAATTGCATTTTTGCAGGGCCAAATAGACATCAGGTCATTACTTAAAGTCCCTTATTAAGTATCTATGGTTCATTAAAAGTATATTTTGAACAAAGACAGACTCATACACATTCAACAAATAGTTTAGAGAAATAAAATTGCTAGGGAGAAAGGATGTCAATCAAGGTCTGAAGTTTATCATGTTTTAAAAACTACCACAGATTCACAAAACTCTTTGCAAAGTTTTTAATGAAAGAAAGCACAAAGAAAATAACCTCAGCCGAGGACACCCTGTTTCATTCTCTTCAAGATGTCTTTCCCCAGCTGCCTCCCTCCTCAGCAGAACATGTGATAGCCATCGAGGACGTTGAGCTGTTTCACTCAGGATGTCTCTGGAAAAGCATGTGGGCGATAATGATGGAGCGCGGGAGGGGGAGGGAGAGAGAGAGAGAAAAGAGAAAAGAGAAGAAAAAGAAGGTCCCGGAGGGCTTTTGGGGGCCTGCTAAGCAGCTCAACGGCTGCAAACAGCATCACAGTCCACATGTGCAAACATTTAAGATATCTGCTCATGTAATGGGGTCAGTGTGGCCCCTCTATGGGTGCACAGAGCACCGGCACTCACGTCCCAGTGAAGTTTACAGGATTGGGTGGCTCGGCCCACACCAGTGCTATGGTCTCATGTCCAAAGATAGGCAGAATTTTGATGTTTTCCTCCTCACGACTGAGTTTTTATTCTAACATTTCAGCCTGTTGTGTTTCCCTGTCAGGTCTAAATTACACTGAGTGAGCAGGGATGTTGCAGAAGGAAAGCTTACAAGGAGCCAGATAATTTTTTAAGCATTGCCTGACTGGGTTCAAACCCTGCACCTGAGATAAAATGCGGAGGAAAACATCTCTCTACTCCCACCCTGTGGAAAATGTTTAGCTGGTAAGGGTTTGTGCAAAGTTATCTAATACCAGTTCAGAAAAGTACTACAAATAAAGTCAGTTTAAAAGTACGTTTGTCAAGTCCTCCAAAAAGTTAATTACAAGTAAATGTTTTAGCTTTGAAATGTACTAAAGCACCAAAAGTGAAAGTACTGATAGTAAAGAACGGTTCCTGCTAATTACTGAAGTATTAAAGGGGCGCTATGCAGTTTTGGTCAAGCAAAGTACTGGTCCTTTAAAACGGCACCAAAGTATTTTATTAAATGTCCTCTCTGTTGAGACCCGGTGATGTTTCTGTTTGTGCTCTGATGGGAAGGGAACTTCAAACGCTGCTTCAGACGTGACAGTTCAGGGTTAAGAGGGAAGTGACAAGAGTCGAGGGATTAAAAATGGAATAAGGCCGGAAGAGTCTGGGTGAGATCTTTATTTCAGGCATGAAAACAGAGCCTCTTCCTCTGGTGGCGCCAGTCCTCTGCCACTGTTCCATTTCCTCTTCCTCCTTCTGGTCTGTGTGTGCAGAGTACTCCTCCTCCTCTGTGGCCGAGCCTCAGTCACCTCCATACACCCAGAGCTCCATCCTCTCCTCTGGTGATGCAGTTTATCTGTCAACCTGTCTAATCTCACCTCCAGCTCTCTACAAAAGACTAGAGTTGCAATCATTAATCAATTCATTGACAAATAGAAAACTGACAGGAAATTAATCTGCAACCATTCATCTGTCATTTTTCAAGCAAAAATGTTGAACATTTGATGGTTCCAGGTTCTTAAATGTGAGAATTTTCTGCTTGTCTTTGTCTTTTTAAATTATAGTAAGCTGAATATATTTGAGTTTTGGACTGTTGACGCCACATTAAAGGCACCGGCGCACAATGAACCTAGGGGTTAATAACATGTGTACCGAGTCGACCGTTCTCTGGGATTTGTTTTCATCCTAATCAAATGTGACCAGTTTTAGCGCAAACCGCTAATTAGTTTATAACGCTAGTCGTCGGGGCATGGGTAAAGTAAAAACACGGTAGCATAATGAGGGTCCCTACATGTAAACCGAAGCATTGAGAACTTTGTAAGTGTACAGACAGTTTATTAAAAAGATAGTTTATAAAGACAGTACTGTTCATGTATACATGAGGGCGCCATCTTGGGAAAACAGTCACGACCAGTTGAACAACGAACGCCGTGCTTGAGCTATGTTACTGGTTACTGGTTACACGGCGTTCGTGGTTCGACTGGTCGTGACTGTTTTCCCAAGATGGCGCCCGCATGAACGGTACTGTCTTTATCATAGACTGTATATAAGAATGGACCAACAGATCCCGTTGCTCTGGACGGAGACCAATGAAGGCCATTAGAAGCACTTTTCCGGTGAGCGCTGAGCGTTACTGCGCAGCCTCAAACTGAGAGAGACAACGTAAATGTGACGTGAGCAACATGTCTGAAAGTTGTAAGTCTTCTGGTAGCTGTGCCAAGAGAAATCTCAGTCATTCCCAATCTTGCAGAGACGGAGAGCGTAGGTATATGTAAAGAGATAACATGGGCACAGGCTAATTATTGCTAACTAAAATGCTAGTTAACATTAGTAATTACACTTAAACAGCTAATGTGAGACGAAACTGCCTGCGCTTCTCCTGTACTATACGGTAATTCCTCTACTATACGACAGTAAGTCCCGTGGTTATGACACAATCGTTAGCCTATTTTTATAAAAACGTCTACTACGGAGCCATAACGTGAGGTACAAGGTAATGGAGCCTTTTATACATTGTCGTGTTTCTTTAGAAATAAACAATGAACAAATAAAGTCTTTAAACGCTTCAGATGTAAAGTTATTCGCTGTCAAAGTGGCGCCAAAATGAATGGCAGTCAATGGAACGCTAACGGGAGGTGATCGCTTTGTAGCATTAAAATGGCGCCATAGGAGGTTCGCGGTCCGAGGAGAAGCTTACCCCCTTGGTCTTTATAAGGGACCGTTCGGTATTTATGGAATGGACCACCGGAGGAAAATAGGGGAGGGTCATGTCTTTTTATTCTTTGTTGAGGGGATGGCCATCCAATTCTTTTAGTCTAGGGGGGAGGGTTACCCAACTTTTGTATTCATGAGAACAGCAACATTTCAAAGTGGCTTGTTTGGTGCATATTTATCCATGTAGCTCCATGTAGCTCTCTCAGTCTCGGCCCCTATCGCTAGCAGATGGGTCCCTCCCTATTTAGTCAATCAGACAATTTGAACTGTAGCTTTAGAGACCGTGGGATTTCCCAAACTGAATAAATCCCGCTCACACATATAAACTCAAAACTGCTTTGCTAGCTCCATCGTGTTGTAACTAAGACATCTGATGAAAAAATTATTTTATTCATTAGCATGATTGCCGTACTGTTTAGTTCAAAAACATCCAAAAACATTTATTTTGAAAAGTAAAAGCTTGCGGACTGCACCAAGCTGGGAGGGCATGAGATGGGAGGTCTCCAGGCTGCAGCTATACCCGACTCAAATATCCTTTCGGTCCCGGTGATATTATATATATATATATATATATATATATATATATATATATATATATATATATATATATATATATATATAAACGACAGCCTTTTCAAGGCATTTGAGAAGCAAGAATTGACGCTCGTCTGAGAAATGGAGTTTTGGATAATGTTCAGCTTTGGCAGCTTTAGCTATATGCTAAAATATACAATGACTGAGGAAGCCTAGTGACGAGTCCATAGCAACCAGTGTTGCATTTGTTATTACCCAGTGTGCTTTGCTGAATGGTCTCAATGTTTTATTGTTTTATTTCATATGAATACTAGTTTACTAGATGAGTAACTTAGTATTTGAAGTAATGCAGGAAGTGTGCATTTAGTTTCCATGCTTATTGTGTTTCCACAACAATGTTAGTGAGTAAATCTACTGAAATCGCCACCACACCATAACAGAGGAGTGTGATGCGTAAGATGAGAATGCAGAGGTTTAGTAACATGTCATGGCTATGGCTGTTAAAAAAACAATGTCTATCTGTATCTCTTTGCCAAGCACAAACTAGTACAGAAGGCATCAATAAATTGATGGGGAGGGTCATCCTTTTTTTCCATAATATCTCAGAGGGTCATCCAAAATGTGTTGCTGGCGAAGGGAGGGTCAGGTCTATTTTGACTAAAGATCCCAAAACTCCTCCGGTGGCCCCTGAAATAAATAAAAAACAGTCCCTAAACTATCTTTGCTACCGTGGAAATGTGATGCTATTTTGAGCCTTGTTAGTGGTATAGAAATAGCGATTTCTTTTCACTTTACCCATGTCCCGACGACTAGTGTTATAAGCTAATTAGCGGTTTGCGCTAAAACTGGTCACATTTGATTAGCATGAAAACAAATCCCAGAGAACGGTCGACTCGGTACACGTGTTATTAACCCCTAGGTTCATTTTACGCCGGATTTGTCCTTTAAGCCCAAGGAAATTGTGATGGGCATCACCGCTTTTTGATATTTTGCATGATGTTTTTGTTAGTGGTTTCTTCTTTAAATGTTAAACCGGTGACACACCAACCGGACGGCCAACCTTCGGTAGAAAAGGCAGTCAGACTGACTGCCTCCCCGAGTTGGCCAAAAAAAGTACCTCAGAACACACCGAAGCGATGCCGACTGCCGCTGATTGGACGAATACGCCACGTGGGTCTGGTTTCTCCAGAAATTCAAAGCCAGACTGTCATGGCGGCTTGTTCAGATTACGATCTCATATTTTACTAAAATAGTTTACCGAAACGTGGTTCTGAAAACATTTTAAGCGAGAAATAGGCCGTGCAGTTGCTGAATCTGTCTTCATTTCAGATCAACAAAGGTCAGTTTAAAAGATTTTCGTCAGATTTTGAGAGGCATTAGTCACGCTAATCCCGCTCGTCATTTCCAGGTGAGCACTCCACCAATCAGATTGGTCATGGAGTCCAACTGCCCGCCCTCCGACGCAACATGTCAGGTCGGCCAAAATGAAGGCCGACAGCTCCTGGGACGGACGACGGCACGGAACATACTGAACAGACTCGAGTCACCGACCTCGCCAGACTGTCCGACGGCCGATTATCGGCTTGGTGTGTCACTGCTTTTAAAGATGAGCAGGAGATGTTTTCTTGTTTTTTAAGATCCAACATAAAGCTGGCAGCCAGCCGGAGCACCCAAACAGACGCAGCAGTGGATAGAGATCGGCTCGGTGTGGCAGCTTGGCTTGTGATTTTGTTGATGTTAATCACTGAACTTTTCCTCACAACTCGAGTTGACTGGCTGCATGTCAACAAGTGGATCATGTCTTTACAAGGTTTGCACGATTGTTTTTCGGTTTCATAACTACTTATTTCATTTTCTGACTTAGAAAACAATCTCAACTTATTTAGGTCCACTTAATCACTATTGCTTTTTCCTCAAGCCCAGTTGTCATGGAGACGGATATGTTGACATGGGAGCTCAGTAGATATCTTACTTGGGGTTGTTTTGTTAAACTATTTCCAAGGTCAAGACTGATAAACATTAATGCTTGATTTCTGTTTGACTGGTGTCAGATAGGTTGCTCATGGTATCCGGGCAACAAGACTCGTGCGTACACAGGAATTATTCTTGTTAATATAAGAACTGAATTAAGTTTAGTCATAGAGCATGTACACGTGATTTTTACCAATTTTTGAAGGGGACTGGAAATGATCATGTTACAAACCACAGTTATCTGTGAACTATGACTACTAATGATTATTAGGCCAATAATTTGATTATAAGTCAACAGTTTCAGTCATTTTTCAAGCAATAATTTAAAATATTTTCTTGTCTTTGGGATTTGGACTGTTGATCGGACAAAAAGACATCAGCTTGGGCTCTAAAGAATCATTATTGGCATTTTAACGCTTTTGTAGACTAAACAATCAAGAAAATCATTCGATTGTAAAAAAAAAAAATCTTAGCTGCAGCCTTACTGTGAACTGGGTTTACATGTGTACTAAAGCATCTAATCGAAGTAAAACCCAGAACAAGTCTTTTGGTATCACTCTGGTTCCAGATTTTACTCCTATTCTTTTTCATATAACTCAGTAAACCTGCTTCTTGTGTCAAAAAGATGGACCTGCCACACAAACATCCTTATAAATCACTTTTTTTTATTTAAATCAGCGTTAGGCAGTTATGCTATGAACAACACAGGAAAATAAAAAACAAAAACAGTGACAAAAGAAAGACATTAACACATGAGATCCAGTTAACATTAACTGCACTTGGCACTGGATAGACGTTCATGGAAAGAGGAAGAAAAAACACATTTTAGGTACTCAAAGTAGAAGTGCCTCCAGTAATCATTAAGTCAACCGTTGGGAGCCAAAGACTGGAGAACTTAAATACGGTCTCGACAGTATTTCAACGTCGATAAAATACCGTTTTATTTTGTCCCACTTTTGCGGTGCTCTGCGCCCAGATTCACACCGATCTCATCGCCAACCCGCGACTGCCTCCGTGCTGTGGTGGATCTGAAGGAATACGACGGGTAAGGTGCTATGGCGTCGTCAGTTTGTAATATTGCTACAACTGCTTACACCCGTTCATTCAGCTTGAGATTTACACAGAGAGAGGAGGCAGAGACGAGGCTGTCTGATGAGGAACAAATAGCATCACTCCCCCTCCCCCCAACATCCCATCATCGTGTCACCGCCCACAAACCCCAAAGTACCGTCACACAGCCGATGTCAAGCTCAGGGGCTTTCCTTTGTGTATTTGTCCCTTTATAAATCAACCATCAATTCTTCAAAAAAACGTGGAGCAACTTCGGTTACCACAATACACTCCATTTACAATGGTAGTAGTGCACAGCAACAAAAGAAAATGTCAATGAAATTTTTTTTTATTTTTTTTTTTAAAAAGAATAAATTGAACTCCAACAAAAAAAAGGAACAGCACAACAAAAAGAAATCCCTCTCCCAGAAAAGAAAAAGTCATGATATTATTTTATAAAAAACCGACATAAAAATGTGATCAGTTCTCGCTCACCTGGAACAGATGCTGAAAGCGGCCCGTGGCTGTTTGTGGTGGACCCTGATTGTGATATTACAGATTTACAGAAGCTTTGCATCAATTTATCCCCTTCCGGAGGTTTAATCAAGGGAGGAAACTCAACTTTCTAAAACACTCACTGCAGTGGCTGGTGGGTTAACCTGCCAAGTTTAACTCACAACAAACCTGTTTGGAGGCTAATAAGCGGAGTTATTAACATTTCCCACCCTGGTTTTAACCTTCAGTGAAAATCTGATTCAAAAATACACCAGAAGGGCAACATTAACCTTTCGATTCATGGTTTAAGTAAAGGTGGGGTTTCAGTGTAAAATCTGCTAAGATGGAACTGGTTCTCGTGGGCTTGCGAGGAAAAGCGTGAGCCAATTCCAAACCAGGAGAGAAGAAAGGCAGAGGAGAGAGAGGAGGAGGAGGAGGAGAGAGAGGAGGAGGAGGAGGAGGAGGTGACGGCCTGACTCCCTCTGATGTTTGAGTAGTATCAAGAGCCGAAAGAGAAGAAGAGGGATAAATAGATATATACTCTGCGATGTGGGCGAGGGGGGGGGATGCGTGTATGTCATGTACGTGTGTGTTTGTATATGTGTGTGTGTGTGTGTGGTCTGTCCGTCCAGTGCTTTATCTGACGGTGACTCCAAGTTTTTCCAGCACGTGGACTCCTTTCTCCTGGTACTCTTCCCGGGTCAGCCAGAAGTTGTCCTTGTCCTTCATGATGTCGGCCAGCACCGCTCCGCCCAGGAACACCATGTGCTTTCGCCTGGGAGGATCCTCGATCCGGATCTTAAATTTCTACAAGACAAGGGGACACAGAGACATAAAAAGACGGCCCTATGTAACAAACAAGTGTCCTGGAGTCTAAGGCTGTGTTCACACTGCAGCTCCAACTGTCCCAATGTTTTCTGTCCCTCAACTCGGATGTGATAAACATCTTAATGTTTTTCTAAATCGGTGTGAACTTTATTTTGCACAGTTTTCAGGACCACGTGGAGATTTGCATACAGATGTGAAAACCAGTGAGGGTTTCTGCAGGGATCAAGTTGAATTCAACACTTTTCAAAGATCTTTTTATTATCACATACAATGCCATTTAATACATCTTTTACAAGGATATCGGCCCAAATATGCATGTCGGATAAAATGACCTAGAATTATTTATATTACTTTTTTCAGTCCTTTCCAGCAGTATTACAAAAATAATTCCTATTTATGTGACGCAAAGCCGGATAGATAATTCAAATAATGAAATAAAGTTTTATTTAGGTTTTTGCTAAAATTGCCCATAATGAGTTAATGAGCTTCTTGGCTTCTGTAGCGTGTTTTAAGCCCCCAACGTCTCCTTCCAGGCAGCGCTGCGACTGTTCGCTTCAAGGCACCTAACCCTAACCATAACCATTGCCCAATCCTAGTGCCTTCCAGGCAGCGCTGCCTGGAAGGAGACGTTCGGGGCTTAAAACACAGATAAACTTCTGTGAGCTAGCAATAGTGACAGTAGTTTGCCACAGGTCTGATGTTAATAATAATAATAATAATAATAATAATAATAATAATAATATAGTTTATTTATGGGTGGCTTTCATAGCACTCAAGGACACCTTGCAGTTAAAACAAGCAAAAATACAGTTAAAAAGGCAAATATAATTAAAACAAAACAAACCAAACACACTGAGATAGAAAAAGATTGAGATATAAATTTAAGAGAAAGCAATCTATCCATGATTTTGATGGAGAGTGGAGTCATGTGGGTTTTGAGGGAGGTTTTAAAGGTGGGTAGAGACTCTATTGTACGGATGGATAGTGGGACGCAGTTCCAAAGGCGAGGGGCAGAATGGCTGAAGGCTCTAAACCCCACTGTGGACAGGCAGGCAGAAGGAGTGGAAAGCAGTGAGGAAGAGGAGGATCGGAGAGTACGGGATGGAGTGTAGGGCTGAAGGAGTTCAGAGAGGTATGGAGGAGCGAGATTATGGAGGGCTTTGAAGGGGATGTTGCCAAATGAAACTCCACAAAAGAAGGATTAAACAGCCTCCTGCATGAACTATCCACTTTCAAAACAATCCCAATTTTAAATGTATAGGTGGTGCATAGCCCCAACAGCCTGCAGTCAATAAAAACTAGGGCTGTCAAAATAACGCGTTAATTTCGATTAATTAATCTGAGAAAAAATAACGTGTTAAAAAAAATAACGCAGATTAATCCATTCCATATTGACGTTTGACCCGGAGCCGTTCTAGCCACCATTGGACTGTAAAATGAAGGAGGGAGACGAGAATGTGCTGCCTGGATCATTAATTGGAACATTTACTTGTAAAAATCTTCTTCCTGCCAACCCTGGCTACCGAAATCTGGTGCCACTGATATGTCTGCACTTCTCTCTGATGATCTCAAACACAGCTGAACGTGACGCTAGTTAACACTATACTCAACAGCAGCTAACGTTAGCCTACTGCTAGCTAGTTAACACTATACTAGACAGCAGCTAACTTTAGCCTACCGCTAGCTAGTAGCTGGATTAAACACGGTTACAATGCTGACAGCTAACGCTAAACGGTGTAAAATTTGACTGTGTTTTACTGTAGAGGATTCCAACACCGGGATGTAACAATCTGCAGCTGCCGAGCTGCCGTCAGAGAAACAACACAGACGGTGCGTTCAATGAAACTGGTAAACTACAGCCTCGTGGCATTTGAAGTTATTGTAAATGTCCTTTTCCCATCTGGTGGTTGTTTTTGTCGTTCAACAGCAATTTACTAGTGAAATAAGTTATTGTTATTGTTATACATTATTATTAAATCATTTAATTTTGACCATATGGCCTTAGCAATAAACAAGCCGTTCTTTAATGTCACCGACTGTTGTTTAGTACCCTTTTATTTTATTTTATTTTTTTACTTTCTTAAAAAAAGTATCGGTTCAGGCACCGTTAATTATGTATGCGATTCATTTTTATTAATTAATCACAGAGTATGTAATTAATTAGATTAAATTTTTTAATCGATTGACAGCCCTAATAAAAACATTATATAACTAACATGACCGCCAGCAGGAAACTAATATTTACCACCTCTGAAAATGAAACTGCAGATACCCTGCTAGTGTTTGTACATTCAAATCAAAATATGGAATTGGTGCCATGGCTAATATGAGAACAATTGTCATAATTACGGTGCCCAAGGCGGCTTGGCAACATACATAATATGAAATAAATCCCAAAATGGCTGGAGGGACTAATTTTTGGAGTAAAATATAAAACTCCTGACTGAACTGGGTTTGAAACAGGAAAAAACAATTGAGGGAACAAAACTCGATGTGTATATTATTGTAACAGTGTCATATTGTTACTGTATATGGGATATTTTGTATGAGGATATTAATAGAATATGTAGCATTTTGACATTAAATATTAAGGACATACAGTCCTTCCACCTGCATTAGTATATCGGCAGATTTCTTTGGCCACATGGGAAGCTGTAAACACAATACTGTATTGACGAAATGTATCACCTTCTGAAGTTGAAATTCAGAATAAAGAATGAAGTTCAGATATTACCAAACAGTTGCTAATTCAATATTCAGTAGAAGTAGTCAATTTTAGTCTTTTTTTGGGAAGTCAGACATTCACTCTCCTTTAGCTCAGTTTTGGTCTCCACCAACAAGTTTTGGATCATAAAACCAAAACAATAAACTTTTTAAAGATTTTTTGGGGGCATTTTAGGCCTTTATTACAGAGGACAGCTAAAGATGTGAAAGGGGAGAGAGAGGGAATGACATGCCGCAAAGGTTCACAGGTTGGAATTAAACCTACGACCGCTGTGGCAAGGACTGAGCCTTTGTACATGGGGCGTACACTCAACCAGGTGAGCTATCCAGGCAAACAACAAACTTAAAGAGGCTAAAAAAGGCTCTGGAAAGCTGAAGGAAACTGCCACATTGGTTGATAAGTTCTCTGTGGATTTGTCACTATGAAAGACACATTACACATAATTCGATCTTTTGTTAATATCAAAATATTAGTGCAGCTTTAAAGTGATAATTCACTCCAAATCAGCTTAAAAAAAAGGTGGCTTCACTTTATGTCAGATCTAACTTACTGACAAGTTTTTAGGATGGGAGAAGCATCAAGACATCAATACAAACTTCTCAAACCACTTCTCTACGCTCTCTCTGTTCCAAACACTCATATTTTCACCAAATAGGGCAAAAGCTAGGCTTCTGTTTGGTGCTCACGTGGCTAGTTGTCTAAACAGAGTTGTAAGCAACAAACAAACAGATAAAAAGGTGCACGTTACAAATGAAGGTAGTGTATTTAACCATATTGTGAGTGTTTGGAAGATCAGCCGGAGCTTATAGCAGAATAGCAGTGAACTGGAATATGCAACAGGGATGATTTAAAAAAGTTTTTGACTTCAATTCAAGCTAAACACTATGAAAGAGTAAACTACAAACTTCCTAACAGCCATTTTTTCAAATATTTAGTATAAAAAGTATTTGGGGATTTTGCTAAAAATACAAAAAGGTCCTCTGTCTTGTTACAAATTGCAAACATTTAAGTTACTTTTCATGAAAGATATATGTGAAAACACTATCACTCCATATAAAGACATAATGACTTGCGTTCTAACGTATGAGTCATCTGTAGACGTTTGTTTACAAAATCGCTCTGAGTAAAATCATCAGGGTCTTTGGGATTCTGAAGTGGAAATGTAACGTATGGATTTTTGTTTTTCCAAAACAAATATTTATCATTGGGAAGTGAACCCCACATATGTTGTTATGAAAGTGCTCTGTTTAAGTTAAATTAATGTCTGTTGATATATACCGCCCCCTGGTGGTGGTCTACGTACACTGCACCAGTCTGAGACCAAACATGATGGTAAACCGTGGACGTGTTCAGAGACAGACACGGTTGAAGTAGTAACTAGACATAATTCAAGGTGTCTAATGTATTCTGCTGTGAACTCTCAGTGTGTGGGATTTAACCTCATCAGGACAAAGGGAATACTGTCAGGTGTCGGTCACCGTTTGCACACTAAACTGGCCCAAACATGTTCCCTGCGGTTAGTTGCAGCTCTCTGGCACTTTACTGCTCTCTCACATGTGGCAAACCCCGCCCAGGCCAACTTAAACAAACCCAGAGCATCAGCTGGAAATACTAATTCACACCAACTGAGGGGCCAGGTGCAGTAAAACCAGACTTTGGCTCATCTGAACGTTCAACGACACGCTTCTTCTTTTAGATGACACTGGTCGCAGTGCAAGTGACACTAATCAAATTCTAATTTGAGCTCAAATTAATTTAGTATGACCTGTTTTCAAAGTCAAACTGTAAACCACAGCTGAGCCGTTTTAGCTCAGAGTCCTTCCGTGATGCTCTTCACACAGTCAACAGCTAGAACTATAAATGAGGCGTTGTAAAAGGGTTGATATCTCACCGAAAGCTTGTCCACGTCTCCCTTGAGCACACGTTCCAGGTACAGCTGCTTGAGTTCCCTCTCCAGCCGAGACGGCAGGCCCGGGTACATAGTGGATCCTCCTGATAACACGATGTGTTTGTAGAACTCGGACCTGATGACGGGGAGACGGAAAGAGGGTGAGAGCAGGAAGAGACCCAACAACACGCAGATAAGAAGAGAAGAAGTAGCGTGGCTAGTTTCCTTCCCCAACGGGAAGTTTTTCCCATTTTAAGTCGACAAATGTTGAAAATGAACTTTGAAGGCAGATTTGAGTCCCTCAGTGACTTAAGGCAGTGGTTCTCAAATGGGGGTACGTGTACCCCTAGGGGTACTTTGGAGGACTGCAGGGGGTACGTGAGATATTTAACACATTGTTTAATAGTTACAAGGCTGTTGTCCAGAACATTGTTCCTCTTTATGTAGACTTTTTTTTCCTACCAAAAATGTGACATTTGTGTCTCCGTCTTTGGACCTCTTCTTGCCTTCCTTCAACTTTTTACAAGTTTCTCACTTTTTTCGAAGTTATGTCACTGTTTTTGATACTATTTTCGACCTATTCGTGCCTTACTTCCTTGTACCATCTTTTTTCCAAGGTTTTGTCGTTTTTTGTTTTTTTTTTACCTTTTCTCATTAGCATTTAAATGTTTTCCAGGTACAAGGCTGTTGTTTAGTAAATCTATCGCTGACAGCACTGTATTGTTCCTCTT